>NC_036458.1:23896367-24239700 GCF_002775205.1 Xiphophorus maculatus
AGGGTTTGATTCACGCTTTGCTTTGTACTTCACATTTCCAAGTGCGAGTGCATGTGTTTGTGTGCAACTTCATTTAAATGTAAATGAATTAATGCTATTCCAGCTTGCATATGTGTAGGGGTGTGTGTGTGTGTGTGTGTGTGTGTGTTTGCACACATAAGACAGCCTGTGTGTTGTGCCTTTCAGTGTGCGATGTCCATGGATGCTTTGAGAGTCTTTATGTGGGTGTATCTTTTTCTGCCAAAGGGGGTGGGAGGCTGAGCAGGCGGCTCGGATTCTAAAAATAGAAAGCTCTCCAGCTCCCTGCCTCGTTGGACTGAGAGAGTGACACAGAAAGGAAGAAACGGAGGGAGAAGCGGAGAGTGGCTGTGCCTGGGAGCTACAGAACCAAAAAGGACCAGAGACAGAGATTCATCCGTAGCGTCTCTTTACTCATCGAGGTGGAGCTCCACTGAAGGCAAACTCCCCGGAGGGACTGCATGGCAGATGTTCCTGAACCTGTCTGCTTGTTAGCTTTGAGGAAGAAAAGCAAAAAAAACAAACGTGACGGTATTAACTGATCAGGTGTTTTAATCTGAAATATTGCCGCAGACGTCACAGATGGCAGAAGGATCAGGTTTCACCTTCATTAGCAGAAAAAGAAAGAGAATTATTCCAGATTTGATCACTGCTTCTGTTGTTTGCCACACGGTGTGTCTTCAAAAGACTTTGCAGAACAAAGCTGGCATTTATCATTCTTCATTGACAGACATGAAAACAGAGAAACTTTTAAGAACAGTTCCCACAGTCTTTCATGTTTGTGGCTGCATATAGAGCAAGTCACTACTGCACCTCCCTTTAACCTGTTCACACATTCATTAGATCAGTAGACGTGCCTTGCTAATGTAAACCCATTGATTTTTTTTCTCTACATTGTCATAGTAAAATCGCATTATCTCTTTGTGTTTATTGGAAATTTACATAATAGGTAGAAAAGTATATCAAGAATCTAAACTCATCAAATTAAACAATAATCATAATAATAAAAAGGACCTAAAAGAATAAAACTGAAGTAAAAAAAACTATGCAGTATAGTTCAGATCCAAGGTGTGTTATGAGGAATTGAGAATGAGAATGGAGTGCTGTCTGATCACAGCGACAGGTTGAACAGAGTTAGGGACTACCAAGATGGCGTCAAAATGCGTGCATGGCTTCCCGAGATTACGGTTGGACAGAAGGTCTGGTGCTATCCGGATTTAGGGGCTAATCAACTATGATCCTACGCGTCTCTGAAGACAATCCTGGCATAATATTTATAGAGGTTAGTGAGAGATGAGGAAGAAACACACAGATAAAGCAGAACAGGCTCATGTTTCCCAACTACAAATTCTCCAAAGACTCGTAAACAAGGCTTGTTGCAGTCTTGATAACAGCCTTGGCTCTGACTTGCTCTATGGTTTGCTCCGCCCCCAAAACAACATAACATACAATGAAATAAGTATTTACATTTTTTTATCCAAAAATAATGATCTCTGCCCAGACACAACCTCTTACTTGGACTGTTCAGATTAACAGTGAAGCCTGTGGGGTTCCAGAATATCTGACAGAACCAGAGGAAACCATTTTTATTTGAAACAAATCCCTGAAATCATCGACATTTTTACTTGACTAAAAACTTGAGTTTGATGAAATATCAAACTCTTAAATTACTGGATACTCTACCCACTGTAAGAAACTTATCTGAATGAATAAGTTCAGATAATTTTTCTTTCTGATTGAAGAAAAAAAATGCAGACAGACAGACAGATAGATAGATAGATGGACGGATAGACAGACAGACAGACAGACAGACAGACAGACAGACAGACAGACAGACAGACAGACAGACAGACAGACAGACAGACAGACAGACAGACAGACAGACAGACAGACAGATAGATAGATAGACAGATAGATAGATAGATAGATAGATAGATAGATAGATAGATAGATAGATAGATAGATAGATAGATAGATAGATAGATAGATAGATAGATAGATAGATAGATAGATAGATAGATAGATAGATAGATAGATAGATAGATAGATAGATAGATAGATAGATAGATAGATAGATAGATAGATAGATAGATAGATAGATAGACAGACCAATACTTTTTTACTTAAAATGTTTAAGGCAACCAGTTACCTTGAATTTTTTAAGTAGATAAAACTTATTCAGGTTTACAACTTGGAGAAGTTGCTGAGATTTAAAACGGTAGGTATTGCCACAGGATGCATTTAAAAAGCTCAGGAGTTTTCAGGCAAAATCCACAAGACTCTGAACTTCTCATGCGACCAGAACAACAAAGCATAATTGTTACAAGCTCAATGCAGAAAACTTAAGGAATCAAGCTGTTGACCTCACAGACTATTACCAAGCAGTAAAAAGAAGGCAGTAAAAGCTGTAAGGCTGTTAGGTCTGCTTAGAAACTCAGTCAGAGAGCTGCAGCCGATCCAGAATGGTGCTGCTCGTGTTCTCATTAAACCTAGAGGCTTTAATAATAACTGGAATATACATAATGACTGGGACTGTGGCCCAAAGTTTATATTTGATTTGATCAAATCAAGAGAAGAGAAAAGACTTTTGTTTTACAGTCATACCCCTTAGTCCAATCAGGTGATTAATGTCGCATGTACAGCACAAGCAGCTCTTCCTGGATGTTTCTCAGTGTTGGTGTTGGCCTCTTGGCAGCCCAACTGTTTTGTTGTGTTTGCTCCCACACGTTCTCAGAATGTAGGCGTCTGTCTTCCTTGTGGTGTTGCGTGTATTTAATGCTGAAGATGTTTCTGTATCCTGCTCCTGACTGATACATTACAGTGACTGGATGATTTGGAGTCACTATCACCACGTTGCAATCTCTGGCTCATTTAGCTGAAGTCACAGTTTGCAAAAAGCAGTCGCAGTGGCTTCAGCTAAATGATGCAAATCTCAAAAATATCCTGCCAGGACAGATGATCTTTATTTGAGGTTTGCCACATGCCCTGTGTCTAATAAGAGTCAGTTATGAAATCAAATCAACGTGTTAGTTTGAAGTTTTTTTTATTTTCAATTTCTTCTACAGATTTCTTCGTTTTGCTGTTGAATCCTATATAGTGAAATGATTTATAATATAAGCCATTGCAAACATGTGGTCTTTCAGCAGACCACCACAAACAGAAGACATTGGTATAAAGTTGTTTGTTGAAACAGAAAGACGAGGTAAAAATGCAAAGAATATAACAAAACTAATGCATAAAAAAGTTATTTGTGGAAAAATTTAAAAAGTAAGGGAGAATAAGTAAAAACCTTTTATTATGTGTTTTCCTGTTACATGATATCATTTCATAACACTATGAAATTACTAAATTACCTTGAGTTGTTATGAAAATTCTATATATATCTGTGTATAAATTATCATAAATTTCACATTGTAATTTAAAGCCTTGAAATTGGGCCTCTGTCTCTTTAAGAAACTCCACCTTCAGGAAGTCATCGCAACATGGCTCCTCTATTAACAACAACGTTTTTACCAGCGTTTCACTGAGAAGCAGCTCAGCAGACCAGCAGATGCTCAGTTCCACCGAGTGTTTGCTAATTGCTGCTGGCTAGTCTGAAGGAGCTGGGTGGGACAGGGCTGCTCTCTGTATCAGAAGCTCAGTAGCTTGAAAATGCAGCTCCAAGGAGGAGCCTTGTCATTGAGAGGCGGGGCTAGGTCCACCCAGGCATTTTTCCCAGCTGAATAGTTGTCATGGAGATTAAAGGATTTCTCAAACATGCATGAAGAAATCAAGGCAACATGCCAGGTGTGTTTTTGATGAGAGAATAACATTATAATAGAGGTAAAGCTTTTTTTTAAAAAAAGGTATATTATATGTAATACTGCCCCTTTAAACACACGAGTGGAAAGAAGGAAAATAAATCACAGAATTAAATGCGATTCAAATTTAAAAACTGATTTAATGAACCTAATTAAATCTGAGGTAAAATACTGCTAGAAAGAAAGACAAAGAAAGAGGCTTATGCCAGATGGAACCAAAAAACACTTAATTTTGGTGTGTTTTTCTTTTTCCCCATTTGTTGAGTACATTTTTGAAGCCATTTATTTATTTATTCTGTGTTTTTATTTTTTAATTTTTTCGTGATTATGTAGTAAAAGTCAATGTAAGCCTGCAATGTAACAGCTTGAGAGGCTCACTGAGACATTAATCCAGGTAAATCCACCATTTGAACAGAATTTTCTCCCCAGCAGAAGATGCTGCTGCTGCTGCTGCTGCTGCTGCTGCTGCTGAGGTTGCATAAGAAGCAGCGGATCTGCACAGCGCCTCTACCGTCGCCCTCCCCTCCTCTATCTGTTTAAATGAGACAGCGCTGCTCGGCTCTGCGCTCTGAGTGTGTGTCACAGAACGGGCCGCTCTGTTATGGAGGACTAACCGACTGAAAACGCCGCACAGCGCCTCTCCTGCCGCGCACCGAGGGCTCCCTCCAGGCCGGGAGGCTGTGGATTCACGCCCGCTCTCCCGCACTTTGTGGACCGTCGTGCTTCTTATGGGATCGGAAGGCGCATCTCTGTCTCTCTGTGACGGGACGCGGGACTGCCTCCCTTAGAATCATTTCCCTCGGCCTTTTTCTGCGTCGCAGCATTTGGGGAGAAAACGTGATTAAGCGGCCGGAAGCAGCGAGCCGATCATGGATTAATGCCCGAGTGAATTCTCATCTGAAAGGTATATTCTCACAGGGATGCTAGGAACCGAAAGGCCGTTTAGGAGGAAGGATGTGTCCGGTGCGAAACGTGTACGCGCGCGCGTGCGTGCGTGCGTGTTTGTGATGGATGGTGGTGGGTGATGGCAGCAGCATCCACACTGCAGCTCCTGTGCCCTGGCGGAGCGGAGGAGACTGCAGAGGAACGGGGCTGCTTCCAGCGGGGAAAGGGACTGGGTGTTCCGCCTCTTTGTGTACGCGGCCTGGGCCTCTGACTGACTGACTGACTGACTGACTGACTGACTGACTGCTGATCACCCGCATCGAGCTGCGTATTATTAACAAACACAATGACGTCAGCGTCTGCCAGTGACGCGATCCTTTCCTCGACCACCTTCTAATTTATCCATATTTTTATTCCACTGAGGGATTTTTCAGCTCTCTCTGCTCTTGCTGAGGGCCGGAGCTGCTTCCGCTCTTCTGATCGCCTTGGAAGCTCTCGTGGTTTCTGTAGAGTTTTAAAGGCACTGAAACTGATTAGCATGACAAAACAAGCAGTCAGCATGAGTGTAGTGACAGGCGGGGTTTCAGTTGCTCCTCAACACTGAGATGTTTTTGTTTTCCACAGGAGCTCTTGATGGTCAGAAGTTTTTCTCACTCTTCATTGGTGTGAAGTGTCTTGATATTTTGAGGGTTCCCTCTTACAGTCGTAATTAGGGAGAATATTTAGATTTCCAAAAGGAGAACAGCTGGACCACTTCAATCGTACTTGGTCTACACTGTAAAACTTATTATCATAATGTATTTAAAGTGTCCCTTCTCTATGTGGTTAGACTAAATAATACATTTCAGATGGACTTTCAAAAGTCATGCCTGTAAACTCATGGCATTGTGGACAGTGTCCCAACAGTTTGCAGGTCAGGTTGAGCTTGAGCCTTGTTGGTTCCTGGGCTGTTCATGAACATCCTAACAGATTTCCTTTCATCTGTGGGTGAGAATCCTCCTGGCCTTTTCCAGGTCTGACACAATTATAATCGTTATGCCGAATATTTATCTCAGAACCTTCAGCTGTTTAGAAGAGTCTCCAAAAGACTTTCTCGACTTTTCTTGTAGTCTTTCTAAAGTTCCCCTGACTTTCATTGTCCGGTCGCTAACCAGTAACTTAGAACCACCCAGTACTTCTGACTAGTGCGGGCAGACTTCCTGCATGGAGTTAGCATGTTCTTCCAGTGCAGGTGTGGATTCTCTCCAGGATTCTCTCTCACTTCCTCATACTGCCAAAAACATGACTGTTAGGTTAATTGGTCTCTCCAAATTTGTGTACAGAGTCCCTTGTCCTGTGTGTCTGTTGTCCTGCAATGGACTGTCAAAATGAGAGGCCCAAGAGTAAAAGAAAGGTAGAATAATGTAATTATAGCTCAAAAGTAAACATTGCTATTAGATGAAATTTTCTTGTTTCTAAATTCTCCTCTTTATTGAATAACTTTGGAAGTCTAAAATGATGTGAATGTGTTATTTATGCTGGACTTATAACTTTGCAGACGGCCTTTTAGTATGCTAATATTTAATAAGAAATATAATTTTTTTAAAAAGGGGCAGAATAATGTGTTTACCAGCCACATTGAATCATTTTATATCACAACTAAGTTACCTTGAGTTGTTATAAAAGGCTGGATATATGAAATAAGATTAGAAAAAAATTTACTTTATTTATAGCCTTTAAAGTGGGCATTTGTGTCCTGTGGTGGTGCAGCGGCAAAACACGACCCTCCTATGGAGGCCTTAGTTCTCCATGCTGATGTCACAGGTTCCAGTCCTGGTCTAGTGACCTTTGCTACCTGTCTTCCTCCTCTCTCATTATACTTTCCTGTCTTACCACTCAAGTAAAGGCAGCTAGAGCCAATAAGATCTTTTAAAAAAACTGGCCGAATCTCTTTAAAAACTCCTACTCTTTCTAAAACTCAATCTTCCGGAAGTCATCACATCAATCTATTAACCCTTTAATGCTGGCTTTTACCAGCATTTCACTGAGAAGTAGCTGCTACAGTTCCACCAGGTGTTTGCTGATTGCTGCTGGCTAGTCTGAAGGAGCCGAATGTGGGAATAATGTGGCAGGGAGGCTCTGTGAGATTGAAAGCTTGGAAACTCCAGCTTCCTCCTTCATCGTTGAAGGTAGCACTAGATTCCATCAGGTGTTTTGCACAGCTGAATGGTTGCATGGCAGATTAAAAGTTTTCTAAAACATGCACGAAAATTCAAGGCAACACTCTGGGTATCATTTTGACGAGGGAATAACATTATAGTGTAACGTAAAGCTCAAAAACGTTGATTTAAAATACTGCCCCTTTAAGGATCCTCACATATTTCCAAACAATTAACTTCAAAGTTAGGGAATAGTTCAGGAGAATCGACTTCCTTTGACAGATGACTGAGCGCTCAGTCATCTGTCAATGACTTTACTAGTACTTAGCTACTCTTTACTTTACAAAGTCACTTTTTCTGAAATTTAATTTAAGCAAATTAAAACTACAATGAATATTTAAAACATTGATTGAGGGTGTAAAACAAGAATTTTTTAAATACTCGGGCACTAGGGGAGCCTCAGAAAACATCAAAGAAGATAAAAGCACAAATAAAAAAAAAGAAATATATTTATCAACAAATGAAAGTAATAATTATAATCAACTTTTAGACTAGCTTCAATTGCTCATCTTTGCCAGGGTGCTCCAGGATCCCTCTACCCACCGACATTGGTCTTCAAGGGTTCCCCTGGACTCAACAAGATTTTCCCTTCATTTATGTCTGTCATCAAGATCTCTTTTAGCTTGACCAATTCCCCTGAAACCAGTTTACTATGGTGTTGCATCAAAAGAAATCGATTGATGTGATTTGGACATGTGATCGGGATGCCTAGTGGTTCTCTTTGATTTCCCAGGGATGTCCACTGGGAGAAAACCCTGGAAGGGGGTTACATAACCCTCCTGGGTTTGAGAACCTGGTGGGATCTAACAGACTGTGATGGAGAGGGTCACTAGCTTTGGGGATCAAAATGGTTGGGTTTCCCTTTAAGACCTGGTACATCAGATCTCAAATAATGGATGGATGATAGCTCACACATCCAACACACATTATTGGTAAAAAAATAAATGGTGATCAGAATGTGATAGTAATTTTTGCTGGTCCTGTTAGGAAAGGAGACCCTGTGGTCTGTAGGGGGTTGGGATGTTCAGGGATTTAGGATTGGAGTCTGATGGGGGGTTGGAGCTGTTTCCTCTCTTTCTGCAGGTGTAGAAGCAGACTTCTAAAGGTGTTATCTTTTCTTTATCCTCCTTTATCTCATTTCCTCTTATTTTCTTCCTTTCCTTTAAACTTTTGCACCCCACCTCTCTCCTTCTCCTTCTCCCTCCCCCCAACCCCTGTCTTTTCTGCTTTTTTTTTCAAATGCAGTTTGCTCGCTGCATTTGAAATCCCAAAGCATCCCAAAGCATTTTGGGATGATGATGTATTTCACAAAGGAGCTTATAAAATGTGTCTCATTTTACTGTTTTATAAGTCTTAGCTTTCCTCTCCACCACCTGTTTGCCGTGGAGAGGAACATCAAAAAACCCTTCCAGCTGATTGATAATATCCATAAAATTCTACAGTGCACTGGAAGAAAACTTTCCTGATGTTCTCTGTTAAAACTTGGACATTTTGCCAGGCTTCAAACAGATTACACTACTTATGAAGTGCTTGCTTTCCTGGCTTGAATCTGACATGCAAGCATAGTCCACAACTCTACCAAAGTGCTGAGGTCTAGAAGCTCATTGTTAGCCTTTATCCTTCATCACTACACCTTCATATGTAGATGGCAAGACTTTTAAAAAGCTAAAAATGTGGTGGTACTTCTGGTTTTATCCTATTTTTAATCAGATTTTTTATGTTTCCTTTTACATATTTAGTTTGTTAGCCACTTTGGTTAGAGATATTGTGTATGTGTAACTGATTGATTGATTGATTGATTGATTAATTCCTTCGAGAATTAATCCAAACAGTCAAACAGCTGAGTCTTTGTCTCATCTCACCATGAAACTTTTCTCCAGCAAATATGTGGCATGTCCAGGTGGTTGACTCCAGATTTCAGTCAGACTTTAAGGTGATGGTTTTGGAAAACTAGATTTTCATGTTTCAAGTCTTCCCAATTGTATTGTCATCAACTTCAACAATTACCACGCTGTTTGAGGAATGCAGTGTCTGTGATGGAGTTCCTGTTTTGTTTCCCTTTGTTATTACTGACTTCAAGATGAACTTGTGGGACATTTGCTCATGGAAAAACCAATAGCTGTTTTGAATGTTTTCCATTTGCCAATATTTTTCTTCTTTCTGCAAAACAGAAATGACTTTATTATAATTTTCTGATTGATGAACATGTCATTGTGAGGATGTTTCCTCTTTGACATGGACAGTTTAATGGAGCAAAGTGGTAAACTGCTTTTATTGCTGGGCTCACATGACCTGCATGAGTTTAAAGAGTCCCATTCAGGTCTAAATCTACACATTATATACACAATATTTTACAAATAAAAAAATTTGCCGGTCAGGTAAGAAAAAAAATTTACCTATTTGCCTATATGCTAATGCTATATCTAGAAATAACTCCTCACCCTGAAAACACTACATGAATGGTGAAAACTTTTGGATTGTGAATTGGTTTAAATTACTGAAAAAAAAGGATCCAGAAGGTCAATCTATTCAATGTCTCTATTTTGGAAAAAATCAGTCGATGTCTGCCTCTGTGGTCATAAACGTCTGCAGGGTTGCTTGTTGCTTGCCGTAGCTCCGCCCACACTCAGAGGCCAGAGCTACAGCAACAACAGTTGTCAGAGTTGAGCGCCTGTGACAAGTCCTGTCACAATAACATATTTTGCTGGACAATAAATTGTCCCAGAAAGTATTGTGATAAATTGAACAATGCAAAAATGGTTCAGCATTTTTACATTGAGTCACTGTGCATGTGTATTTGTGCCTTTAAAACAGAGGCACTGTTTCATATATTAATGATAATACATGAAAAAAAAGCATGCAAAAACCCAGCAGATATATAAGTACAATGATTTTATTGGGAGCAGTGATGATTGGACAGCCAACTCCAATCTCAGAAGCGGTTTCAAAAAACAATATTTTCATTTTTACTTTTTTTTATACAGACAACCTGGAAGTTGTGGGAAATAGTATTTGCCACCTTCCATACGTCTTCGGTTTGGTCTGTTTTGTCCAACGTTAATGTTTGTCTTTGTTTTGGACAAAGGGGTCAGGTGCCAGGCAGGAACGTAGGTAGATGGTGACTTTGTATTGATATCTGACAGCTGATGAAATTGAGACAGACATTCAAATACACATGACCTTTGACCCACACAAGGTGGCATAGCAGACAGAACAGACCACTTTCACGGAACTGACATTGAGAGACAAACAAACGGAGAATTATTTTGAGCTCTTCAAACATTTAAGGTCAGACCTGATGAGCACTGGCACTGACTCAGTCTCAGAACCTTCCTCTGCTCCGTAAACACACCCAGCAGCAGGCTCCGTTCAGATACCTACGGGATATGTTATAGTTGTAGGTAGACCTGTCACGATTACACATTTTTCTGGTACAGTTTTGCGATAGGTGATAATGAGACCACTTTCAATTAATATATTGATACAACTACTGTTGTCAACATTTTGTGAGTCTTCTATTTATTTATTTTTTTCTCAAAATAGAAACTGAAGTGTCCCTTACTAATTGGTTTTGTCTTAAATTGATCATATTTTCAACATTGTTTTTCTTTTCTTAAGAAAAAACTCTCCTACAAAAAATGATGCTGAGATATTAAAAAGGTATCAAGTATTTTTCTTAGAATTCGTATGGAGTTTGAAAGCCAGTAGCCACAGCTGCTGTCGTGTGTTAGCCGCCGGTCACAAAACCAGGAGGGTGAAAATGCTTTTTCACTGCAGCACATGCAGAGGGTGGGTGTGACTGAGGAGGCTGGTAGAGATACTCAGAGACGGAGGCAGAGGAGAACTGTGACTTCCTTATTAACACCAAGACTCATTTTTTCTTTTGCCTATAAATAATTTGTATGCAAACATTAAATATCACATGTCTATCTACACCTAAAGCTGTTGGTTCAGTATCTTTTACTCTTCAATGAAAATCTCTTTTTTTGTGTGATTTCTTCCTTCCATTCTGCTGGTAGCAACCTGCTAATCGAGGCCACAGATGCTTTATTTGCTCCTGGCTCCCACTCTGAAAAAGGCCCCTGACATAACACAATAAGAGGGGCAATAAAAAATCTTGTTGTAAATGTGCATCCTGCAAAACAAAAAAGAAAAAAGAAATGTTATGAAGCAGCCTGTAGCATGTTGTCGCCCTCAGGTCTCTTGCGGACTTACCCTGAAGTTGACGGGAACGGTGTGTGTTTGCTTTAGTATTTCATGGTGCTTGCTGTAGCCGTCCTAGCTGCTGTATTATGTAATGGATGAGGCTTGTTTATGCTACAGTGGATGCAGAGCCACTCAGCAGCAGCTGCAGAGGAGGAACACTGGAATTATTCTGAGTGATAAAACAATAAATGATGCTGGATCGTGGTCTGAGTGGAAATAAGTTGTGATTACCTTTTCTGATTACTTATATGAAGCAATTGGGTTATTGTGTAAGCGTGTGTGTGTGGGTGTGTGTGTGTGTGGGTGTGTGTGTGAGAGAGAGAAGGTCCATAGTCAGCAGGTTATGTAACTGAGCAGTGTGAGCCTATGAGCTACAGATACCATGAGGTCATAGAGAACAGGCTAGATGAGGCCAGCATTCATTTACACTATGTTGTCTTCTCACTTGGATGCTTTGTCCACCTCCGCTGAAAGCTCTGACACAAAAGACAGGCTTTGCATTCAGCAACGATTGTTTCAACCGTTTGACTCCTTTGTTTGTTGTCTGGTTCCCAGTCAAACAACAAATGTTTCTTATTAGAACTGAGGACAGACAGCTTTTCCCCTCATTTCTTCAATAATTATGTTTACAGTACCTTGCAGAAGTGCTCACATTCTGTCATGTTACAGCCACAAATTTATAGCATGTTAATCTTTCGCTGGACTCAAACACTCGCCTTCATGATGCACCTTGTGTTTTCGCTGTTGACGTGATCAGTGTTGATGACTGATGTCCCTGTGTGGTAACTAGTGTCAGTATTTGTCAGTAATCCATCCAACTTTCAACCCATGTAGTTTGTAACACCAAAAAGAATAATAAATAAATATCATTCATTAAAAGTAAAACAAGGAGTATTTTTCCCCTATGTTTGGCAGGGAGTTTCTCTGTGTGTACATCAAAAATGAATTACTATTTGTTTTATAGTTTTAACAAATGGTAATATTTTCTATATCAAAAACAGAGTTTTTACTATCTTAAAGGGGTAGTCTTATGTAAATTTGACTTTCTGGAGCTTTACATCACATTATGTTATGGCCTAATTAAAAACACAACTAAAATGTTGCTTTGATTCTTCAATCAAAGAAGAGAGAAACGAGAGAAGGGTGAGAAGCTCAGTCATCCGGGAGGGACTCAGAGTAGAGCTGCTGCTCCTTCATGTCGAGAGGAGCCAGTTGAGGTGGCTCGGGCATCTGGTCAGGATGCCTACTCCTGCCTCCCTGGTGAGGTGTTCCGGGCACGTCCCACCGGGAGGAGGCCCCGGGGAAGACCCAGGACACGCTGCAAGGACTATGTCTCACAGCTGGCCTGGGAATGCCATGGGATTCCCCCGGAGGAGCTAGAACAAGTGGCTGGGAAGTCTGGGCCTCCCTTATTAAGTTGCTACCCCCGCGACCCAACCCCAGATAAAGCGGAAGAAAATGGATGGATGGATGGATGGATGGATGGATGGATGGATGGCATTTTATGAGCTTTTTAACTGTCTGCCTTTTTGTACTGCAGTTATTTTCATCAAAGTTAACAAATATTTTCACAGGAAATTAAGGTAGGAGGCAGTGCACACTTAGATCTTCCCATGAGAAAAGTGCTCTGAGTCTGAGTATGTGCCTAATAGAAAAGAAAGGCAGTGTAAAGTCGATAAGATTGCAAATTGATATATTCTTTCTTTTTTCGTTTTTCGCTTCCACATCACATTTATGCTGTCCAAAATTTCTTCATGTTACTTTTATAGTGTGAGTTTCTCACAGGAAGATCACCACCGCCTGCCTCATGTTCCTGTGTAAACGTAATGTTTGTTTAAAAATCCTCCCTATAAAAGGTTCAAAATGAGTCTGAAAGGAGTGAATGAAATACTTCAGTTTGGTGGAAGAAAAGAAGGCTAAGTATATTTAATTATTTGTGCATAGAATTTCCTTAGAGGTGAAATGTAATTCTAATACACTAATTACAACATTTCATATCTGGCTTGTGTTTAGGTGGAGTAGGTAAATCTGCATCCCTAAACAAATAATGCTCCAACATCACCTCTATACCCATTTGTGACGGGTCACAGCAAAAGTAGGAACAAGTCTACTTGGGGTGTTTTACAGATTTTGAAAGTGTAGATTCAGAACACATGGAAATAAAAAACTAAATAAAGATGACATGGTCATGTGAATGTTAGCACCCGGAATTCTACAATTCTGAGAAAATGGTGTCAAATTTGGACACTGTAACACAATTCTATCACCATTGAGTTTTTTGATATGTCCAAATGTTTGAAATGGATTAGTGTCACAATTCTGTGTCATCCTATTTATGATATTAAATATACACATGCACATCAACTTCATAATCAACACAAGAGCTCTCAAACAATCCTTCCATGACTCGTTACCAACACTAACCAGTTTCATGCTACATCATGCAGACACTCATTCTGCACATATGAAGATTCAACTCCACTTACTATGATGAATGGCCAGATTGGCTCTAACTGATATACTGACTAATTCTGCTAAAGATGGTTTGACCACTTGGAGGCACTCAGAAAATGAGAGTGTAAGGCACTGAGCTTTCTCCAGATCATTCAGCATGAATATAACATAAAATGATATATTTTTATTGTAAATTAAAACAAGATCAATTTCCATTTGCATGATTTATTATTTTTCTCTTTTTCTCTTTCTACTAAAAACTGGACGACTAACATCTTCAGTCTGGTGTTTTGGTCTCAACTGACCCATTTTGTGAAGGACAATTTTGTTTACAGAGATTTCATAATTCATTTGATTTGTTTTTCATTTATTTTGGATATTTAAAATGCCTTACAGTTCTTGTGTTAATTGTTCATTAGAATTTAAGGTTTATTGATATTTCACAATGTGTTCTTGCATTATTATGCCTTTTTGTTATATTACTTGAAAATGGTCTCAAAACAACAATATTATTGTTTATCACCATAATTTCTGGGACAGCAAAATTTGTTATCAAGACAGGCCTAGTGATAGCATTGCAAAAGTAACCTACTCTGTCCTGACAGACACAACTATGTGAATTTGACCATTTGTATTAAGCGCCTAGAGACAGAAGGCCTGACTGTATCTCCCTTTCTCCTGCAGGTTCCCAATGTTGAACATGTCCACCCCGAGTGAGCTGAAGTCTCCCTGCATGACTCGTAATGGTATGGTGAAGTTGCCCCCCAGCCAGCCTAACGGTCTGGGCAGTGCGAGTATCACCAAGGGGACGCCTGCTGCTAAGAACCGCTTATGCCAGTCCTCCTCTGTGCCCTCCATCTTGCCTCCTCCGCCGTCCTCTCTTCCCTATCATCACCATCTGCATCACTTGGACAGCCCCGGGATGCCTCATACCACAGCACCTCTCTTGCCCTCTGACCTGGAGCCAGGGAAGCCTCTGGTGGGGCTGAAGCCATCTCTTCGTCAGCTTCCCCCCCTCACTTTGCCCAAACCCATACTGCTGGAGCGTCAGCTGGTCCTGGATGAGAAGCTCCTCAACCGACTACTCTGGTACTTCACCACGGCAGAAAAATGTGTGCTTGCACAAGTATGCAAGACATGGCGCAAGGTGCTGTACCAGCCCAAGTTCTGGGAGGGAGTGACGCCCATCTTGCATGCCAAGGAGCTTTACAACATACTACCCAACGGGGAGAAGGAGTTTGTCAGCCTGCAGGCCTTTGCTCTGCGGGGCTTCCAGTCGTTCTGCTTAGTGGGCGTTTCGGACCTCGACATCTGTGAGTTTATCGACAACTACCCGCTGTCCAAGAAGGGGGTTCGTTCTCTCAGCCTCAAGAGGTCAACCATCACAGACGCTGGTTTGGAGGTAAGCTTGCTCTTGTTGTCCTCCAATGATGACATCATTGTCATCATCATTATTTAAACTCTTCAGTAATATTGAAACTCTTCTCAGGTATGTGCGATATCTCTCTCTCTCTCTGTCTCTCTCTCTGTATTACACACACACACGCCCACACACAGAGCATGTCTGTCCATCTACACAAGATCTTTGTATTCATTCCACTAATATTACATTAATTTCTATCCTGACCCGAACCTAAAGTCTATTCACACCTCAGTCCTAAACCTGACCTCTAACTTAAAAACAGAATGTCTTATGAGGCCCGGGCTTTGGGCCCCATAAGTAGCAGCCGGTCCCCATAATGTTGTATGTGTTAGGAAAATGATCTTTACAATGTAGGAAGTACAAGACCACACACACACTTTTTCTTTAATCCTGCATCACTTTTTCTGTAATGCTTCTTTTTTTTTTTCTGCTGGCAGTGTCTGATCTGCTGTTTGTAAATTGTGCAGCTGTCTCATACTGACTGCACTCTGCTCTTTTCTCCAGCTGGCAGATAGATTTTTGTTTCACATTTGTTGAAAGCTAATTTAGGGTTTGCAGAAAGTAAAAGGACAAATTAACCAAGATATAGAAGAAACGATCAAAACTCCACAGAGTGAGCCAGCCTTGGTGTAATGAAATATTGTGGTGTGAGATATTGAAATATTAAAATATTATTTTGTGAAAATATAGTCTGCCTTGCTACTGAAATGCTATCCAGTGGTGGTCAGTATGTGACTTTGTCTGATGAAGTAAGGCCACCTTGAAGAATCAATGCTGAGTTTCCCTGGTTTGTAGACAGAAGTTGTTTCCATTAGCCATAGAATTGCACATGTTGAAATTACCAAAATAAATTAGCTTAATGGGGATATACCAATTTTGAACAAATTCATATTTTTTTTGCACATAGATGTTTTTCGCAAAACTGAAATGGGAATTTTTTTTTTTCATGTCACATGTTGCATCACATGTGATCAACAGCCAGATGTTACTACTGGCGAAAACCACAAAGAAGACGACAGGAAGTAATAGAAGGATGATGTTTTTTTTTTTTTTTTGGACAATGAAGCTTCCTATGTTAAGTTACTAAGCTTCCTAAATTAAAACAGTATTTCTGAACTTTTTAATGAGTCTGAATGGAATGTGACCATTCCCACTGAAAATCTAACGCACATAGATGGATCAGTCTGAAATGGGATAATTCTGCACTCATTTGTTATTTTGTCATTTTTAAAACACTGTTGGAAATTTATAAAACCTTTGTTTGTCAAAACCCCAAAACAAAACATTTTCATTGTTTTATTGGCTTTAGTTTACCATTTGAATTAGACCTTAGAAAATATGGGCTAGTCAAACCTAGCCTGATATCAGATAGATGGTTTAAAATCCCAGGTAATGATTTGTAAAACCATTACCTGGTTTTACAACCAGGCACCCTTGGTTTTCCCAGACCTTTGGTCTCATTCTTGTGTCGTGTACAGTGAGCTGAATGTATTGTTAGATACTGTGTGAACTTCTTGCTATGAAAACACTTCTTTCAAATCACATGAGCCCTACATTTCTGTTAATACCATTGATTTGGAGGCAAAGTTTCAGCTGTGCTGCCTGTGAAGCAGGACTCCTGCTCATGTCAGCAGATTTTATTTTTCTTTACCAAAGCAGAAGGGCACATGTCACTAAAATGAGTCAGCATGAATTTTTGTTCTCACTTCATTGTTGTGATCTTTACCGTCAGATTTCATTACACAGAACAAAAGCACATCATGCTTTGAAAAAATCCTCTCAGATGGCTCTCCATACGTAATGTTCTAGCTTTCTATTCTAGGATAAGTGAGTGGTTGCCATGGAGAAGGCTGGAATTGTTGGCAGTATTATCTATATATGGACATTCCTGTTTTTATGTGTTTTTTCTCTTTTGGTGAAAGCTTGAGCTGCTGGATCATTAGATAAAATTTTCTGTATATTATATATGTTCATTATTTAAACTTCCCTCAACGTATCTCCCTGGTGGAGCTGAAAGGTACATTTTAGAAGTTAGATAATCTCAAATGCACTAGTGCATAAAAAAATGACATTTAGCTTTAGTGATGACACCTTGCTGAGGAAAACCAACTGCATCCTGACTGCTCCCACACGACTCCAGAGAAAAGCAGTCAGCAGATGCTGCTAACCAGATGCAGTAGATTCAAAAATAATTGGAAAGTGAGTTTTTCTTTTTAGCAGTTTGTTAGTCTGAAGCTTTTAGGTGTGTATTAAGGCCTTTATGATGACCTCCAGAAGCAGCTGCTGCTCCCCGTCAGTCTAGGGAGGATTATACAGAGAAATGTTCCTGATCAGGACTCACTACGCCTGACACCGATCAGAGTCATTTAGGAACAGGTGTGTGTCAACATCAGTTCCCAGTTGCAGTGCATCCAGAAAGTATTCACAGCTCTTCACTTTTTCCACATCGTTCTGCCTTATTCCAGATTATATATAGTGTGTATAGCTTTCATCAACATTCAAACAAATACTCCCCATAATCTAAAAAAAAACTGGAAAAGAGTCTTTTTGTAAAAGGATAATCTCCACAGGATTCACAGCCTTTGCTTAATATATCACCTTTGGCAGCAGTTCCAGCCTCTGGTTTTGTTGAATCTGATTGGTGGATTTCTGCAGAGATGATTGTCCTGCTGGAAGGTTCTCCTCTCTCCACATAGGAACTCTGCAGCTTGTACAGAGTGACCATCAGTTTCTTGGTCACCTTCCTGACTGAAGCCTTTCTCCCCCAGTGGCTCAGTTTGGACGGCCGGCAGCTCTGAGTCCTGCTGGTACCAAAGCATGATGGAGGCCACTGAGCGCTCTGCTTAAGGCAGCAGAAATGTTTCTGGATCCTTCCCCAGATTTGTCCATCAACATAATCCTCTCTCTGAGGTGTACAGATAATTCCTTTGATTTCATGCTTGGTGTTTGACCTCAAGCCTGCACTGTCAGCCCTGGCACCTTATATAGACAGGTGTGTTCCTATCCAAATCAAGTCCAATCAACAGAATTTACCACAGTTGGACTTTACGTAAGAACTCAGGAATGGTCAGTGGAAAAGGCTCAATTTTGAGCTTCATGACAAAGGGCCTGAATACCTACGTAAAACTGAGTTGTTGGTTTTCTGTTTAGTCAAATTTGCCAAAATATCAAAACCTTTTTCCACGTTGTTATAATGGAGGTTTCCAGATAGCTTGGTAGCTTCATTATTACATGGTCTTTATGCTTTATGATTGTGCTGCACTGAACTTACTCACAGCTGTGGCCATTTGTTCTGACAGTGAGAGACGCTTTGTCTCATCAGGTGTCTCTGTAGGACACTGCTAGGTAGATTCATCTTTAATAAATTTGTCTCCTTTGCTTTTCTGTGGAGCAATTCGCTGAAGTGCTTTGATAGTGTTGCCCTGTCTCTGCTGTGATATGACGCATCTAATTAAATCATTCATTTGCAGATATCTTAAGAAGAATTTGAACTATAGTCAAAATTGCAGTTCTGGATATTTTTAAGTGACTTTAGGCTAGTTATTTGTTTTCAATATATCTACAGTTTAATTTGCACTACTCAAATCTAAATATTGTTTATCTAGAAATCTGCTTAACATAGCTTGAATTATTGTGTGACTCAAGATATGACAAGTCAGAACAATAAGATATCTCAAATTTACTCTATGACTAGTCATCATTTATTTGTTGATATGTGAAATATGTGTTTCAGATAGTAATTTGTTGTAGATATCTTGAATTCATTATCATCAACAACAACTTTATTAAAGATACAAATAGGTCCATATAAGAAAATAATAATATTTTCAAAAAAATACAAAATCACATAAAAGATTATTATTATTATTATTATTATTATTATTATTATTATTATTATTATTATTATTATTATTATTATTATTATTATTATTATTATTATTATATTTTCAATAATAGAAAATTATTTTTTCTTTTAGCTTAATTTAACTGAAAAAAATTGCATTTTAATAGTGATTAATCTCTGTTCTGAAGAAAAGTGATTAATCTGTATGTCATACTGTAATGTTTTAACTGTTTCAGTATAAAAAAATCTTTGCAAAAGAAAAGAAAATTAAAACTGTAGTGGCTGTAGTGTTAACAACTTCATTATCATTGCAGCCATAGAAAGAATAGAACATTTAAAGTTACAGTTATGAGTTGAAGATATCCATTTTATGACATTCTCCTGCTTACATGGCTCAGCTGTGCTGCGTATCAGTGTCTCAGCCGTGATGCCGGATGTGTTGACCTTTATTTTGCAGGTCATGTTGGAGCAAATGCAGGGCCTGATGCACCTGGAGCTGTCAGGCTGCAACGACTTTACGGAAGCTGGCCTGTGGTCCAGTCTCAATGCCAGGCTAACGTCCCTCAGCGTCAGTGACTGCATCAATGTGGCGGATGACGCTATCGCTGCTATTTCCCAGCTCCTGCCCAACCTATCAGAGCTGAGCCTGCAGGCCTACCACGTCACTGACACGGCCATGGCCTATTTCACAGCCAAACAGGTAGGCTGCCAAAACAAGAGCGTCACACCTCACTGTCTGCGTTCACTTATTGTTCCCTTACTTCTTTAGGGAGGAATGAGACAAAACGAAGCTAAACATCCCGCTGGTCATTTCTCTCCTGATTAAGTTACATAACCGGAATGAAAATGTTTCACAGGGCTACACCACCCACACTCTACGGCTCCAGTCCTGCTGGGAGATCACCAACCACGGTGTGGTAAACATGGTGCACAGCCTGCCCAACCTGACCGCCCTGAGCCTCTCAGGCTGCTCCAAGATCACCGACGATGGCGTGGAGCTGGTGGCCGAGAACCTCCGGAAGCTCCGCAGCCTGGACCTGTCCTGGTGCCCCCGGATCACAGACATGGCCCTGGAGTACATCGCCTGCGATCTGCACAAACTGGAGGAGCTGGTGCTAGACAGGTCAGGGAGTTTTGGGTCTTTTGTGCTTTTATCCACATAAAAGAAGTCCGAACCTGAGCTCAAGTCAAACATGAAGACATCAGTTTACATTGTAGTCATTAGGGGACTTGTTTTTTTTTACAGGCATCTTAAGGTATATTGTAGAAAAAATGTAATTAGATTGTGCATTGTACATTGCTCTGCAGACGTATTCATGCCCCTTGATTATTGGAAAAGGGCATGATATATATTTTTCAAATATAAATCATAAAATCTGAAAACCTGATTACCCTTATACATTTTAAAGGGCCGGTATCCTTTAAAAATCAACGTTTTTGAGCTTTTTTGAGCTGAAGCTTCCAGATAGTCAAGAAGGACCAAAGCCGACACGGCCTTCAGACTGAAAATATCTCCAATGTCAAAAACATTATGATGGTTGTTTAAAAGTAAAGTCATGTAAAAAGCAAAAAAAAAAAATTATTTTTTTAAATTATAAGTTTAAACTCAAGCTGTTAGCAAAGCTCTTCCAGTTGACTTGCAGTGATGATGACGTGTTGTCTCTCTCTGCAGGTGTGTGCGAATCACTGACACGGGGCTGGGCTACCTGTCCACCATGTCTTCACTAAGAAGCCTTTATCTGCGCTGGTGCTGCCAGGTAATGCAAAACAGGAAGCAGAACAAAGCAAGCAGGAAATTACAAAACGTAAAGCCGTCTACTGGAGAAGTTCTCAGGCCTCCATTGTAAACAGCAGCCTATGCACATATGATCTCTAGTTTATTATACAAACCCTTTTCTGTCTTCATTTGTTTCTTCAGTTTCATGCTAAAGATTCACAAAGATCACGTTTAGATCAAAACAATGATCTTTATGTGCCACTATCAGTCTCAGTGCATCACAAAGGATTCACACATCTTGGAATTTTTCCACATCTTGTCAGTTTGCTGCCACAAACCTTAATGTATTTTTACTCAAATTTTATATGATGGACCAACTGGTGCATAATGATGTCACTCTGAAAGGAACATCCCCATAGGGAAGCATGGTAGTGGCAGAATTAAGCTGTGCAGATGTCTTCAGCTGGATGGAAAAGCTGGTCAGAATTGAGTCAAATTCAAATTCAAAAATACTGTATTAATCCCAAAGGGAAATTAAATGTGGATGTAACTCATTCATTTAGATTATTCAAAGAATTATTGATGAATTGAGTAAGAATGACCTAATCAAAGTCCAAACCAAGATCATTTTATTTGTAAGAAATTGCATCCTTACTACTATGGGTTAGTAGTAACCCATAGTACTACTATGGGTAGTACTATAGTAGTACTATGGTATCGCATTTCATGTTGGTATCGCAACATGAAATCTGATACCAACATTTCATTTTGGTATGAAATGTCATGAAACGACATATTTTAGCTTGTGGTTGGAATTAAATTAGGAAAAAATCGGGGTGTGTAGACATACTGCATGTTTCCTCTTAGCCTGGTATTTAATCATAAAAAAAACTTTCTGTGTCTTTCAGGTTCAGGACTTTGGTCTGCAGCATTTGTTTGGAATGAGAAGTCTCCGTCTGCTGTCTCTTGCAGGTTTGATTTATGTTTCCCTATAAATCCCACAAAAAGGTCCCGCATGGCGAAACTGAAAAGTCTAAATGTGAAATGTAATCTGTCTCATAACATACTGTTACAACACAGTGACAGTTTCAACAAATATGCAATGTTTTGCTTTTTAAATAAAAGTTACACACTACAGCTTTAGTCATTGTTCATTTATAGCTTCTCGCCTAAAGCTTTTGTGATCGTTTCCAAACACTAACCTGTTCAATTATGCAGCAGATGCTGAGATCTTTTCTCACGCTGAGCTGTGGCCATCCCAGCATCAGCTGCAGTAAACCAGCTGATGCTGTTTGATGAGTGTTGTGCGGGAGGGGCGGCTGCAGTTGGGCTGACCGTTGTCCTCTGTGCCTCCAGGCTGCCCCCTGCTGACCACCACCGGGCTGTCAGGCCTCATCCAGCTGCAGGAGCTGGAGGAACTGGAGCTGACCAACTGTCCAGGAGCCACGGCCGAGCTCTTCAAATACTACGCCCAGCACCTGCCCCACTGCATGGTCATCGAGTAAGACGGCCCAGCCCTCATCAGACAGACGGCCGTACGTCAACCTTCCTCCTCAACCCGTCCTCGTCCTTTTCCACACCGAGCTGTCCCTGCATCACTCCTCCTCCCCCCTCCCTGCCCGTTCCTCACCCGTTCCCCTTTGCCCCCCTCCTCAGCCATCTGAACGGACTCCCTCGCTGGCAGGCAGACTGAGAGGCAGGAAGGTCCAGAATAGGACGTGCCACGTCCAGAGGCATGGCGTCCGAGCTGCGTTTGAGAAGACGCTGGCGTGAGGAGCTCGGTGTGACGTCTTGTCTGACAGCAAGTTTCTTTTTCACAAACGGAGGAGAAAGCCTCTCTGTGGACTCGGAAGGCGTTTTTCTTAAATTAAACGCACGCGACGGGGAGAGCGTGCACGCCCCAGATGCAACAAGGAGGGAAAGGGAAGGCTAAAGACTTTTTGATCGATGGAGACGAAGATTTTTTTTTTTAGCTGTTTGAACTCATAAGCTCATACACTGCAAACACACTAAAACGTATACTGTATGTAAGTAAAGCAAATATAACTCCTGAAGATCATGAGTGCTGACACGTGTCATCTCTCCTTGTAATATTCCCCCTGTTGCCCTTTTTGTTTTCTTCTTCTTTTTTTTCCTCAGAAGGGATCCAAGGTTTCCTTTTCTCTCTCGCTCAGTTTCAGACTCTGCGTTTCTGGACAGAAAACCACCAAGTAAATAAGGACGGACCATCTTAATATCTCTTTTTTTTCTTCTCCCTGCTTCTGTGTGTGAAGTGTGTGTGTCACTGACTCACAGCTTCCCATCTTCAGGATCACCTTTTACTCCCCCATTTCTGTGTCTTAACTGAAATCCCCCCCCCCAAAAAATAAATAAAATATAACAAAACAAACAAAAAAAGGAAACAGATGAGACAAATAAACATAAAAGAAGTCAAAAGAAGATCTGAAAACAACTGTTTACATCAGCTTTTTTTGTGGGGGTTACAGAGGGGTAGTTGCACGCATATTTGACTTGTTTGGTTCTGGCAATCATCTGTGGGCTCCTCTGTTTTCGTATGACGGCGACATGGGGGTGTAGAGGCGCTGCAAACGGATCCGCTGCGGGACGTTCAGTGACGTTTTTTGCCACGTCTGCACTGCAGCTACTAAACACATTCAGGTAGCAGAGGATTTTCAGTCGAGGACATTTTTTTCACCCCCTCCAAACTTGAGGTTTGAGTTTGAATTGTTTTTTTTGTTGTTGTTGTTGTTTTTTTCTCACCTTTTTCTAATCAGAAAACACCTGATTTTAGTGTTATTTTAGAGCATTTGAACTTGTGTGGCTCTGATGCTTCTAACACCACAGGGGGGGGATGCAGTTTGCAAAGCCAGATTACTTCGGCAGCTGACAGGAAGGCTCGGTGAATTCAGTGTTTATTAGAAGAACGTCTCGTCAACAGGCAGAGACTCGGGGCTCTGGGGATTTCACTTACATGGGAACGCCACGGCTTGCTCTAGAAACCACAATCGGAGGCTTTTTTTTTGTTTTTTTAGGCTTTGAAGTCATAGGAAAATGAAGGTGAGATGGAATTTGTGTGGTACATATTTCTATTCTGGATGTTTCTGACATGGTTCTGTTACAAAGGGGATAATAGTAAAGTCGATAGTGGAATGAGGCTGTGCCGGTGCGTTCACTGACAAAAAAACAAGAAAAACCAAAACGTTGAACACCAAGTCAGCTCCCAGAAGGAATAAACTGTAATAAATGGTAATAAACATCTAAACAGTCATCAGATATAAGTGGATATCACTGGTTCAGTTTCCAAACCATAAACTAAAAAGGTTTGAGAAAAACATTCCTCCCTTCCTGTTGTGAGTGATTCTACCTAAACTATTAAACTTCATACTTAAGCTTGTCAGTATTCACTATAAGACAAGGTTTCATTCGTACTTTAAAAGAAAAGCAAAGGTACAGAGAAGACATTTGTCCTGTCTACAGTAGGGCTGAGACACTTAATCAGATTAATCGATTCTTGAAGTATTTGTGATTAATTGATTAATCACTATCTGGCCTTTTGAGTCGACTCGAAAAAGGTCATTTTCTAAAAGAACCACAAACTCAGAGCAGTAATTAAACCAAAATGGCACAAAAAGTATATACATTTGCATTTGCATGTGTCGGAAGCAGCAGGCGAATCTTAAAGAGACAGAGACCCAATTTCAAGGCGTTAAATTACAAAGTCAAATTACTTTTAAGCCATATGTGATATGTAGAGCCTTTTTATAACAAATGAAGTTACCATAGTTACTTGATTGTGCTGTAAAATGGCACTACATGAAAAACACAGAATACTGGCCCTTTAAGTCTGCTGATTGATTTCAGTTTGATTGAGAAGTGAACTGGAAAGGCTTCTTGCCATGATCAGTGCAAACCTTAGACAGTTTATAAAACCATCTTATAAGAACAGAAAATAACCTCTTGAAAATGTTCTAACAATTTTATGTTGGGAGTAAACCCAACATGGCTTTGCAACTGAACTATACCATTAGCATAATCTCCAGGTGAATAAAGAGGTTCAGGGAAAATGTGCTTACAGAAGGTAGTGGTGAGTGGGGTCTCACTCACCACTACCAGTCATTCCTTGTGGGTTCTGAACACGGTGCCTAACTGTTCTGAAGAATTAGAGTCTGAGCCGGAAAGGCCTGTTGCTGGTAACGAAACACAGCCGAGGTCATGAATCCATATCACTAAAGCTTTGACTCTCCCAAACATTGGACATGCTCAAATATATCTGCTTCAAAAAAGGAAAAACGGTAACGTTTCCTGTAACTCTGGGAGTCAGCCATCTTGGTTTCTGGACGGGTCCACCGGCGCTCCTCTGTCCGCCCAACCGGAGCCAGATGAGAGTCAGGAAGCAGACTGAACTCTGACCCAGACTGGACCCCACGCATGTTTTTGCCTGGAGACGGCTAATTCTAGACGTTCAGCATCTCATTGGTGTACAGACATTTATTTATTTATTCATGTATTTATTTATTTAAATAAATGTGTGTCTTATTTTCAGAATTTATTTATTGAAAATGGCATTTTTCGACTCTTTTGGTTCAGTTTTTGCTTCAAGTGTGACCTTAATTGAGCTTATTCAATAATTGCTGTTTTCTATTGTTATTGTTAACAATATTATTATTATTATTATTTATGTTGTGACATTTCAGGCCCTGTTAAGCAAAATGATCTAAACTCTTGGACACCATTGACATCATGACCAGTAACTTCAAGTTTTTAAACCTTCATAAAATACTGAAGTATATTTTCCTCTGTGCAAGTCTGTGTCGACTTTGTATTGCTGTTTGCTCCCTGCGGAATAATGGGATCTTCAGCTGTGATGTTATATTTACTGTCATTGTGCTGAATGTGGCAGCAAAAATACAGAGTGTGATATACATAAAAGCTTATAATGTGCGACTTCAACCTCTGCCATGGCTGAGCAATGTTTACATTGTCTAATTTTTAGAAAAGGGGAAGATCTCTGAGGATTCTATGGAAGCTTATTACTGACAAAACTACTGGACCAAAAAGAAACGTGGGGAGATCCGGAGATAATCCTGCAATCTGGCTTCAGCGCAACCTTTTGCTTTCAGTCTTTGGTTTTTAGTTAAAGGGATTGTTCACGTTTTTTTGTTGCTGTTTTTTAGGTGAAGTTCAGTCAAGAGGATATGAGCAGTCAGTTTTTTACCCGCAGAAGATAATCTTCTTGACATCTTCATTCGGTGTATAGATCCACACATTGAATGGGATTTCCCCTTCTGGCTAATCCCAGAAGAGGAAAACTAAGTGGAATTCATAATAGTTCATGGAGGATTTTAAAATCCTTTCAGGCACCACCATGATTATTTAGACTGGAAGTGGAAGTGGGAGACATTGCATCACCACTGGACTTCCTGTGGGAGACAGGGAGAGCTGACCTACGGAGACCACATCAATATCAAGCACATATACTGTACGTGGTGGAACACGTTAAAATTGTTAAAATTGTTAAAATTCAGGTTTAAATGACTGGGAATTTTTTTATAAATATAAATCAAATTAATTTGCGACTTTTAATTAATTATTTTTGGTTGAAGACTGCATTAGTGAATAGATATGTATGTGAACATAAAATATGTAACTGTATTAGTCCATCTCTAAAATAAACAGAATGCCATGGAGTTGTTTTCATGAAATGACTAAGAAAGCAGAAAAAAGTTGTTTTAACACCAATGATGTTCTAAACCAAATCAGTGTTTGCTGTTTACTATGCCTTTTAATTTAACACCCTATTGACTTTACTGAAATGATGTGCAAGCAAATTGAAGCAAGTTGCAAGCAAGTTGAAAAATTCATGTCGGTAAAGCCAAGCCGGTCTGAAGGCTGCATAACAAAAAATGAACTATAGCAGTTAAGTAAATGATTTTTGTTTCAGCCGTTGTTCCTTAGTTTTCAGTGTGTTTCTCACAAATGGACTGAACTTATTTAGCGTTTTACCAATCATTTTTCACCACTCTCCGATCTGGCCTCATTAAAAATGAAGTCTTTTCGGGATCTATAATACAGTAGGTCGATGGATTTATGTATTAATTGCCTACAGACCTTTCTCACAGCAAAAATCCTGAATAATCCTTTGAAGGTATTTATAGTGGTAAAATGTTGCATCTTTAATGATGACTAATATTTCTGTTTCATCGGCCCTACACCGTTCATCCTGTGTTCTCCAACGCTGACTCCCAGTGTGAGACACAGCTGTGTTTTTTTGTGTGTGTGTGCTTTCCATATTTTGCCTTTGATGAGCTTCCAGTGAATTCACACGTCTGTTTACATATCATGAGCTCTCATGCACAGTCATTTCGTAGCTGCAAACAACTAACCTTTCTACGGAGCATCACCCCAGGTCATTTTCTAAGACAAATCATTTCTATTACCGTCTGCAGTCTTTCTGGTCATCTGTCACTATTTTGTTACAACCCTTGTACAGCACAAGTTTAACTAAGCAGTAAAATAAAAGCTGACAATTTACTGACATCGTTGAAACTGATAGATGTTTGTCTTGTCTTTCTCTGTGTCTTGATGCTGGAGCTGAGCTTACTTTGGCTAATGACCACCAGAGGGCAGTGGAGGACCTCTAAAGAAACGCAACTTTCGAGTCAGGCAAACTCCTGAGCAACGTTTTTGCTGTGGTATTGTTGATAGTAAGTCACAAAATCAGATCTGTGATGTTGAATTAAACTACAACACGTTTATGAAGTTGATTGTCTGTTAGAATTCAAATGTTCTGAAGAGGGAAACCAAATGCAAGCATTTGGTTTTAAATCATAAGAAAAGATAAATATAGTTTACTTCCACTATTATGAGGATGATTTGAATTGGACTCTTCACACGAAGATGTTTCAAAAAAAAGAACAGACTGCACAACTTTCACAGGTTCATCTAAAAATGCAAAAACTATGAAAAAGTTCAATATTCTTTATCACTCGTTTCAGAAAGCAAAACTATATAAATTCACCACAAATAGGTCTGAATGCTTCCTTTATTTCTTGTACATGTAAACGTTGCCTTACAGATGAAGCTTTGAAGCCCAACCAGCTGTCACAGCGCCAGACCAAGACTGCAATAGTTTTGTAGTTAACAGAAAAATATGCTAAATGGTATTATGATTACATTTTAAATTGCTTAATAAGTAGGGGACAATTCAGACTTTGTGTAGAAAACTCTATAATTGATGTATCACTTTCCTGTTTGCCAAACTGAAATGCTATTAAGATATTAAAAGATAGTTAAAAAGATCGTTTTAAAATCCTTAAGGAAAATATGCACATTTGATTCAGTTAAGCAGTTATTTATTAAATCATAACTCCTTGTCATTAGTGTGCCTCTATGTGCTTCTGCTTTCCTCTTAATTACAAGTAAATGTGAGGGACAATAAATTGATTGTTCTAAACAAAAATAAATTCAGTTTCAAAAGATACTAAACATATTTTTCCAAATGGAGTCAATTTTCTTTCTAGAAATTTTTGTATGAAATTCCCTTTATTAATTACCTACACAGAAGAGCAGGCTGCTATGGGTTCCTACTATTTTCTGCTTTGTCACCTTCGATAACCTGAGTTGTCAGCCATGTTGGCCTCTACACCATGTTCCAAATTATTATGCAAATTGGATTTAAGTGTCATAAAGATAATTTTTTTTGTTCTATTAAATTTATAGATGGTATTGTGTGTCAGGACTCTTTGAATCACTATAATTAATTTCAGAAAGCTGGGTTGATTAATTTGTCTGGTGAGCTCAATTAAAGGAAATGTACTTAAGAAGGATGTTCCACATTATTAAACAGGCCACAGGTTTCAAGCAATATGGGAAAGAGAAAGGATCTCTGCTGATGAAAGTCATCAGATAGTTTAGTGCCGTATGACAAGGTATGAAAACATTAGATATTTAATGAAAACTGAAGCGTTATCGTACTGTGAAGAGATTTGTGGCTGATTCAGAACAAAGATGGGTTTGTACAGATAAAAGCAAAATGAGGAAGGTTTCTGTTAGACAAATTCATCACATTAAGAGAGCAGCTGTTAAAATGCCCTTACAAAGCAACAAACAGGTATTTGAAGCTGCTGGAGCCTCTGGAACCTCAAGGTGGAGGAACCAGAGGCTTGTGGTGCATCAACCTACTATTGGGCCCCTAACCAGAGCTCACAAGCAGAAACGGTGGCAGTGGCTCCAGCCGTACATGAAGATTAATTTTCAAACAGACTTGTTCACTGATGACTGCTGTGCAACCCTGGATGGTCCAGATGGACGCAGTAGTGGATTGGTGGTGGATGGCCACCACATCCCAACACGGCTGTGACGTCAGTAAGGAGGTGGTGGAGTCATTTTTTAGGCTGAAATCATGGAGAGAGAGAGAGAGAGAGAGAGAGAGAGAGAGAGAGAGAGAGAGAGAGAGAGAGAGAGAGAGAGAGAGAGCTGGTCGGCCCCTTCAGAGACCCTGATGGTGTGAAAATGACCTCAGCAAAGTACATGGACTTTCTGACTGATCACTTTCTTTCATGGTTCAAGAAGAAGAGCCGTACCTTCAGTAGCAAAATCATCTTCGTCATGACAATGCACCATCTCATGCTGTAAGGAATACCACTGTGTCATTGGCTGCTATGGGCATAAAAGGGCAGAAACTCATGGTGTGGTCACCATCCTCCTCTGACCTCTGACCTCAACCCTATTGAGAACCTTTGGAGTTTCCTCCAGCAGAAGATCTGAATGCAGTTCATATCAAACAGCAGCTCTGGGAAAGTTTTCTGACATCCTGCAAAGAAAATCAAGCAGAAACTTTCCACAAACTCACAAGTTCAATGGATCTAGAATTGTGCTGTGATATCAAAGAAGGTTCTATGTTAACATGTAACTCTGTCTGTTAAGATGTTTTTGATTGAAATAGCTTCTGATTTTAGTACATGTGATCACTTAATGCTGCACATTCAAAGAATGACTGTTTGCAGTTCTTTATAATCCATAAAATGTTTAGAAAATCTGCTGTGCATAATAATTTGGAACAGTGAATTTTGAGTTTTTTTATTTTTGAAAAAAATACTGTTCTCATGGGGAGCTTTGTTCAGTAAAATTTGATTTATACTGTAATAGTTCATGACTGGAAAATTATACTGACCATCATTTGCAATGACCTTTTAAGAAAATCTGAGAAAATATCACTTGCATAATAATTTGGAACACAGTGCAATGTATTTTCCAGTAAACAGAGGGCTAATTGATGGGGACACATTAGTTTGTTTTGCTGCTTCACTATTTAGCAGCCGTAACATTTTTTAGTAAAACAAAGTGGTGCATGGTGTGGAACTTAGTAATCAGGTTCAAATTAAATTAAAATTCACTTTATTTATCCTGAAGGAAAACATGTCTTTGTCGCCACTGTTATCATCCAACTTTCTTCAAAGAGCCGTTGTGGACGGTGATGCTGTGAGGACCAAGGACAGCAGTCTGGAAACAGTGGACAGCTCAAACATGTTGAAAAAGGCAGCTCCCTTTATTAAACACACTTAGTTTTCATGCTACATGTTTCACAGCTATTCAGTCTCAGTAGGAACACAAACACATGGCTTACTAAACGCTCATACAACACTTTCAGAGGATGTTCATTAAGCATGAAACATTTCCTTCTTCTACTGTTCACAGATTGTTTTTTCTGACAGAAAACGTTTGATAATGGATGTTCTTTTTATTTTTTCCTCCACCAGGTGGCGCACTGAGCAAAGCTGCAGCTGACCGTCCACTCGTGTTGAAAAGAACCGAAATGAACAAGGATTTGTCTTAAGGACAATCCTTCATTGTCTTAAGAATTTTTTACAGCAACTTTGTGTAAAGTAACTTTACTTTCTGTAAAGTTACACTTTCAATTAAAACACAACTGAAAATTGAGAATATTTTCTGTTATTTTGGCACTTTAATGTGGACAGCAAGCTTTCTAGAAGCTTTAAAGCTACAGAATGTAACTTATGAATTTTTTTTTTTTACATATTTGTTTAAACTGTCACTATGACGTGACAGCATAGCATGAGACAGATAATCTTTGAAAAAAATCTAGCTCCTCTGCAAACTAGAAACAACCAATCAGAGCCAGGAGGAGGGTCTTAGCATTGTCAATCATGCTTGTCTACATGCAGCTTCTTCTGCTACAATACAGCTTCTCCCCATCAATTCAGCCTGTCGTGAATGCTAAGGCTGGCATGGCCACCAATGACAACGTATAAACAGCAGCTACTTTACAGCAATGACTGACAGCGCTAAGCCCCTCCTCCTCGCTGATTGGTTGATTTTGGTCAGTGCATTTCATCAGACGGCAATAGCAGCACATGCATTAGGTGGAGGAGTTTGATCTTTTCATAGATTATCTGTTTCATAGCAAACTGTCAGGACATGGTGGCAGGTTAAACAATATGTCAAAAAGATATATATATATTTTTACAAAAGTTACATACTGCAGCTTTAACAGAAACACTACTTTGGGCTTAACATTGAATACCACGTCAGAGTCAGCTCCCAGATCTATCCAGTGTGGACATGGAATCCTACAAATCAACACAGCTAGTAAATGATGACAATATTAAGGAAACCGAATCCTACAGTTAAATCTTTTAGTTCGTATACCCTACAGTCAGTTAGCTCTATCGTTAACAGATCAAATTCATGAAATAATGGCAGCCCTGTTTTCAACAACAACAAAAAAATGCAGCTCAAACCACACATGCAGATAATTAATGGCATAATTTGTCAGATTAAAAACTCAGTGGAGAAAAAGTTAAGTTCTTGGCACAGCCGGGGCTTCTAACTAATGCTTTATTCACCTGTTTTATACACCGCAGCACCCAACTGAGCATAATTCCACACCGCAAGGCCAACATGTCTGTGGACATCATAACGAAGTGTGTGTTCACCTGGAGGCTGAACTACAGCCTCCATTAATCCCGCCTGTCTTTGTCCTCCCAGGTCATTGCTGTGACCTCCCTGTCCAACACATCTAGCTGCAATTCATTTCTTCTATCTTACATCAAAACCTCCCACATTTCTCAGACAAAGTATTCCACTACTTGGTCCCATTGTTGTTAAAAAAAAAGAAGGAAAAAATAGAAAACATTTCTCCCGTGTTTCACCGTGACGTGAGGACAGAGCCTCACGCCTGAGAGCGCTCAGGAGGACAGGGTGGACGAAGGACGGATCAGAGCTGGCTCTCCGTCTCACATGTGTCGGTCCCGTTCTTCAGGGGCCAGCTGGTCAGAACCAGCTCGCTGAAGTTCATGTTGCTCTCGTTGAGTCGTCGCACGCGGTACGTCTCATAGTGGATGTTGTGGGTCACGTCCTTCAGGTCCTGCAGGTGAGACCTGCGCAGAAAACAGTCGGTGACAATTTCACCGCTCTGTGGCTCTGATGCGAACTGGTTTCCTGTGAAAAGTGCTGATGTGGAAGTAAAAAAAAAAATTCCTACAGGAATCTGAAGCCACAGTCATACTGAGGAGTTCAGCAGGTAGCCCTTAACCCAGTAAAAGTGCAGCGCACAAAAAAACCCCGGATGCATAAAGTCGTGCGCACGCACTTGGCAGCGCACCTTTCCTTAATAAATCCTAATTTGCGGGAAATAGAGCCCAGCTGCTGGTCCGCCCTGTCGCCACCCATAAATACATATGTAAATTAGTATAAAAACCCGGAAGTCTATCACCACGTGACAAGATAACCATGGCAACGTCCTTGTTCGAAGCAGTGTAAGTATTTATAATAATAATAATTATTATATATTTTATTTAAAAGGTGCTTTCAGGGAAAAAAGTATGATTGTATTTACACTAACTTTGATGCAAAGTTCATTTCTATACATGCCGACTTGCGCATAAAATATGGCGCCGCACATTTTTTGTGCGCACGCACGTTTTATGCATGAGGCCCCTGGTCATTTGGAAAAAGAATGAAATAAATCCATACCTAGCCAAAAGTTGTTTTGTGATTATGCCCTCAAAATTAATCTTTCTAACCTGTAAAGCATCTCTATGACAACCTCCACTCAGATGAGGCTCTGCTTCCAGGTTTTACTTTAGTGCTGTGGTTAAACTATTTCAACTCTATAAAGTTAGTCATTTTCTCAATAAGCTCACTTAATGCATGTGAAGTTGAACCATAGTGACTATTAGTGAATAACTGGCAAGTTTTTCCTTACAATAATTTTTAATAATTTCATAAGCTCCAGATTTACACAACTGTAAATCTGGGCAGTTTTCATGCTATCGGGAAACTGACCATTTAATAAAGACGAATTCCTTTCGAATAAAGATCAGCAGTAAAGTCAGACTCACCTGATAAGAAGATCTCTCAGGTTTGCAAACTCACAGTGAGCCACATTTTCAACTGCATGAAAAGAAAAAACAGATTAGCTCTCATCATTATCAGTTACATCCTTTAATATACCAGATGTTTGGAACTTGTCCTCCATAACATCCAGTCTAGCTTTTGAATTGCTTTAGTTACATCAGATCATTCAATACACATAAAAAGACAAATAACAAGCCTTTCCTGTTTTAAGCTTTATGACTAAAGTCAAGTGTTTTGAATATCTGTCCACCTGCTTCTCACATCAGTTTTCTGTAAGGTTGACCCATTACTTCAGACAGAACTGCTGTAACTTGGTCTGTTAGGAACTAATCTGGCAGCATCCTTAGAGTCATTCATGTGGAAAATCTATTTGTCTCCCTGGTGCTTTCAGGTGTTGTTTCTATATTTCCACACAAAGTTCTTTCCTCATGCTGTCATCTGTGCTGTGAAGCCCACCAGTCCCTTGTGCAGCTAAACAGCCTTTCCTCCATGATGCTGCCACCCCCTTAATCCACAGTTGGGGCGGTGTTAACAATGCTCATGGCAGCCAAATATTTCCATTTAGTTTAATCAGATGTCCTCAAAATATTAAAATATTTTCATTTGCAAGCTGTGATTTGTAATTTCTTTTGGAGTGGTGTCTTCTTCATGTCAGAGTGACCCTTCAGCCCATGTCGGTACAGGAAGTGTTGGTAACATTTTATTTGAAGGGGTGTGCATAAGACTGAGATAACATTGTCATAAACATGAAGGAGTCTTTATGAATGTTTTGACTGTTGTCACAAAGTGTCATTCGGCAAATAATGACACTTTTAATGCAAAGTTGACATTTTTGATTGACTTTTAATCAAAGTTTTAAAGGAATTTTGAATGAAAGACTTCATTATTTACTGAATAATGCAAAGTTGACACTTGCATAAATCATATATAATTTTCCAGAATTTTGACACCTGGAAAAAAACCACAAAACACCACCCCCACTTACTTCACCACCGCTTCTCTGCTTTAGTTAAACTTCGACTTTTCTGTGCTAACCTTCACAGAGCAGTTCTGATAGAAGAGTATTTTCCCACCATTAAAGCGACTCTCCAGAAATCCACAAAACAATCTGCAGTCCAGAGGGAGCAGCTGGTAAAGCTGTTGAAGTCTGCCACGCCAAAACAAGGATCCTGATGTTTTTACCACAGACAATGTGAGGCCTAAACCTTAAAAACAGGCCTGGAACTCAAAACTCACCTTCAATGATTCCCCACTTCGTCTTCCGGCCCAGCACCTTGTTTCCATTCACCTGGTGCTCCTTGTCAGTTCCCACAACAGCAAAGGGAATGCTTTCCTGGAAAAGTCATTGGTTATTTTAATCTCCATAGAAACAAGTCAACAGAAAACTGAAATATTTGGTCCTATTATTGCTGTTATGGCCATTGTACTTAGTTAGTTTGATCGCTCAGAAATGATAAAACATCTGTTCTGACAGCCAGTCCTGTGCACCGTCCTGAAATCAGGCAAATTCTTTATCGGTACTTCCTGTGGGTCATTTTAAGGCTTAGAATCCTCACCCTGATTCTGTCGTTGAGAAGGCGCTCCTCTGGATCTTCATCGTGCTCTCTCTGGGGGTAAACACGAATTTCATTGGATGTCAAGTCTTTCCTTATCTGCAAAGGGAAAAAAAGAGTCAATCATTCAACAAACACTGCAGTTCAGTAGCAGCTCAGGGAGTCGATCTTTTCACAGGTTATCTGTCTCATGTTGTTCTGACATGACATGGTGACAAGTTTAACAAATATGTAAACAACATGTTTTCATTAAAAAAAAAGAAAGTTACATACTGTAACTATAATGACAAAAGAACTTGAAATGTTAAAGTATACAACAAAGTCAAAAAATACAAAACTAAAAACTAATTTAACAGCAACATTTTGGTGTATTTAGCCTGTCAGAAAAAATGTTTTTTAAATTTTTCAAAGTCATATTTTCACCATGTTATTCACACATTTATTAGTTTATTGGTTCTAAACTAAACATTTAATTCAATGTCACTTTAATTCACTTCAATCAGAGTACCGTATGTTAAATTTAACGTTAACATGAGTTAGAAAAGAGGTGAAAATAGAAAGAGTTGAGTAAAAAAGACTCGGACTGCGTGTATGTACAGAGTGCGATGCCTCACCCTTTCTTTAAATTCCTGTCTCTCTTCTACGGTGAGTGTGTCTGCTTTAGCGATGACAGGCACAATGCTCACTATCTTCCCCAACCTCTTCATGAACTCCAGGTCGATGGGGCGCAGCCTGAAAACACAGAGTCCCGATGGAGTGTCACAAAATCACACACTTCAAAGCCTCTTACTGTGATAGATCAACACATAGCAAACAGTTACGAAGTGGGAGGAAAAGACTGAATGGTTTTTGAAGCTCTTTTTTCACAAATAAAAATCTAATAGATATTCCAGCTGAAAAAAGAATTCCAACAACATGACGCTGCTACAGCCCGGTTGCCTTGCAGCAAGAAGGTCCTGGGTTCGATTTCCGGCCCGGGGTCTTTCTGCACGGCATTTGCATGTTCTCCCTGTGCATGCGTGGGTTCTCTCCGGGTACTCTTAATCCCACAGTCCAAAGACATGACTGCCAGGTTAATTATTCTCTCTAAATTCTCCCTAGGTGTGAGTGTGTGTGTGGTTGTTTGTCCTGTTTGTCTCTGTGTTGCCCTGCGACAGACTGGCGACCTGTCCAGGGTGACCCCGCCTCTCGCACGGAACGTTAGCTGGAGATAGACACCAGCACCTCCTGATCCCTCTAAGGGACAAGGGTTTAAGAAAATGGATGGATGGATAATGCTGCCACCATAATGTGTCATGTTGACTTTTTGAAAAACTCTGTGTGTTTTTTTTTGTGACAACAAATGGCAGACTCACCTAATTCACTCTATTGTGAGTTTAATGGGAACTCTTGGTTTGCTCACACAAGCAGGCCGGTCATGAATAAATTGTGAATAATTTATTGCGCAAATTTGCGCCTGAGTTTGTCCCAGAAATTACAGCCATAAGTGACAAAATTGTCCTTTTGAGACCATTTTTTACTAATATAATGATAAAGGCATAAAAATTCAAGAGCACTCTCTCAAAGATCAGTAATCTTTAATATCCAAATAGCATTTAACACTGGAACTGGATGATATTTTAAACATCCAAAATCAATAAACAAAATAAATAAAACTATTTATGCAGTCGCCACTAAACAAAATTGTGCTTCAGCTCACATTAATCATTGCACTCAGAGAAAACAGCATCTTCAGTGAGCTCCACAAAGAAGCTTTCAAATGGAAATTATTGCTCCCATTTTAAATGACCGTGAGATTAATTGATTTATTGCTTATTGTGACAGGCTTACACACAAACTCTCTCCCCACTGTGTCACACACAGGACCCCAGATCCCAACAATCATACAATGCAGACAGGCTTTATATGACGGATGACATGGAAAGTACAATAATGGTGGTGTTCCAACTTTTCTGTTTCTGTCTTGAAGCCTCTGCTGAAGGGCGGCACAGAACTCTGTGGCACAAAGCCACAGGTTAATGCTTTGGCTCCCTAAAAGAACTCAAACCTCACTTCAAATATCCCAGTTTGGGAGCTTCCGCCTCACAGAGCAGCCCTTCTTTACCCAGTTCCTTCAGACTAGCCAGAAGCAATTAGCAAACACTGGGTGAAGCTGCGCATCAGCTGACCTCATCATGGCAGCTACTTCTCAGTGTAACGCTGGTAAAACTGATCAGTCGGGTTTGAGTTCATCAGAGTGCTCAGAAAGAGCAGGAGTTTTTAAAGAGACAGAGGCCCAATTTCAAGGTGTTAAGTTAGGAAGTCAAATTTCGTTTTAAGTAATATTTGATACATACAGAATCTTTATAGCAGCTGGAGTTAACATAGTTATTTGATTGAGCTATAAAATGGAACTGTGTGTCTGGAAAACACACAATACTGTCCCTTTAAAAAATGTTGACACAACTAGGCATTGTTGTGATTTGGCCCATTAAATAGAATCCACACAAAATACTTCAGTACAGTCTGCAACATGGCTACATGCAACAAAATGCACATTTATTTAAGATACAGTATGTGACCTTTGTAATTTGATCTTCCAAAGAGTAAAAGAAACAAAAACAGTCTAACAATTTGAAGCAAAAATGATTTAAACACTCAGTAGAGGCTACACTGCAGAAGGAAATGAGAGTTTGCATGGCTCATGGCTAAACAAGTAGGCGGTACTAGAGAACACATTGTTACACCTCAATGTTATTTATGTCAACATGTGAACTCTGATGAACTCAAACCCGTCAGACTGATCAGGTTTGGAATAGACCGCAGTGGAATAATAGAACATTCAAAAAGCCCCTGAATAAATCTAAAAAAATGACTGCAGCGAAGGCATCTTTGTCTTAAAAACAAATTTCCTTAAGTATCATTGACTGCAACTTCTGCAGAGAGGTCTGATTGGATGTTTAGTCGGACCGGAGGTGCTGGGGTCAGGACGTGATGCGTTCACTGACTCTCAAAAGTTCAGAATGATTGTTTTCAGCCGTTGGCTTCTTCTTTTTCACTATTATGACCCATCTCTCACGTCAAAGACATAAAAGTCAGATAAACTGTGACGTAAAGAAAACAATGTGATTCATCAATTGGTTCCACATATGGAACTGATAATTGTTCTGTTCAGACATGGGTCCCATATGGGCAAAAAAAGCAGACCTGGGTTGGATTTGCCTGATGTGAACACAGCCTTTGATCACAAGCTTGTCCTTTCACAATCCAAAGTGTCTCATCATGTTCTTGCCACTGAGAAGTTTTCTCTGACTCACTCTGAAAACAGGTGAGTAAATCATCCCTGGGGTTATGCGTGTAATCTGTGGTGAAATATAAAGTTCATTTCTGTTTGTAACTGTTTGATGCAACTCAAGTTTTACCCAAACATTTGCTCGACTGTCAGCTGCATTGGTAAATCAGGTGAATCATTGTGGTTGGTTCCGGTGGTGAACGCAGAGCAGAGCGTTGGCCAGCGGTGGCGGTGTTTACCTGTGTCCGGTTGCAGGCAGGAAGTAGATGCAGCAGTGGACTCTGCTGTCAGGTATCCGCCTCTTCCTGTTGATGTTCAGCTCCTCCCTCAGGTATTTCTCATACTGCTCGTTGACGTAGTTCACTATGGGCTCCCAGCTGGAGAATGGGTGCCAGAGAAGGGTCAGCATGGGATTATTATATTTTTATTTATTGTTGACAAATTACAATAGAGCTAAAATCAATGTTAATCATCCCGTCTAATGATGTGTAATTAAAAAACTTCAAACTCTTTTGCTGGGCCACCGTAAAACTGACTATGTTCATCACATCTCTCAGAATATGAAAATGTTCTAGGCATAAGTTACCTTAATTGTAGAAAAAAGGCCCATTGGGTGATTTTGTTTTTTCAGGACAATTTGCCTCCAATATGAAAGTCTCAGTTTTAGAGTTTCAACCATGAGAGCAAGCAGACCTACAGTCAAAAATCTACAAAATCCACGTAACCAGAAGTGACAGAAAATCTCCTCACCAAAAGCTCCTCTGATTTCTAAACAACAACAAAAAAAAATCTTGTTGGATTTTTAAATCCAGCAACAAAAAGTCATTATACATTAAGTTGCACTGAAGCCATGGTAACCTTCCCAGTGGATATTTTGTTTGGTTTAAAATGATCCATTTTGATGTATATATTTTCTTAAATAGGGTGCATTTGGCTTGCCAGAAGAAGAGCTGATTCCTAGATATCAGGGAAGTAGACTAGGAATAAAGTCAGGACTTCCTGTTTACAGTCATAATGTGATAGAAAAATGAGCACATGATGAAGAAGCATAACCTCTCTGAGTTCCACTCGTGATTTTTAATGGCTTTGTTACCATTTCCTGTTTTTATTTTTTATTTCTATCGAAACAAATTAAACTCACTTCCTCACCTGCTGTCGTCAGCGCAGGACGATTTCTGTGTTATGAGGACGACTTACAGAGTACAGATACACACTTTGGCTTGTTAATTTCATGAGAACATATTTTTGGTCTTATTCTCAATAATAACTGGGAGATGCAATTCTTGTTTCCTATCAGGTCAAGTTTATAAGCGTAGCACATTTCAGCAACAAGGCAGTTCAAAGTGCTTTATGTCATAAAAACATCACCAATTATGAGACAATTAATAAACATTACATTTTGTCAAATGCCATCATCAAAATCATCAAGCAGACATGCATCAAATATATTGATTGATGTTCCACTTACTGATAATCAAAGGCAGCTCCAATCAGCTGCGTTTTAAAATTTTATTTAAATAAACTCAAATGTTTCGGCTGCTTTCTAGATGTTTGTTCCAGATTAGAGGAGCATAGAGAATAATGTTTATCAACCTGTGTCCCACAGGGTTCTATGCTAGGTCCATTTCCCTTTTGTTCATATATGATTTGCTTCCTGGTTACTGAGTGTCCAGGTGTGTTTCCATCCTCACCAGTTCTCATTGTTAATCTGGTCCCCGAACCCTGGAGTGTCGATCACCGTCAGCTTCATCTTCACCCCTTTTTCTTCAATCACTGCAAAGAACAGATCAAATGGATGAGCGCCACAATGCCATGGATTCCGTTCCACTTACCAGAAATAGACATTTTATGCTTTATTTGCACAGTAAGTGTGAGGAAGGACTGAAAATCTTTAAACCTTTCAGTTTTAAAGATTGTTCCCAGGGGTTTTCCTTAATATTGTTGATACACACTCATACACACCCCAGAGAGAATGCTCTCGCTCAGTGACCGTGTGCAATCAGCTTGCTTTCATTTTACCAATTGGAGTAATAGATTGAACTTTACTGCACTGATCTGTGCATCTTTGAGCCTCTGACTGGATTCTAAAAACATCCAGACTGAATTACCAGAATTGTCACACAGGTTCACGCCCACATGTACAGAAATGAAACCGTTTAACGGACTGTGATCAAAGCTTGACGTTGGTGCTGGCTAATAGGTTCCGGCTGATTTAAAGCCAGAGCTGCACTCTATGTGCCACAGGTCTCTGTGTGATGACAAGATCTAAGAGTTCCTTCACTGAGTCAGAGTAAATGTGCGTGGGGGTGTGTGGGGGTGTGTGTGGGGGGGGTGCGCGCTGGAGAGTGTTTGAGGAAAACTAAGCAGGTAAAGACTATCATTTAGAGCTTAAGTCGTTGTTGAATAAGCACACAGGAATCTCCTCTTATCGGAAGCATGACAGCAAACATCTGGAAACAGAGCATTCAGATTTTCACTAACCTGTAATAAAGTAGGCCTTTGTTGTTGCCATTACAGAGAAGCATTTAGTTTCAATGGAAACAAAAGCATGCGTCTTCTGGTTGTGTGTGGGCGTGTGTGTTTACTTGTACATACTCTCTATAACTGTTCACTTTCACAATGTTTGCCAACAAACGGAGGTCATTTTCCCAGTCCTCACGTGTTTTGCAGTTCTACTGTGCTCTACTAGTCAGAGGCACGGCGAGAATGAACTTATGACTATGGTTAGAAGTAGAGAGAGAGTAAGAGTTGGAGAAAAACAGAGAGAGAGGGCTTGGAAGGTGACTTCATGCAACCGTGCACACTAATGTGTTTTAGCAAAAACCTGCTTTACTTGTGAACACCGTCTCCATCCTCATCAACACCAAAGACTACCGTCTCTACCTTAAGGATCCCGCTGATGGAAACGATGGGAAAAAAATCACTAATCACTCCTCGCTTTATTTTTAATGCCAGAGTTCATGGAAGTTCAATGTGCAGCTTTTCTACACCCCCCAGCTGGCTGAGCAGTACTGCCAACATGAACAATTCTTTAAATGCCAACAGGAAGTAGAAATTTGGTTTCTGTATTGCTTCCATTTCTCTCCTCCTGGCAGCACCCAGTCAGCATTTTCTTTGTTGAAAATACACCTAAACGAATCTAAATGTATCTGAGACGTCCACAGTAAAAACGCTGTGCATTTGGGCTTTTTTTTTTAGCAGATGTAGAAATGTTTTGACCAAGACTGAGCTGTTTGCAAACTCAGAACCTCACGACTACAACCACTGTCCAAGGTGCCCAAGTGTATGAAGTGGTAATCAGTATCTGATTCCTCTGGGTTCTGTTCACAGCAATCTGTAAATCAGATACTTGTTTGGATTGTTGGAGTTAATCATCATCAAAGAAGCAACTCACCGTTAAAAGAAAAGCGTTTATCAACTGCCATCGGTGGCTATGCTAACTAGACTTGAAACTTTCCTTTTTGATAGTGCTGATAGGTCAACTGGCTCAGGCTATCCTCAGCTATTACTGTAGTTATGCTCATTTGTCTGGTTGGAATCGGACCGATTTCTGATATCAGTATTGGATCGGGACGCCCCTAGTGGATTCTTTGTGAAACAGATTTACTGACTCATGCAGAGGCTTGGTGAGAAAAGGTGCATATTATTAAAAACTGTCTGTGGTGTTTATGCGTGGTCCTGACTCTGCTTCTGTTAAACTTTAAATGTAAGCTGAAGAAGTTCATAACAAAGAGGAAATGATGAACAATGTCAAAGAGAACCTGAACTTCAACTGTTTGGTCCTGACAGAACTGGGCTGTCAGTTCAACCTGAGATTTTTTTTTTTTTATCTGAATCTGTGTTCATCCCTTGTGAACCACGCTGTTACAATTCATAAGTGTCCATTTGTAAAATGATTTTACAAACTATAACATCAGAAAACTACTGCCTTACAACTCTTCCCGCATAGTCAGACGTGTCTTTGAATGTTCAAAGCTCAGTACACATCCACGGTTAAACAGACGTGTCTTTCAGCATCCAGCCCACGGTGGGATTCCTGCTTATGACACAAGCGGCTCAGGGAAAAGGGATGTGAAAGCAGGATGTGAGAGCTGCCTCTGAATAGATCAGTGGACATAAATGATTCACGGGGGCCAGAACAAAGGCAAGGACACAACACAAACATAAAGTACTGATTTCCTCAGGCCAACTTTCTGAAGAGTGTTAGTGGAAACACTGAAGCTGCAGGTGTGATCTGTAAGTGTGTGTGTGTGTGTGTGTGTGTGTGTGTGTGTGTGTGTGTGTGTGTGTGTGTGTGTGTGTGTGTGTGTGTGTGTGTGTGTGTGTGTGTGTGCTTGTGCGTTTGTTTCTAATACTTGTGGAGACCATTTTCTTGACACATACTACGTTGTGGGGACCCACTGCTCCTTGTGGGGACCGAAGCCTGGTCCCCACAAGATTTTTGGGTCAGGAGTTTGATTTAGGACTAAAGTGTGACTTGAGTTTTGGTTAGGGTTAGGATTAGGTTTAAGCTGTAGAAATGAATGGAAGTCAATGAAAAGTCCCACAAAGGTAGCCATACAAACACTGGTGTACATGTGTGTGTGTGGAGGGGGTAGAGGGTGCGTGTGTGTGCGTGTGTGTGTGTGCGTGTGCTCACCGTGACTGACTGCATGCAGTTTGACTGTTTTGGATATCTGCTCTTCGTAGTCAGGTGTGCAGGACTTCCGGCTGACTTTTGACTTGAACAGAGTGTTGACGAGCGTAGACTTCCCCAGTCCACTCTGACCTGCAAACAGAAGCCGTTCAGCCTCCGCTCTGATAAAACCCATCTTTACACACGGCCTTGGGTGCACATTTATAGAATTACATGAAGAGAAAAAATAAAATAAAACGCTCCTGCAGCAGAACAGAGACACCAAGATACCAAATCACGGTTTAATCACAGCCCTAAGTAGTAGTAGTAGATTTACCAACACTGAGTTCACCAGACAAATTAAAAAAAAAACAAAGTATGCATGTGTGTCAGGAAAAGTTGCATAAAACCACAGGTAGCCTGAATGTGAGCCATGACTGAAAAGAATAACTTGTGCACACTTGGTTAAGTTTCAGTTAAACAGCAGAGGAAGTGTAGATCATCTATACTTTGTGTAGAGCAGGAAAGTGCAAATCGGGCCAGCAGCTTTCTAAACCACTTCCTCACAGAGTCACACTTCCTCTTTCTATATGAAAAGTGAAATAATCTGTCAACAAGTAAAAGGCACAGCAGCACATAGCAAAACATGCACATTCAAATAAATATAAACAGTAGGTCTTACTATACATAATTCCATCTTTACCAGATATTCCTATTTTGTTTATATAAATTCCAGAAATTATGACCAGATCTCTGTAAATTTGTCATAGCATCCCCTTCTGCTGTATCTTATTTTTTCTTACGGTACCACGAATCACATCTCTTTAATCCAACTATCGAAAGCAGGAGCTTTGTTAGACCACTGGAGTATTTAATGAGGCAAACCCTGTTGCTTTAGTTTGTGTTTCAATGACTTTAACTTCTGGAGGGAAAATCCCAAACACATGGAGGGAAGGTATTAATGTTCTCCCACATGTGTGTGTGAAATGACCTTGAAGAAGTTTTCCCAAAATGTGTCCAACAGTTGATGACTTCAGAAGATATCCGTTAAACGTTTCCATATTTACACATACTACAAATGCAAACATCCAGAAGGGTTTTCACATTTCTTTTAGAAATCAGAATCTAAAAGTTGAGGCATGCTTTTGCATTCAGCTCCTCCAAGAAGGGACGTCTGTCCCAACCAGCCCTGGACATCCACAAACTGAAGTGTGGTTCATCCATAAACAGTTCTGTAGAGGAGCTTAATGGACATCCTAAAATCTACATCAGTGCAGCTTAGCCTCTCATTTTGAAGCTCTGGTTGATCTGTTCTCTTTCAGTAGCAAAATTCTCACACTGCAAAACCACCAAGTATTTTTGGTCCAGTTTCTATTGCAAATACTTTAGTACACTTGAAATAAGACAAGACGTAAGTACAAGTAACTTCTCAGCAGGATGTGGGAGCTTGTTTTAGGTCAATAGTTAATTAATATTGATTTAAAAAGGTACTAGTTCCACTGACAGATTAGGAACAAGACCTTTTCCCATATTTGACCAAAGATGCTTGGTAAGATTTTGTGTTTTTGCAGTGTAGCAGCAGTTTCCTGCAGGTGAGGCCATTTTGATGCCAAGTGATGACTGGCAGCACACTTTCTTTTTAGATATCTGTTGCCAACACATAAAGAGCAACACTTCAAACACTCTGTCTCTCTGTTATAGCAACCGGCTGGCTAAATATACTGACAGAGTGATTTCAGCTGCACTGGTTTACTACTTCACCTGCACTGATGATGTTATGTTATCGTTTTTGTCTTGATATAATCAGTAGTGCAAAGTCTCCAAAACACAACATTTAAATCGTGTTTCAGTCGTAATGAGCATATTTCTCATTGTAAGGACTGACATCATTTATTGGTCAAGACTTTGATATCACTAGTCCTAGTTCTAACTTTTATTCTCTTTGATATGAATATGAGTGGCTTTATGTTTGTTTCAACTCACCAACCACCATAATGTTGAACTCAAATCCAGTCTTCATGGTCTTGCGCCTCATTTGGTCCAGAACCGCCTCGATGCCCACGTAACCAAACAGGTCGGTGCCTCGGATGAAGCCGGTCTGGAAGCCGGAGGCAGACTGGCGAAGCTCCAGCCGCACCTCGGCCTCCAGCTCTGACTCTTTCTTGGTCTCTTCGATTCCCATTCCCTTCTCCTTCCCGATCTCCTCTGGCTCTGCATGCTCCTCCTCATGCTGACCCTTTTCTGACCTGGAGGTCTGGATGTTTTGGCGTTCGTGGTTCTTGCCTTCATCCACTTGCTCGTCTCCCATGATGACACTCTCCTTATCCCCTCTCTCCTCCATCAGGCTCGGCGGGGCTGTCAGCAACTTTCTTGCAGGTTCTGAGGACATGGAACACAGAACGTGGATTGGATTTTCTGATGCAATTAACTCAAGAACAAGATTGCCCATATGAAGGAGAAATAAGAAAAATGGTGTGTGGTGACAGAATTGTTGAGGCTGCTTTATGAGGCAGGATTTCAGAATATCTACATGCGGAGCTGTAGACACAACTTTGGTGTGACCTTCTAGATTCTATAATAGATCTGCCAATCGATTATCAAAACTAATTAGAAACCAATGTGACTTGATAGAGCAGGCAGACATGTTGAAGTCATGGGTAAATATATGATATGCAAGAAAAATTCAAAAGCCCATGAACGTCTGGCATTGAGTAGTTTTCCATCCATCCATAATCAGGTCAAAAGGGTAACAGGTCCAAGGAGGAAACAAAGACACCCCCAGCCTAATTCTGAGTGTTCCTACATTGTTCTCAGGTCAGACAGAATATTTAGTTCCTCCAGCAAGATCTGGGTCTGAAATCCTAAAGGGAAGTGGTCAGGAGGCATGCTGACCGCATCAACTGAATCCTTTCGGCTCCACTTCAAGATAACCCAAGATGGTGGAGCTGCTCACCCTCATCTGTCCCATCAGATCAGAGCAACACCACATTGCTGGAGACAAAGTCTCAATTCATCTGTACATCTATCCTACTATCAACAAGACACCAAGAAACTGAAACTGCTCCACTTGAAGAGTTCAACCCACAACCCTGATGAAGCAGTCCATCTCAGTGCACACTGAGATTCTGTCCCACGAACACAACAACAGTTCTACTGGGGAACAACATGACTTTGTCCTGAGAATGAATTTACAACTCTTACCGTTGGCATACATGGATTGGATAGCCTTTAAAAGCCATTCTGACTGTCAGTTGCTAGGTGTGGTTGACCCTGTAGCTAGGTTTGGTTGACCCTGTTGCTAGGTGTGGTTGACCCTGTAGCTAGGTTTGGTTGACCCTGTTGCTAGGTGTGGTTGACCCTGTAGCTAGGTTTGGTTGATCCTGTAGCTAGGTTTGGTTGACCCTGTTGCCAGGTGTGGTCGACCCCGTCGCTAGGTGTGACGCTGTCTTTTAGGGACTGTGACTGGTTGATACACAGAACCAAATAAACACACAAAAAAAACAAATCCTCCCCAAGTAATCCGTTGATAAAAATCAAATAATTGCTTATAAACTGGATTCAAGAATGTGATTTGTGATGATGAAACTATGCAAAATTGAATTTACTGCCACACAGCATCAACATGTTATTTTGCCCTATTTAAATTCTCACTCTTTGCCACGTCTTTTTACCATGCTGTCATATTTTATATGTCATATTTTCCAAACCGTTACTCAAGTAAATGTGATGTAATAGTAAAAGTTACACACAGTCCTTACAATTATCTATTAGTGATCATGTTGGTTTACACTGTGTTCCAAATTATTATGCAAGTGATATTTTCTCAGATTTTCTTAAAAGGTCATTGCAAATGATGGTCAGTATAATTTCCAAGTCATGAACTATTACAGTATAAATCAAATTTTACTGAACAAAGCTCCCCATGAGAACAGTATTTTTTTTCAAAAATAAAAAACTCAAAATGCAAAATGTTCCAAATTATTATGCACAGCAGATTTTCTAAACATTTTATGGATTATAAAAAACTGCAAACGGTCATTCTTTGAATGTGCGGCATTAAGTGATCACATGTACTAAAATCAGAAACTATTTCAATCAAAAACATCTTAACAGACAGAGTTACATGTTAACATAGAACCTTCTTTGATATCACAGCTCAATTCTAGATCCATTGTGGAAAGTTTCTGCTTGATTTTCTTTGCAGGATGTCAGAAAACTTTCCCAGAGCTGCTGTTTGATATGAACTGCATTCAGATCTTCTGCTGGAGGAAACTCCAAAGGTTCTCAATAGGGTTGAGGTCAGAGGTCAGAGGAGGATGGTGACCAAACCATGAGTTTCTGCCCTTTTATGCCCATAGCAGCCAATGACACAGTGGTATTCCTTGCAGCATGAGATGGTGCATTGTCATGACGAAGATGATTTTGCTACTGAAGGTACGGCTCTTCCTTTTGAACCATGAAAGAAAGTGATCAGTCAGAAAGTCCATGTACTTTGCTGAGGTCATTTTCACACCATCAGGGTCTCTGAAGGGGCCGACCAGCTCTCTCTCTCTCTCTCTTCTCTCTCTCCTCTCTCTCTCTCTCTCTCTCTCTCTCTCTATCTCTCTCTCTCTCTCTCTCTCTCTCTCTCTCTCTCTCTCTCTCTCTCTCTCTCTCTCTCTCTCTCTCTCTCTCTCTCTCTCTCTCTCTCTCTCTCTCTCTCTCTCTCTCTCTCTCTCTCTCTCTCTCTCTCTCTCTCTCTCTCTCTCTCTCTCTCTCTGATTTCAGCCCAAAAAATGACTCCACCACCTTCTTTTTGACGTCAATTTAATAGCACAACAAAAAATGTTATCTTTATGACACTTGAATCCAATTTGCATAATAATTTGGAACATGGTGTAGTATTTGAACACAGAACATGGAGATAAAAACACTAGCACATGGCTAACAGCTCTCAGCACCATTAGCATACGGTGTAAACCGTTTACACCATTTACAGTAAACGTCACAAAGAAGGAAAGTTTAAAGAGCCAGTTCTTTTCTAATCTCCTGTAACTATGAAAATGTAGAAAATAACAAGGCAGCATGCTTATGTTGCAATTTTAAATTGGTTTATAATTTTCAGGTATAAAAATAATTCTTGTAAATTGACTTTAAAATGAGAAATAGACGACACCCATCCCACACACACACAAACTATTTCTTTGAGGCAGTTTCAGGAATTTGTGTCAGTGTTCTGAGTCAGGGTGTTTTTAAATAGTTCTCTTTCTCATCTCCAGAGGAGATTTTGTTCTAATGACAGCTCTCCAGAAAATCCAAAACGGTTTTAAAGTTCTAAAAAAGGCCAGATTTATGGCTCCAGTAGCCAAGTTTACGTTTAATTGGACAATGACACACACACAGGTAAAGAGCAGCTATAATTAGCCTCCCCAGGCTTAGAGTGTGTTCACTCACACAGCAGCATGCTGCCTCGCAGGACTTAGCTGAATGAAGCCTATCGCCTCCGGCCTGCGTGTGACTGCATGTATCAGTCTGTGCTGTAAGAGGATTGGACGGTGCCGACAACCCCTCGCCCCCCACACTTCCTGCCTTTAAGCTCCCGCTGTATGTTCCTGCAAATACACCAACAAAGTCATGTAGCATGACTGGCACGTGTGTGTGTACTGTGACTCAACAAGATGCGAAAAGCAGCTGTTGCTTTGGCCCACATGCACAAATGCTGCGCGGTGGAGCACAGAGGCCGCTGACCGGTGTCAGTCCGCATGATTTAATCAACTATAAATATCCAAGCGCACACAGAACAGAACTAATCCTGCTGAGTCCAAACAGACCGACCCACTCAGACAATGATGCGGCTTTACCCAGGAACGATTTGAGAGGAAAAAGGATTCATTCTGATCCTCAAACATCTCGCTGCTAATCGACGACTGGGACAGAGGTCGCTGGTTCAATAGGAATGATGACTTCAGAGTTATGTGCATTAGAAAAATACAGCAAATATGTTTACATACAGGGTGCAAAAACACAAAAGCTTACCAAGTACTTTGGTCTAGTTTCTAGTGGAATATCTTATTCAATTTTAAATTAGAAAAAAAATCACTCAGAAGTTTATAAGACATTTTTTCTGTGTTATAAGTGAAATAATTTGCCAGTGATGATGTTTTTAAACTAAAAGGTTTCAGTGCCTCATTTTCCAACATCAATATAAAAGAAAGAGGCATTGCTGCTGCCGTGTGTATTGTTAATGCTTCTTATAGCTCATCTTCTTGATTTAAATTATCTTATAACAGTCAAATAAAGGGCACTAGCACCAAAAAAATATTGGTATTGGTAATCGGCCAAATGAGTTTTAGAATATCGGATATCGACCAAAAATCCAATATTATGCATCCTTACTAATTTCCTTTGACTTTACACAGCTGACTTCACGTAGCGTCATCACTAGTCATCGGTGAAAATCTGATTTTTTTTTTTTCACCCTCACTGACCGACTGTTGAACTGTTAATTCATTTCTAAGTCCTGTAGTACAGCTGGACATTAGCAGGTGAAGATGCACTGCAGGACTTTTGCTAGCTGTGGAGAGCTTGTATTCTATGTGCAATGCAAATTCCCACTTGTGTTACTGACTGTGCAGACATCTCTCCTTTTCCTTGACCTCCAAAAATGTTGAAGCACGCTCAGACAGAGCGTACATCCTCCAGGTGAATCAGTTTGACTGATTCAAGCATCCTCAGTGCATTGAGTCAGAAGCCAGTCTGGTGTCAGGGGGAACATCACTATCTGTCCCTGAAGAACAGAGATGAATGGCAATCAGCTGCTTCTCACACACATATATGACTGAATACTATGAAAACTATGACAGTCTACACAGAAGCTGGAAAAATAAGATTCATTCAACTACAGTACAAACTCCTCTTTATAGATCACTCTGACTTTTCACATCAAACAAGGTGAAGTGTTTTCAGATCATGAGGATGAAGTTGCAGAACCAAAGGGGTGTGGCCTGCAACTGCAGCATATCAACTCAACACCAGGCGCTGAGCTCTGCATTGACATCTTTATACACGCAGATTGTTTCAGTATCATTTATTTCTCTGCCACTTAGTGCCATTTTATAGCACAGTCAAGTACCTTCCGTTGTTATAAAAATGCTGTATGTCACATGATTTAATGGAAATTTGACTTTGCAATTAGACCCCATTGAAATTGTGTCTCTTCCTCTTTAAGAAGCTCCTGCTCTTTCTACAACAATGCTTCTCATTATGCCGTTTACAACCGTTCTTAGGAGCACTCCACTGAGAAGTCGTTCCTGTGAAGAGCTCAGTAGATGCGCCGGTGCACCAGGTGTTTGCTAATTGCTGCTGCTAGTCTGGAGGAGCTGAGTGGCAGAGGCCTGGTGGAGGGACGCTCTGTGAGACAGGAGCTCCGCTGGAGCTCTGAGGAGGAGCTTGTGGAAAGAGCTCTGTGACTGCAAGTGTTTAGGCATCCCCGAATGGTTGGCAGGGGAAATTAAAAGATTTCTCAAACAAGCATGAAAGACTCAATTCAACAGTCCAGTTTTGTTTTTGATGAGAGAAAAACATTATAACATGATGTAAAGCTCAAAAAAGTACATTTTACATAATACTGCCCCTTTAAATAGGAGCAAAGTTGTTGCATAGCATCTTCAATATGTCAATATTTTTCTCTGATCAAATGGACACTTGAGGACGATACGATGTGGTCATCAGCAGACGTTCTGCTGCCTCTGCTTTGGATGATGTCATACTGGCTCTGTAATCCAGGATTTCCCATCAGCCCATAGAGGTTACAGTCAGGAACCTACTGAGGGGGAGCAGGGGCGTCATTTTGACGGAATGACTTTGACCTCCCATTCCGAGTCCATACGTCTCAGCAGAGCGTGAGGCGCAGTGAACACATTAACAGGACCCTCTGAAAGGGGCTGCGATCGACTACAAACAAATGTGCTCATGCAACTCCACGGAGTAAAATATAAACACAGGAGAGATCACTCAGAGTTATTTTGGTTTGAGCATAGTAAGAGTTAATGAGCCCAATCAGAGATCACACCCAAAATAAATGGAGGTACGGTGTGATAAACTCTTTAGAATAAAGGATCAAATTAAATTGTTATAATGGGCACGTTGTAATTATTTTCCTAAAGAAAGCAAGTTTCTTTAGGAAAAGTGAAATGTTTGCTGTTAAAATAATTTTTACTATTCCCCAAAAATTTCTATATTGTAAAAGTCATATTTGATTGTACCTTAAAAACAGAAATAGTTTCCTCAGAGAGGTGCAGTCTACCAGCTCTAGGTCTACTACGGTCCACTACAACCGTACCGGATCAGTGCGGGCATTTAGGAACCAATGAAGAGTTTCAGTGTGTTGTTAAGGATTCTAGGATTATTTTAAATATGTTTTAAAAAGAAGCGAAGCTTCAATAAAAATAGAGCACACGAGTTTCGCTAATAACCATGGACTTTAAGGAAACAGCTCCGGCTCTGAGGACCTGTTGCAGTCAACAGTTAGAGACAAACGGAGCGAAGGCCTTCCTTTCCCCCAGCCCCCATCCTGAGAGCCAGAGTGGACCAGTCCCATCTGCTTCCATTGTTAGGCCACAACACTAAGCATGGAATATCAGGGACTCCCCTTCGAAATCCACGAGGGCAGAAACAAAACCAAAACAGCCAAAGGAGAACAACAATTCCTACCTTTTTTCCGACAAACGGCAGCAGAGGGAATCCCCAGTTGGCAACGGAAGGCCTCTAAACGCAACCTCCCAAACTCGTTCTGGCAAAGTTTGTTTTTGGTAACTGAGGAACTCTTTTTTTTTTTTTTCCTCCCTTCTGCCTCCCTTTGGTTCTCCCTGCTGTCAGGAGCAGAGTGAAGAAAGGTTGAGAGACAGAGAGGGAGAGAGGAGGGAGGGGGTGCAGTTGGACTGCAGCCCCAGGATCTATTCAAATGTAAATGCCCCAAGGAGCTTGTACTAATCCCTGAGAGGAGCAGGACTACGCCCTCCTCCCCCATCAGGATCACTTACCCAGCAGTGACTGAGCTGTCAGCCAGAGAGGCATGGATGCTGCAATCACCACTGATAACAGCTCCAAGTCTCTCTGACGTCACCCAGTTAAATCAAGTCAACAGCTGCTGGGTTTTTCAAATTGCTTTACAGTTAAACTGTAAAGCAATTTGAGGTGCATCTTTTAAATATTGCTGCATAGAAAATCTGCATTACAGGCCATTATTCAGTCCAGAGAAGGAAGTGGTGTTCTCTAAGTACCAGTACAGAGAAACCCTTTCAGGATATAGCAATGTTTTTTGGTTTTTTTGTGACAGTTGTGTCCTACAGTGACAGATTTTGCATCACCTATTTCAACAAGTTGTGATCAAGGTTGCTATTATTTTAAGTTTTTTTTTTTTTAAATGGTCTTACAAAAAAGTTTATTGATTTTGTGCTTAAAATGCTGCCAAACTGGTGGTTTGACCTTTTCTGTTTTGCCTACAGATTTCACTCCATGCTGTTGTTTTTTAATTTAGAAGCAGCTATGAGGCACCGTGGAGAAACCTGAAACCGCTGCTGCACAATTTACTGAACAGGCTGTTGCTAGGGTAACCACAGAGCGACTGAGTTGGTTGATGCCACTCACCTTGCTCGGCTGGCCGCGAGAGGTTGAGCAGCTGAAGTCTTTCCTCTGCATACATCTCCCAGAATGCTCTGCAGCTCTGGATCAGAGCTCATTGAATATTCTATATATTAAATATTGAATATTCTATCAGATGTATTATCTATTGATATTGATCAAGTGCCTATTCTGATTTGTTGTCCAGCCCTAAGTTAGATGTTTTTGTTTTTTATTTGCATGTAGGAAGAACAAAGTCATGATTCCAGGTTTGAGCTGTCGTTCTGAAAGATCTGCACTCGTAGCCGTAGGTAACTGCAGTTCTAAACACGGCCTAAGAACTCACCGTTAGTCCCCTTAGCTCCACTTCCTGCAGTGAGTTTAGTTTCAACAGTGTCTGCATGCGGTCCACATCCACTGTGTCAGACAAGTAGCACAGTGAACTCTGAACTAGATTCTGCATGGCTAAAAGTATGGTCAGACCTCGTGGCAAATGTGGAGAAAACATTGCTTTGGTTTGACAAATCGACAAACACAGTGGTTATGTGGTTTCTATTGTCAGGTTGGGGTCTCTTTAATCCTACAGCATACAGGGTCACACAAAGTTTTTCATACCCGATGAATTACTCCACGGTTTTTAAAGAACACCACTATATTTCATTCAGATTCCATCCACCTGTCCCATATGCCAGCTTATAGCAGCACCATTGAGGGACGGAAGCTTATCTCCAGTGGTCAATGGGTGAGAGGCGGGGTCCACCCTGGACAGGTCGCCACTCCATCACAGGGAAACACAGAGACACACAGGACAAGTGATGGACACACACTCATAGCTAAGGGCTAATTTAGAGAGACTGAATAAGCCAACAGTCAGGTTTTCAGACCCTGAGAGGAAGCCGGAGTACCTGGAGAGAACCTTGGACAGAACATCTCAGCTCAGCCAGGTCGAGAATTGAACTCAAGACATTCATGCTGCAAGGCAAAGTGCAAGGGGTAGTACAAGACTGTCAAGTTAAATGGAAATTAACTCGGTTTTCACAATTTTCTGGCATAAAGGAATCCATTACGGTATGGGTCACTGCAGGTCAGCACGCCATATTCAGGAGAGCTTTTCCACAGTTCTCTGTGTCTTCAGCTGGACTCCCACTGGACAGGCGTGTTTAAACACAAACACCTAGCATAGCATCATGCTAGAGCAGCGACAAACAATCGATATACGCTACCACATCTTGTGCTTTGTCGTAAGCAGTGATGTTTTTCTGTACCTAGTCAAAGGACGCCAATACCTCTGCCCTAATTGTATCGTACTTTTGGCTTATCGACCTCCAGCTGAAGGGGGCGCAGTAAGGGTTGTATGGCACGGTTTTACAATGGAAACAGACAAAATATCAAACCGATCTGACGCTCAGTGGAAACGAAGCATTAGTGGTTCAGTCCTATTCTTGCTGTTTGCCATTTATAAGATACTGCAAACATTTGGTAGGAGGTGGCCTGTTCTTTATGTCCAACATGCACAGCATAAGACTTAACACTACACACTGACCTCATGCTATAAAAATACTGTCTTCATGAGCAGAAGAATTTGGTCAGTGTTGATGGGAAGGTGGATGGAGTTCATTCTGGAAGAAGACCTGTTGGAAGCTGAAAAAGTATTTCCTTATTGGGTCAGAAATATTGGGTATTTCCTTTTTGGGGACGCTAAATGTAAGACTCTACATTTAAAGTCTTAGAAGGTCTCTCAGCAGGACAAGTCTGACATACAGTAAACTTATCACAATTTGGTGAAACACATGATGACTGCAGACCTGTGTTTTTCCACTGAATGACTCTTTTAATGTCTTTCAAATCCACTGAAACGTCCAATTGACTCATATTTCCACCTATGCTCATGCACCAGGACATAAAAAAGCAATCTGGTCTTTATCTGGTTCTAAAATTATTTACCAGTAACCTCTAGAGTACTAGAATATGTAATAAATGACATAACCTCGCACCGACACTATTTATAAAACAAAGAAGAAGCCCAGACAGAGAGAGGCTGTGTGTAAAAAGTTCCCCGTTGTTAATTCCCTCAGCTTTCAGACAGGAAGTATCATCCAGGTGCTTCAAATCAAGTTCACCTCATTAACAGTTACAGTTCTGCGGTGGGCTGCTCTGGAGCGCGCCATGACACAACGCCGCGCCGGAAAAACATCAGCAGTGATCGCAGAGAAGCAACTGTTGCTGCCATTGATCTAGTCATCATTCCACACAGCAGCCTGGACATCCAATAGGTTCAGCCCAACGTCAGAGCGTGAAGCTCAGAAACCAGGAAGCTGTGAGTTGCATCTGACCAAAGCATGAGATTTCTGAAAAGACATCCTTTAAACGCAACGAATCTAAAGAAGAGATGTTTTACCAAAACACATTGAAAACCCCACAGAGTACACCAGCACACACACCATGCGGGAGGACTCTGTGCCCCAAAGTACTCTAGAGTCCAACATGAGGCCATCTGCTAACGATCAGGACAGGGTGAAGTCTTTTGCTTTATAAATATTGCACAGATTGATATTTGCAGTGTAAGGAGACGATAGGCACCCATTTCCGCTGTGTAAACCATGACAACATGAAGATGATTTGGATTCAAATATCATTTTTACAAGAAGAGACGATCCAATATTTTTCATAGCCGTCTCCTCAGGAACATGGAGTCCACACTACTCCGCTTGACTTTACTTCCACTGTTTTAGTTTGGTTTAGTTTGCACTAAAACTGGAACTGATCCTTTTAAACCGATCTTTACCAAACTATAAAGTCTTTTTTTAATGCAGCCTCGAGTATACAAAACCACACACTGCAGATTACGGGGTATCTATCAGACAAAAACAACCTCAAAAGTTTCCAGAAGTGCATCTTAAACCCACAATTTCTAAAAAACACATAAAGCCATAGAAAGTCTTCAGCGAGCTGCTGCTGCTGCTGAAAGACCAATTTTAAAAAACGATTTTCAACATTCTTTAACGTGCAATACAGAATGCTTTTTCAGACTGACTGATATAGTTTGTATCGTTTGTATACGTTTAATAAAATCCACCCATATCTGCACATCAAACTGTTTACATTTTTGTCTAATCTAACAAGAAACATTAATGGGATTTTATTCCTTCATATTCGGAAGGATTATGATATTGTTTGGGTATTTCTAACAGCTGAATTCAGATTATTCTAATCTCCAGCTCAACACAAACAGAACTTGGATTATGATTGGTGCTGTAATAAGAAAGCAGGTGGTGTGTGTAAATGTCAGGGTGTTTTGACCAAATTTTTCCAGACATTCTCAGAGGGCAAAGGAAGAAATCCACTTCTCTTTGTTGCTTTATGTCTTTTTTAGAATGAATGAAGATGCTTTCTTATTTCTTTAATTCTACGCCTGGAAGTGTTTCAGTGTTTTAGATGTAAGAAAGTTTAACTTATGTATATCTAAACATAAAAAAGAAATAAGCATACTATGTAGGTTATGTTCAGATTAGAATATATTTGAAGTCATGGGTTAAAATATTTTATGATTGCTTCTGACTACAAGTGGCTAGCTCTGAAAAATAAATCCATATTTTTATGTTCAAATTAAAAACTGAGACAATCCAGGACTCAGAGCAAAGTGAAAAGTGTCATACATGCTCTTTTGTGACAGTTGTTTTTGATCATTTTCTGCTCAGTTTCTGTACAGTTTAGTTTTGCTTTGTGAGAAATGAAATGCGCAGAAAACCTAATTGGAATAATTAGATGATCAAAAATAATTACATACTTATTTTTTGCAGACAGTGAGAATGAGAGGAGTTAAAAGTTATGCAATGTTCAGTCAGTTTGCTGTGCTTCCTGAGTGAAGAAGGCAACTATCTCACATCCAGTCTAGTTTTCATAAGGAGCCTGTTAAGAGTCCAGAAATCCAGCAGTGCCTGGACAGCAGCAGTTCAAGTAAGACAGAAAAACATGGAGCCGTTAAAAACAGTAAAACAGGAAGGAGAGAGCAGTTCATTACCTGGTGTGGAGGCACAGCTGTCTGCAGTGACACACATATACAACTGGGCAGGATCTCATATCACTGTGAGTGTGTGTGTGGAGAGGCGTGGCTGCGTGTGTCAGAGTTTGTGTCAGAAGATGACACATTTCCTGCCAACAGGAGAAAATGGTTTCCTGGTTAAACTGTCTAACTTTCCCACTAACACGCTGTGACATGGCCGTCCAGAGACGCTGGCCTGGTTCCAGCTCCTGCAGACGTCTCAGGCTGCTTGGAGCCTTTCACAACATCCAACATGTTTCATTTGGATTTCATGTGACAGATAAGCTCATAGCAGTAAAAACTGTGGACTTCCTTTGGTCTGTTTGTGGCCCTTGGCAGCAGCTTTGTGGCTCCCACATGGCTCTCTGCGGTCTTAACCACTGGAGTTCCACACTGTTTGGCACAGAATGAACGCAGCATCATATGAGCCGGTAACAGAAACGAGCCAAAGACCAACCTCTTCCTACCTAATTTGCACTCAGCCATGATGGACATAAGAAAGCCTTGAAATTGGGTCTCTGTCTCTTTAAAAACTCCTCCTCTTCCTGAAACTCCACCTTCTGGAAGTCATGAAGTCAACATGGCTCCTCTATTAACCTTGAGAAGTGACTCCTATAACGAGCGCAGCAGATTCCAGTACCATCAGCTGTTTGCTAATTGCTTTCGGCTAGTCTGAAGGAGCTGAGTGGAGGAGAGCTGCTCTGTGAGGCACTTGGAAACTTGAAAGCTGCAGCTCTGAGGAGGAGCTGCGTCCCTGAAGGCAGGGCTAGGTCCACTCAGGCGTTTTGCATCCCGAATGGTTGCCATGATGATTAAAGGATTTCAAAGAAACTTTCCACATATGTTTTTGATGAGGGAATAACATTATAATATGATGTAAAGCTCACAAAAGTCAATTTCACACAGTACTGCCCTTTTAAAACCTGTTATTATTTATGATGTATTTAAGGCCAACTTACTTTTTCATTTTATCATGAATTTAAGACATTTTAAGGCCTTCATTTTTTAAAGACTTTAGATCTCTGCAGCTCCTCCAGAGTCACCATGGTCCTCTTGGCTGCTCCTCTGCCCGTTCAGTTGGACCTTCATGTGTTGGCGGGTCTGCAGCTGGCTCATCCTCTCTCCATGTTCAGAGCATGTGATATAGTTGTAGAACTAACCCTTGTCTAAACTTCTCCATGGCGACAGTCTCCTTGGTCTCCATGATGCTGCTTGTTCACTGTCGTTCTCTAAAGATCCTCTGAGGCCATGTATCATCATAGAGATGCCCTACACTGTGTTAGTTTGTTACATAAAATAAACCAAATGAAAGTTTTTGGGGAATGAATACTTTTGCAACATGCATGTGTACTCTACATTCATATGTAAAGCTCTTGAAGTTCAGCTTCTGAAGTGTTGGTCTGAGTTTACGTTGCGGCCTCAACAGCTGGCTGTAGATCCTGAGTGGGAGTGGGCTCTGTCTGGGTGGGTTTCTCACTATTAGTCACAAGCAGCTCATTATAAATACTCCGGTCCATATAGCAGCTGTTCTTAATAATTCATTCTGTTTAAACCTAATACAAACGGCCCCTCCTTCCACTGGGAAAGCCCCCAGTGTGAGACAGATATAGACTGGAGAAAGCAGCTACTCCATATGAGAGGATTCTTCTGATCATTTTCCATGAAAATCATCCGTCAGGTTCAGATTAAAATACGGAAAGTTTCCTTTCACATCTTAAAGTTTCTGGCCTGGTGGTCCAGTCAGCATTTATCAGACCTCAAATAGCTCCCTCTAGAGTCACAACCTGCTCCACACAACTCTGAGACAGCAAGCTGCAGGAAAATGTGACATTGCACAGACTAATATTCCAATTAGCTATATTGTGCAGTTCTATTCAGTCAATAGATCCAGATAGATCTATTCACTGATAGATCTATATCAGTCAAGTGTACATTATAATGCACACATTATATGTGTGCATTATAATGTGTTGGTAAATCTGCTTTGTTCTGAAGTGAGTCAGTTTGTAATCATTTTACTTTTATATAACAAATTATGTATGAGTTTGTTCTTTAGCATAGAAACTGACCATACATATGAATACCACAGAAGGCTTTTGATTTCACACTTCTGATTGTTACTGAGTAAGCAAGTGATATATTTCAGTAAAATCAGATAAGGGAGAGGATTAAATACTTTTTCACTTCTTTCTACCCCTTGTCAAACAGACACGTAGCGGAAAGCTAATTGTTTCATTCTCCGTACTGTACGGATGTTTTATTTTCCCTTGTTCTTCTGGCTACTTGTTTGCTTGTTTTTAAATAAACTGTGCTCAAAACCAAACCTTAAAAAAATCTCACTGCCCCTGTCAAGCTTTCTTTTACAGGTTCAACCAAACTATCTTAGCAATGAACAGCTAGCAAGGTAACGCTATTCTTTATTAGTTATTATCCTGTTTTTACAGCTAAGTAATTTTCTTCTTGGAGTTTTTTTTCTGCTACAATATCACTTAACTTACTGTTTATCACTGAAACCTTAACTTCACATCAACAGGAAGTGTCTGCTTTCACGTTCAGCTGTAGGGGCTGACTCATTTTTAATTGACCCCTGTGTGTGAGGAAATGAGAGCTATACATTCCTCTGCGTGCGTGTGTGTTTGTGTGTGTGGCCGGCCTTATATTTGCTACAGTGTAAGGATTATTTATCCTTACACTGCCGTGAGGACCGACTGCTCTTTATGGGGCTCAAAGCCCGGGCTATAAGAAGACGTGCTGTGTTGGGGGTTAGAGGTCAGGGGCCAATTCTAGGACTAAGGTGTGAATTGAGTTTAGTTTAGGGTTAGGCTTAGGCATGTTGTGGTAATAGTTAGGTTTAGGGTAAGTGTCAGTGTTAGGCTATATAAATGAATGTGAGTCAATGCAAAGTCCCAGTGCAGATAGAAAGACGTGTGTGTGAGGGCGTGTGTATGTTTGTGTTTATCCTTGATTCTACATGTGTATAATTTGTGTCTCCATTGTAACAGCTGGGACCAGTACGCTGCAGGTAGGGAAGGGGCCCTCATCAGATTTTAGTCTCTGACTTTAGTTTACATCCAGAGAGGGGAACTTTTCAATCCTTCTTCAGCTGTTCAATGTTTTCTGTGCCTTTACAGTATGTTCTGATGATGTCACAATTTCTTATGTTTTACAGAATAGTGCTTTAGATATATTTTAGTTAACTGCCTGGGTAATCAGTGACTGTATTCCGGCCAAAGAGTAAGACTTGAACCTAGCTTATTTGAAATTCTGCAGGAATGAAGAACCAGTACTACCTCCACCGTCCTCACAGAGAAGACGGCTCCAAACACACTGCTCTGGAACTACAGCTGCTTTGCTCCTCTAACCGCAGCTCCCATTAATAACGAGGATGCTCCCTGGACGCTAGCAGTGCAGCTAACACAACTGGTTTTCGCCAGTGGGCAGCAAAGGCTCTCCCTGTACCCCATCATGAATTAGTGCTCATGTTTTTTGGCTGTATTTACCCAGAATGCACTGCGCTATGGCCTGCTTCCTGCTTTTGAAGCAGTCTATGGTCCGCTTAGTGTTCACATATCCATTGGAACCAGCCCAGAGTTCACTTCAACCACAACTAGACCTTGGTTTGTCGGCAGACCAGTTTGCTTTCACACCTCCCCAATCAAAGCGGACTTTCTAGACCAACAAGCTAGAGTTAGATTACAGTGGACTAGCGCTGGTGGGAATGCAACATAAGTAGACTAAGGCTCTTGCTCAGGGCTGACTGTTCCATCTCTTCTCAACATTTCTCGTCTTGCGTATCTATGGGTATCTTACATAATATAAGGTTATTTACGCCTCTATACAGGTAAAATATTCGGTAACACTTTATTTGTTGGGTTGTGCATAAAAGTGACATGACACTGTTATAATGGAATGTTTGTGACTCTTGTCAGGAAGTGTCAATCAATAAGTAATGACACTTTTAATGCTTTAAAGTTGCATTAAAAGTCCATTAAAATTGTCAACTTTTCATTAAAAGTGTCATTATTTATCAAATGACACTTCATGACAACAGTCGTAAACATTCATGGAAACGCTTTCATGTTTGTGACAGTGTCATGTCAGTCTTATGCACACCCCATCAAATAAGGTGTTACCAAATATTATTTATCAAAAGCAGGATTACTTGCTGTACTAAATGTGTGGCAGGTTTATTGAAAAGCACCGGCAGCTTGGTGTACAATTGTAAAATTAAAGAGAGTTAAAGATCCAGATTTCTGAATGTAGCAGTAATACCCAGAGGAGACGACAGAGGTTTGAATTGTGCAAACAGTGAACTCCAAAGGTCTGAACAAGGAGCTGATACTTCTGAAGATTCTGTTTTTGATTTCTTTTTTATCCATTGTATGAATTTGTTGACTTAGAGATGGAATGTATATTGTTTTCACTTATTGAAAAGTTGCTCCACACAAACGTTTCCTTTTGGGCTGACAGACATAGAAGATAACTGCATGATTTATGAGGACAGCAGAGGTTTGAAGATGTAGAGCCTGTGATGTGACCTATCAGACTGATTTACACTCAGTAATCTAAAATCATAAAATCCTGGAACATCATGTATTAAATCTTCACGTTTTTATTGCTGTAACTCAACTTTGACAAAATAGCTTCAGTCAGCTTCCTTTCATTTTCTTCTTCATCTGCTTGACAAGCATGAAACTCTTAAATGCATGATTTATTAACCTCAATTTTCTTGTAACTTTAGACTTTATTTGAGTGAGGTAACTATAACAGAGGATCCTTTGAACGGGCGACATCTTGTCTCTTCAAATCATTTCTACTGTTATTATTGTCCATCCTGTGCGTTATGAGGGTTCATATAACAAACTGGAACAGACAGGGGGAGCTAATCTGATCTGCTGCAGGAAACACATTTAGAAGCCTTGAACCAACCAACTGGACAGGAAACCGGTTTCTAATCTGAGCTAAAGGAAGGAAAAACTAGTGGCCTGAATACGAGGCAGAAAGGAGGTTTCCTTATGGGTGTCTCCTTTATTTGTGCTTAAATAACAAACTCTCTTGAACTGTAGGGATGAACAGACAAAATCCATCATAGTTTAGTATGTTTGTGTAGATCACGTGTAATAATTTTGCCGTCTGATACATTTTATCCAGAGTCTATGCTTTTTAATGTCAAAATAACTTGACTGTCTTCCACAACCTGCAGAATCATTTATGGACTCAGGCAAGTTACAACAGAACATTAAAGCATGTCCAAAGAATCTGTTGCAGCTTAAGATGAAACCATGACTGATGAGTCAACTGTTAACATCATTTATTAAACCTTCAGACTCCATGAAAGTAGAAGGGAGATGCTGGAGTGTAATCAGGTGAAATGTTATGATCATAACATGATATGTTATGCCTCCACAACATTACAGAAACTAAGAGCACACTCCCGGTGGGATTACTAGTTAAATGATTAGTTTCATCACTGGTTTATTTCATTAAAACACACTGACAAAAATATAATTACAACAAAAATAGCCTCTACTTCTCTTCCTGTTTTCCTGAGTGAGCGCAGAAAGGAAGGAAGGAAGGAGAAGATTAGGCACCGAGGAACTTTTTATAAGCCTTTAATGGGAACAAAACGATCTGAGCAAAGCACCACATAGAGAAAGATAGTAAGTCTAGTGTAAACACCCATTAGTTCAAAGCAACCTGTAATTCCCCAAACATGAACACACCAGCATGTTAAATGCTCTAAATGAAAACTTGTGCTAGATCAGACTGGTTTTACAACCGTCCCTTATAACATCATCAACAACTCACTCTGATTTTGGTATTTGTGGAGTTCTTATGAAGCTTGTACTTCAAACTACCAACGGACGGACGGAGGGCTGATCTAACTCTATTCCACTTCAAACAAAAACAACCCTAAGATTATTCTGCTGATAGATATACCTGCACAGGTACCAGGGCAGTTTGTGGGCCTATCACTAACCCTATCATCCAGAATCATCCCACACATATTCCAAGAGTCTCTCACTCCGGGTCAGTAGGACTGGACAGACATCCAGAAGACAGTCAGACACACAAGGCCATTGCTGAAGAAGCTGGCTGTTCACAAAGTTCTGTATCCAGGCATATTAACAGAAAATTGAGTGGAAAGAAGAAGTGTGGTAGGAAACAAGGAGAACCACAGCCTTGAGAGGACTGCCAAGCGAGTCCATTCCAGAAGAGCTCAGACCACACAGACATACTAGACATGGCCTATAAATGTGGCTTTCTCTGTGTCAGGACATTCCTGAACCACAAACATGTTTTTTTGTTTGTTTGTTTTTTTATGAATCAACAATATTGGTGCCTGAAAAACTATTTAAAAGATGGGAAACTTTTTTCAGTGTTTCAGCAACCAATGAAAAGTCTTTATTGGCACAACGCAAACCAAGAACTCCTTCTTGCCTTACAGCAAAATAAGATTCAAATGAAGACGTAAAGTTTATAGGGCTCACTTTTAAACGTGCTGCTCAAAGCAACGGTCCACACTGACTTCACTTGATGAGAAAGAGCGTTTTTTTTTTTTTTTTTTTTTTTTTTTTTACTTCAGCAACTTCCAAACTTCCACCATGAATTGTGAATGGCCTCCTTGTAGAGGCAATCATTCCCCTCTCAATCTTCTGTTGATGTCACTGTGAAACACAGAGGTAACAGACGCCACACTCACTCTGAAGCTGCAGAGCATGTACCTTCTGAGCCACAGCTGCCCACAGGATGGTGGACAATTAACCCAGAATGCAGATTGAATTAAATAAATTTGATTACCGGTTTCCAATCACATTTTCCAATTCTCAGTTTCAAAGACTTGATTAAGACCCAATGCATGCCTCAGCACGTGAAAGGCTGTATGAAGGATTATTACTTGTAGCCTATTTATCCTTTTGGAAAATAAATTCAGCAGCTAACATGTAGCGCCACACTGTGGATTTCTTCGGCTCTCCTGTGATCTGTGTAAATGTGTAGGCCTGTCACTAGCAAATTTTGCTGGACGATAAATTGTCCCTGAAGTTATTGAGGTAAAGGATAATATTGTTGAGTTGAGAGTAATATGATACAATGTCATAATAATGCAAGAACACATTCTGAAAGATCAATAAACTTTCAATTCTAAAGAACAACAAGCAAAATGAATTATGAAGTCTCTGTCAACAAAATTGTGCTTCAAAAAAAGGTTTAATTGAGACCAAAACACCAGACTGAAGACTTTGGTCATCCAGTTTTTGGTAGAAAGAGAGAAAAGAGAAAAACAATAAATCATGCAAATGGAAATTATTTAGCTAATTTTAATTCGTTGTGTGGTTGATTTATTTATTGCTTACTGCAACAGGCCTACAAATATGTTCTCAGGGTGTTGTAGTGTGGGTTCATCATCAGAACTCTTGGTGGGTTTTTTTGGGGGGGGGGGTTTCACTATAGAGTTCTGTTTGGGCTCAAGTCCATAAGCATTGTGTAGAACTTTAATTAGAGGCTCAAGCCCCAAGTAGATCCAATATATTAAGATTTTCCTGCTTTTGTTTAAGTAAGAAGTGTCTCTTCTCCAGTTTTTAGCTTTTGTTGAACATCTTCCAACTCCATCTTGTTGTTTGTTGTAACCGCAGGGTGAGTCAGTTGCAAATCCCCTGGGATGTGTGATTGATAGGAGCCCATCTCACCGATTCTCGAGCAAAGCAGGGCGGAGCCGCATGCCCATGCAGTGCACTGCTCTTGTTACAGTCTCGTTGGCTTCTTTTCTCTTTTTTTCCTCAACTATCTACTCCTCTGTTTACACTATAATGAGTAGATTAACGCGACTTTACATTGTACACTCTAGTTTGACTTTCTCTGCTGTCAAACCAAAGCCCGGGCTTTCGGTTTGGGCCATAAATTTAAACTCTGTTTCATATAGTAATGACTTCATGTCTGATTTTGTTTCTATGCTCTAGTTAGTTTTTTACTGCTAGACCTCATACCTGAGTCCTTCTCTTAAAACCACCAGTGTCTGCATTAGGATCAGTTCTTCCTGTTCTGGTTGCTGGCCTATTATGTTTGCTTTGGCTGCAGTTCTAATGCCTCAGGCCTTCATCTGTGGGTCTACCTCAACTTCCTGGATTTCCTGCCCTGCACCATCGTCTGTGATTAAAGTTTGGATTGATTTCCATCTACCTGCTTTCTGCCTGCTCTCCGCATCCTCAACATCTTGGAGCATGACAGAATCTATCAGCTGAGTGCGGCAGAACGACGAGTTTCATCTGACTTTCGTCTCTAAAGACAAGGTCTACCTCCACAATGGGATTGCCGGAGCGGAGGAAATCCCCACAGCTGTGTGTCTTCAAACTGATAGGTTGGTTCGTTAAAACTGAGTGTATTCAATCCGTACTTGAGAAGACGCCTGAGTAAACATCCTGAGGTCTCATTAGACTGGATCAAAGAGACACTTGAAGGATGCCCTCTGTTTCATCCTTCTAAAGGATGTGCTTTGGATTCACAGACTATTTGTGAGAAAAACATTCATCTACCAAGTTCAATTGAGCTGTAATTACAACCCCTAAGACAAATCCTTCATACACAAAATCAGGTATTATTTTACGAGGTGCTAACCTGTTTATGAAAACTCCTTTAGGATTCAGAGGGCTGTTTCATTTGACCAGAAAGTGCTAATTATACGCAATAAAACATCAGAGTTCTAGGATTTATGTTGACACACAATGCTTTAAAAAAGTATTTACCCACCTAACCATAACCTTAAACCATACCCTCAACCACAGCCAATGCTTTAATCTAAGCTGGATCCAAGTCAAGTTACCCAGTGACCTTCTGAATCTTAAAGCTGATATTAATATTTATGCTGCACTTGTGCTATTTTGTGGAGCAAATATTTTCATTTGGTGCCGCTACTTTTGTAAAGACAGCAATGAAACTTTCAAGAAGTCACCAAAGATCCAACTAGCACACATTGGTCAAATTTAACTAAACTGGCGCTCATATTTAACAACATTCCTGCTGATTTGTTCTGCCATTTAAAATAACAATTATATATACTGTATATATATACAGTATATATATATTGATATTTCCCCTCAAGGTCAGGGACGAGCGACTGCTGGAACCAGGGAGAGCTGCAGGTGTTTGTTTAGCGTCTTTGTGATTAATGGGAACGCAGGCTTGCACACCCACCTCCACATTATTAGTTTTTTACATAATAGCAGAGAGCAGATCACGAGAGTATGGCATTGATGAGAGAGGATAGAATTCACTCAAAATAAATATAAATATTTATACCAGTTTAAGTTCTGAAGACAAACTCTACCACTTGTTTCAACCTCAGCATACATGTTAGCATCCATCATGGCCTTTTGATTATCAGTCACCTTGAAGCTGAGACAGTAATTGAAGCTCAGCGTGTTTTTCAACTGAGACAATGAGAATACTAGAGAAATACTTCCTACAGGTAAAAGAATTAATGTTTTTGGGGTATATGTTGACGTTAATCATACCTGGAAATTACTAATCAAATCACAAGCAGCTTCTACTTACTGCTTAAAAGAAACCATTTTTGAAGACAAACTCTCGTTTTAGGCTAAAAAAATGAAGTAGAAACTGCTTATATATGATGTTAGGATGAATGTAAAGGGCCAGGGGTTCAAGGTGTTCATAGGTGTGTATGTGTGTGGGGGTTTCTGTGGGTGTGGGGGAATAGAAATCATGACTGTACAATGGGTATGAGGTCAAGGTTTGCGTGCTAACCCTGTCTTTCTGTCAGTCTTCATTGTTTTGTGCAAGTGAGCATCCTCGTGCAAAAAACTGACAGAAATTCCCTGTCAGCACTTCTATGCAACACACACACACACACACACACACACACACACGCACCCACACACACACACACACACACACACGCATACACTCTGCAATCGTACATATGTGGACAGTCTCATTTTCCTGTCTTACCTCCATGTTTCTTGTTCCCCTCTTTTCTCATGGTGATGGTTGTGTCCTCGGTGGGACAGCCAGAATTAGGCGACAACCCAGCAGTACGTTGAGTCGGGTTTGGGATTTGGACTGCGGGTCCTGTGTTGGTGTCAGTTGTGACAGGCCAAGAGAACAAAGCAATCCTTTGTAAGATCAGGTCCACGCTCTCTTTTTCATCACATTCGCTATCTTCCAAAGATCCAATAACTCTGGAGCTGAAGGTGCTGGAAGGACTAAACTGACTTTGGAGATTGGAGACCATGTGTCCAGTCTGGGACTGTGAGAATTGATCCCTCTGAATACTCTCAGCTGAGGATAGGGCAAAGGGTGCAGGAGAGCAGCTCTTCTCTAGAGCAGTGACGGGATGGTGTGAGGGAACAGGAGAGCGAGGAGATATGGGTGAACATGGATAGTTATTGGGTCGAACTGGTGTGTCAGAAGAACTGTCTAGGCTGCTGAGAGAGGCTGAAGGGCTGGCAGCTGTGGACGGAGGGCTTGGGTTGTAGCTCTGAAGGCCATTTTCACTCTGCTGGGAACGGTTTGACGCTTTTGGGCTCCTCAGTCCCACCTCTGGCTTGGTAGGGGAGGCCGGTGAGACGCTGCTCACCAGGCTGTCCAGATCCAAGGGAAACTTGTTGAGACGTGGAGGTTCTTTGGCTTTGGGCTGCGGACTCTTGATGGCCCGAAGCCGCTTTTGGGAAACGTCTTTTGATCCGCATTCCTCAAAGGAGTTTCCACTACGCAGGCCATTCCAGTTAAAATTCACATCAACATATTTCATTCCTGGAGACATGCCACCACCACCATCTCTTAGAATTCCCAAGTTCCCCTCTCCTGGAAGTTGGTAGTCAAGAACTGACATGGTCCCAAGGTTTAACACCTGAGGCTTTCTCATATCCAGCATCAACTCAGGTCCTTGGTTCGCCTCTGACTTGAAAACACTCCCATGTGAGAACTTCTCCGTATTCGCTTCATGATGTTGTGACCAGTTGAGCTTAGATCCATAGTACTCCCTCTGAGGTGGAGGGCTGTGATAGGAGGACAGCTTGTTAGCTGGCGTGGTATGGCCTCCACCAGCAGAGTACTCCAGGCTGGACGTAGAGCTGTAAAGGCTATCATTGTCACTGCCAGGTCCTGACAGTGTGGAGCAGAAGCTGGGGTTCAACCTGCTTTGGAAGGAAGCAGCTCTGGTAACAGAGGAGCTGGAGTTGGGGACGACTGGCCTGTTCATGGTTCCTCTGTTGAAGGACAAGCTACTGCCTACAGCACGGCTCTTGAGGACAGGACTGAGACCGGAGCTCAGACGTATGTGGGAGTCCGTTGCAGAGACCATGCTACTGTTGCTGACGGCAACAGGAGGAGACTGGCCACCTCTTCCCGACCCCATGGTGGGTTTGTTGTGGTTCAGGATGAAACGGGAAGAAGAGGGGGAAAGGGAGGCAGAGACAGAGGAAGCTGAGGTGACGGACGTCATGTCATCCATGTTTTCATCGTCGAACGATCTCTTCAGGGCTGCAGATGGAGACAAGGAATGTTCAGGTCACAATAAAGGTCAGCGGTAAGAAACAGATCAGATCAAATCAGCTCAGCTAAACTGAGACTGGAAAGCCCAGAAGGGATAGTTTGATTTTTTTTAACTGAGATGAGGTGAGATGAAATGTGATGTTGTACTACATTAATAGAAAAGTTTAGAAATCCTTAGCGAACTGAAAAGTAACAGCTAGACACACAGATGTACCATTTCAGCTGGATTTCAGATATTTAATTATTTATTTATAAAGATTTTGCTGTATAAGTGCCCTTTACTCACAGTAATCAGACAGGAAATGGGCTGAAGTAAGGGGTCAAAGCAGAATGCCTGCATTGAGGACTAAAAACCTCTATACGGTCGCCTGCTTTATACCTCTTTAAAAAATTGCAAATTGCAAAGGTTCATATCTGATGTTTAAAATGTTAAAGACTAAAACCTGGATTTAATAAAATCCACAATATTCCCAACCTTAAAAAAATATTTCCAGTGGCAAAAATTTTGGACAGTAGCCCAACTAATATTCCTGATATCAGTTTATTTATATTGTGTTACTGTTAAAAAAGCCAATGGTATAAACAAAAAAAAACAACAAACAACTCAATTATTCTGCAAAGTTAGCATTTAAACTACTAAATGTGGTGGTATGACCTCTAAATGTTTGCTTAAGTTAGATTTACTATGAGATAACAGTAAGAGCTGGTCTTGATAATATTATTAGAACTAATAATCAATACCGTAGTTCTTTATCCAGGTGAAATATTTGTGCCTTCACACTGATATAAAGGAGATTATGGATGTTGTGTTGAACAATTTATCATTTTCTGTGTTGAGTCCAGGAAACTGATGTATTTTTATATAAAGTTATCAATCTGTGAGAATCTCATAGTGGCCCATGCCTAATAAAAAAGAAAGTGCAACAGTGAGCTTACCGCTCTCCAAAGCTTCCTCTCCTTTTTAAAACTCATGCTTGAGAAGACATGCATTTCAACACAAGTACTTTACTCTTGAAAAGTACAACTTCCTGTGGTGGCATGGAAAGTTAAAATAGCCTCTTGACTGGATTACTTCAAGTGAAGTTTTGCTGAACATCTAGACCAACATAATATCAATTTCTGAGTATTGTGTAATACAATACTCAGAATGTTTTCTGAATAATTGAAGCTTAATTGTTTAAGCTTCAATTATTCAGAAAACGTAAATAAATGTTTCCAGGAGAAACCAGTTCATTACAAGTCATTGGTGCACAAGTCATTGGTGCAGTCATGTTTAAGAGCTAAAGGCTAAACGCTAACGTAGAGTTCACATGTGGCTGTACCTGTGGTACCGCAAAGCTCTGTCTGGCTTATGGAGTGTAGACGCCTGCCCTTCTATGGGAAAAGTGTTCCCTTCTACAGGGGAGGACACACATACACACACACATTCCTTCTTTCTGTAAGCACAAAGGGCAGATTGAGGTCGCTGCTGCAGTCAGAACATCAAGTGGGGGTTTCATTACAAAAATCAGCCATTGCAATGTGACACACTATGAAAGGGTGTGGGGGTCGAGGGCGGTAGAATAAAATACTTACCAAGACTTTGCTCATTGTTCAGTCAATTAACCACTCACATTGGTAGGATTTAATTTATTTCTTTGTATAACAACAACAAGAAAACAAACAAACTGAAGCTACATTTTGATGGCAGATCTATGAAATCAGTAGCGCCATCTTTTCCTCAAAAGCATCTTTTAAAGGGGCAGCATTTTGTGGTTTTCAGGCATAGAGTACCATTTTTTTTATCACAATCAAGTAACTACGTATATTACCTTCTATTAAAAAAATGCCACATTTATCAAATGTGACTTTAAAAAATTGACTTTGTAGTTTGCTTCCTTGAAATTGGGTCTCTGTCACTTTAAAAACTCCTGCTCTTTCTGAAACTCTGCCTTCAGGAAGTCATCACAACATAACTTCTCTTATTAACCTTTTTACAACATTTTTACCAGTGTTTTACTGAGAAGTAGCTCCTATAATGAGCTCAGCAGATGCTTAGTTCCACCAGGTGATTGCTAATTACTGCTGGCTAGTCTGAAGGAGCTGAGTTGGGGAGTGGCAGAGAAAGGCTGATCTGCAAGGTGGAGACTCGGAAACTGCAGCTCTTTGGAGGAGTTGCATCTCAAAGGTGTGGCTAGGTCCATCCAGGCGTTTTACACAGCTGAATGGTTACCATGGAGATTAAAGGATTTCTCAAACATGCATGAAGAAATCAAAACAACACTCCAGATATGTTTTCAATGAGGCAATAACATTCTAACATGTGAATCATTGAAGAAGACTTGAGATGGGAATTGTTTTCAGTCTGCAGAGGTTAAAAGCTGGTAGAGACAAACATCAACAGAGCTGCAGCTTTAATTGTATTTTTATTTGTAAAACATATTGAAGACCATGAATCACTTTCCTTCCACCACACAATTAACCTCTGCTTCTTGTTGCAACCACATGAGACCACATTTGTCTCATGTGGCTGTGATGAGACAAATGATGGCAAAGAATGATAAATAACGGGAAAGCATTTTTAAAAGCATTTTTAAAGAAACACTGTGCTGTTTCTTTAACAGCAACAAGTCAACAAGTGCTAAAGAATGCTTTACCACTTTTATTGGTAAAGCATAAAAGCTTGCTTGTTTAGCTAGTGTCTGCTTGGATATCTTTGTGATAGAAATAAAATAATAATTAGGTGCAATGAGGCCTAATTTTAGCTAAATAAAAATGAAACGCATGTTCAAACCTGAGCCATTTCTGTACGCCATATAAACGAGCAACAATTTGTGTTTGAGGCAGTTTATGTGCTAGCTTCGAGAGATATGCTAACAAAACTAATGACTGGTAGCAGCCGAGCTTTAAATCACACACCCAGCTGCACAGCTATTGGCCCTCAGCTTCTGTAGGCTCCAGGCAGTCTGAGGATGTCTATGTGTGGAATCGGCTTGGTTCACCGAGGCTGCAGGCACAGACATGCCCTCCCTGCAGTAGATAAGACGACCTGGTATCAGGTAATTGCTGGCACCATTTCAAACTCTGCTGAAATAATTACCTGTGACAGTAATGTGCCTCATTTCAGCTCCGTTTTACCTTTTAGCTGAGCAGACCCTGTTAGACAATATGTCATCTGTTAAAGCCAGCGCCTAACTTTGTTTCTCTGTCTCTTCATTACCTGCAGGTTATTTCACCTGATATACATGTGTTTTAAGTAACTGCATGCATGTAGAAATCCCACTGCTATGAACTTTATCCTTCAGTGTAATGTGGCTGTCATATTTTCTGACACAAGCCCGGGCTATTTAATAAAATCATAGGAATTTTTCTGGTCTAATACCAAGCATTCCACACTTGACAGGTGAAGAGTCAGGGAAGGTGTTACTCTGCCTTATCAGTAGCTGCCTTTTCATTACAAATGTGTCCAAATATTTGTCTAAATTCTGCTAATGTTGAAAAACACAATTTCACAATTGCGGTGTTTCCATTACAGAAATGAAATGAAAAATCACATGTGAATAAGTAATCAGAGTCATCAGCGTTGGCTGTAAACAGATACATGAGATATATTCATAATTCAGCCATGGTGCTGGAGCTCATCATCCATCAACCAATCAGAAGAGACGTTGGTGTCTTATTCAGGCATTGGAGAGACAAGTCCCGCCTACTAGGGAGCAGCTACATATGCAGCGTTTTGGGGACATTGTAGTCAGTGATTTCACAGAAGAGTTATGGATTCTACACATTGGAATGAAACGCAACTTTTTATGAAATGTGATGCTGTGGAGCTCTGGTGGAGCCAGCTGCACAGTGTTATAAAAAACAAAAACAGAAATAAACCATCACCCTAATATTATTTCCTGTTGTCTTCTTCAACGTTTTTGCCAGTAGTAAGATGCGGCTGATGCATCTTGTGATGCAAAAAAAGTGTTTCCTCTGCAGTTTTGAAACATGAGTCTATTTTGATATGGCTAGGCGCGAAAACTTTTTATCAGAAAACTTCAGTTTTCTAAATTGGTGTGTTCCCATTAAGCAAATGTATTTTCGCAATTTCAATTTGTGCAATTTTATGGCTAATGGAAACGCAAAATTGAGGTCAAAATCACCATATCTGATGTACAGAAAGAGGTGACGGTACAATATACAAATTATACTTTCAAAGACAAATTGAATTCTACATTGTATTAATATGATTGTATAAAGGCTAACTGGTGAACTGGTTTAACCAAAAACACCATCAAGTTAGTCAGTTTTGTTGATAAACGTAAACAGAGGGAAGTCTTCACTCTGCTCCTGGATCTTGGGTTTTATATAAAGTGGAAATAAAAAAAATCTCTTGAATTGAAACCACTTTCACTGATCAGACATGATAACACATCCTACAGATGCTGGGTTAGATTGGGATCTGGGGAATTTGGAGGCCAGGTCAACACCTCAACTCATTCTTGTGCTTACCAGACCATTCCTGAAGCATTTCTGCTTAGGGGCAGATTGCATTATGCTGCTGAAAGAGGCCATGGCTAGGATTACTATTAAATGATAAATGTCAGTGAACAGCCACATGAATGGCAGACCCTGAGGTTTTCTATCACATTGATTTCTTAAAGGGGCAGTATCATGTGTTTTTGAGCTATAAAAATTATCTTATAGCACAATCAAGTAATTATGTTACCTCCAGTTGTTTAAAAAAATTCTATATATATCAAATATGACTTGAAAGAAATTTAACTTTGCAATTTAAAACCTTGAAATTGGGTCTTTGTCACTTTAGGAAATGAATGCTCTTTGTGAAACTCTGCTTTCAGGAAGTTACCACAACATCACTCCTCTATCAACTCTTTAATAATTTTTTCATGAGCGTTTTACTGAGAAGTAGCTCCTATAATGAGCTACTTCTCAGTAGCATTTCTACCAGGTGTTTGCTAATTGGTGCTGGCTAGTCTGAAGGAGCTGAGTGGAGGAGTTACAGGACAGAGCTGCTCTGTGAGGTAGAAGCTCGGAATCTGCAGCTCTGAGGAGCAGCTGCATCTCAAAGGCAGGGCTAGGTTCAGCCATGCGTTTTGCACAGCTGAATGGTTGCCATGGAGATTAAAGGATTTCTCAAACATGCATGAAAGAATCAAGGCAACAGTCCAGGTATGTTTCTGATGAGGGAATAACACTAACAGCAAACCTAACATTATGTGAACTTGTAACATTAAAAAAGTTTATTCTTTGAAGGAGTTAAAGTCATGGGCCTGCAGCCACAGCATTAAGACCTTTTTTCTTCCGGCTCCAGTTCTGATGCTCACATGCCCATAGTTGGTGCCTTCTGTGGTGGACAGGGGTCAGTTATTCTGATTGGTCTGCAGCTATGTGACTCAAACAAACTATGTTTATGTTTATTATGACACATTTCAAAACTCTGAAATCAGTCTGAGATGTCCAAGATGCAGACGAGGGAAAACACATTTGTCCTCTGAGCAATCTCCTGGACTCAGATTTGTCCTTACCTAAAACTGTTTCTCTTCATTTAATTTTTTTAAATTATTTTTTTAAGCATTTTCCTTGTTATTGCACTTTTTAAAGTTATTTCTATGTGCTCATGTGTCTGTACGTACTCATGCTGTTCTCTGCACCTTTTAAATTTCCCCTTGGAGATTAATGAAGTTTTATTAAGTTGAATTGAATTGAAGAACCAGCATCTTCAGGAAGTTAAGCTACATTAGCTTTAGCTATGGGAATCGAGAACCAGTTCTCAGTAAATGACCCAATACAGATTTTCTAATTAACCTCAGTGAAAACTTACTCCACCTTTCAATATGAACATACAGTGAAGAATGAATCTGATGGCAGCTTCAAATTGTGTTAAGATGATGTTAGATAATCTACATGTGTGGTTTAGAGGTTAAAAGTTAACTGTAATTTTCCATCACAGGCTGATGCTCTCAGACACTGGAGACCACACTATGGGCTTTCTGCTTTATTTGGTTTAGTTTGTTTTAACGCGTAAAAAAAAATAGTTCAGTAGACTAAACTATTTTACCACCATTTGTATAGACATATTGTTCAATTTTGTTCAGCCATAGCTCCCATATATGCCTTTTGTAAGCCAGGTGTATCCAACTATGAGAAGATCCCATTCACACCCAGACAACACTGGAGAGAGATTATATGTTCCTCCTGGAACAATTGGCTGCACATCACCACACCTGGGACTGTGTGCCAAGTAAACGGCCCAATCCATGAAATGTGGCAACACATATTAAAAATATGCTGCTGAGAACGACCAGTTATTACACACTGAGACATAAACTGATTTTTCACTGGTATCTGTGATGCGTACGCTCTGCTTGACATTATTTCAGTTCAACATATTTTATGTACTCTATATGTGCTTGATGATAGACGGACGGACGGACAGATAGATAAATTGTTTTGACTCCCAGGCAGCATACAATCTTCCAATGTCATGCAAAACTCCCACATAGCCATCAAAGCTAAAATTAGAAGTTTCTGAAAGTTTAGTAATTAAGAAACATGGACTGCATTTACACTTAATAGACTTAAAAGTAAATGTAGAAAAATGCTCAGTCGTAAAAAAAACAACAACAATGTTTTGAATTTACAAAATATGACACACATCCTGAGGGAAGGTAACTAGGCATGAAACTGGAGTCCTGAGAATGAAATTACTGCAGGTACTGTCTGAGCTGGTGGTCCCATGTTTCTCCCCGCTGCTGCCTCCACCCCATCAGACCAGGCTGCGCTTAGGGAATGGAGCCATGCTACTGCTGCATCCTCAGGCAAGTCAGCCCAGAGCTATAAATGACTCTCCAGAATCTGCATATCTTCACTAGATCTGAGTGGGAAAGATAGGGGGAGCCACCAGGAGAACGTCAACATGATGCAGGTGGGCCCTACACATGAACATTATCACCATCATCAGTGCATGCCTCCTGTTTACAGCCCCATTATAGTGTTTCCTACTATAGTGTTAGTGGGTGCCTCAACCCTAAAATGGCACCTCTCACCCCTCTTTGGTGCTACATTCAATAGGTTTTCTGTTTGGAAAATAACATCAGAACGAAATCACAACAGCAGTCATTTAAGGTCAGCTTAAAGCTACAGCATGTAACTTTTATAAAATAATTTTTTTTTTTTACATAGTTGTTAAAATGATCATTATGTCATGACAGCTCCCCTGCCTTCTCCCAGTGTCCCCAGTACTAACTACAGGAATACACCACTCAGTCAAAAACAACCGATCAGAGCCAGGAGGATGGACAGATGGACGGATAGACAGAGATTGTTTTAGTTTTCTATCTGTCCATAATCTACACCCACTTATCCTTGCAGGGTTTCTGCCCTAGACAAATTGTCATTCCATTACAGGGCAACGTTGACACAACCCTGCAGCACACACACCCAGGCCTCCTCCCAGTGAGCAGCTGGCTGGCTAGATTGCACATGAGAGACAGGAGTTCCTCCATCTGATGGTCCTGGACTTTGGAAGGAGCAGCCTTCCTCTGAACAGACCTCTCGGGCTGCTGATGAACGTGTGCAGAGTGGCCGTCATTGTCCAGTGCAATATCCTCCTCTGTGCCACAGTAGCCAGAGAGTCCAGCTGACCACTGAGTCTGCCCACCTGATCAGTTTGTCCAACTTGGAAAGGTCTGCCTCGGAAGTTGTATTGCCCCAGCATGCCACATCGAAAAACAGAACACTGGTGACCACAGACTGATGGAACATCTAGCTTCCGACATTTGTTAAAAGATCTTGGCCTCCTCAGGAAGTGCATGCTGCTCTTCCTCAGCAGAGTTCTTGGACTGGGTCTGTCAATCCCAAAGCCGATCACCAGCTCCTTAGTGGTGGCAAGTCAGCCAACACTAAGGAGCTGTATCCACGGTGTGGATACTATTGAGCTGCATCTACTGTGTCTGATGATCTTCCTTCACTATTTCAATAAACCGGTTTTCTGCTTGAACATTATCCCTCCACCTGTGCTGCCATATTCCATTTCCTGTGGTGCCTGTTCTAGGTGCAGTAGCTCCTTTTAAATCAAACCATTTACATACCCAACATTGCTCTAAGCTTGGACCAAATTTTGTTCTGATTCTTCTTTTTGCTTTAAGGGTAGTGAGTGAAATTGTCTGCTAATGCCATCTATCTCTATACCTCATCTGTTTGGTCTCTGGAGACTGTTGAAGTTAAAGTAACACATGCAAATGTGAAGAAACGTACGCTCATTTCTTCAACTAACAACGTAATTATTCCCTGCAATTACTGACCAGTGAACTGGTAAACATATAGAGGACAAGAACTTTAACCTGCCAAGTGGAACAACTTTAAGGTGAAGGAGTTGAGTCTGGACTTGTTTATTTCAAAAGATTCACATTTAGCAGAACCACAAGAGCGTAAATAAAACTTGAAAACTGCGCCCCTTAATAAAGTTTACACATGCGTTTATCCAAGATGTCAAGTTTTTACATTATGACTGGCTCATCATAATGTAAGCATTTATAACAAAGAATCTATGAATTCCATTATTTATTACTAGGAATTCATTCCTTTACTAAGAATTCCGTCCTTTGTTACTAGTAATTCCATTCTTTATTACAAAGAATCCTGTCCTTTGTTTCTAGGAATTCTGTCCTTTATTACAAAGAGTTGGGTCTTTTATTACTAAGAATCAATTCCTTGATTACACAGAATTCCGTCCATTATAACAAAGAATTAATTTATGACACAGAATTCCGTCCTTTATTACTAAGAATTCCATCATTTATTACTAGGAATTCCTTTCTTTACTAAGAATTCCGTCCTTTGTTACTAATAAATCTTTACTAAAAATTCCATCTTTTATTACTAAGAATTCATTCCTTGATTACACAGAATTCCGTCCATTGTAACAAAGAAATACATAATTTATGACACAGAATTCCGTCCTTTATTACTAAGAATTCCTTCTTTAACTAAGAATTCCTTACTTGATTACTAGTAATTCCATTCTTTCTTACAGAGAATCCCATCCTTTGCTACTAGGAATTCTGTCCTTTATTACAAAGAGTTGGGTCTTTTATTACTAAGAATTCCTCAGAGTTCAGTCATGTCCAAACAATCGGACATTGACCCACTTTTTGAGGTGTTGCCTATCCGCTTCCAACGTCTTGTACATTTTACTTCGATCCTGAATACAGACCTGCTTTGATCTGAACCTTTATGTACTTCACAAGCCACCACTGATGGGCGTCATGGTAACAACGAGCTGGTTTGCCATTTTCTGCTTAGCGATGCTGTGGCGGCATGTCGTGGGTCAGGAGTTGCAGAGCATCTCGTCTTATTCAGCTTGCAGCAGCATTTACCAACACCGTTCCAAAATTTTAAACACCACATTGTGTATCCTGCATTGTATGATCTGCTCTCAACATTCAAAATGTTATTGCAGCTGTAATAACATCACAAATATGCGTAACAGTAAAGCAACATGCAGGACTTCTATCATTTATTTCTGGTCCAGGTCTGTCATCTGTCCCACCGCTGTCATTTCTGTCCAGAAGGACACCGGTGTGACTTTAAAAGTTAAGGCCCACTCACAAAAAAAAAATCACAATATAAAAGCTAACTACACCAAACAAAAAAAAGTCAAGACTGCCTTTGTTCCAAATAAATGGACCAAAGGGCTGGAGCTCTCTGAGACGACTGAGAATCTTTGAGAATACCAGGAAGGGAGATCAAAATTTAAAAAATCTCAACACCACTGAGGGTAGAGAACAGATTGTAAAGCTGCACTTTAAAAACAGTGCTAACTTAATAAAATTGGTAATTTGGGAAACAATTCTCTGTCTTCTAGGCCAGTGTTTCTCAACCCTGGTCCTCCTGCATGTTGTTGATGTCGCCCTACTTTACCAACACCTAATTCAGCTGACTGCAGTTCAGCAAACACCTGTCAATTGAAATCACCTGGGCTGAAGCAAGGAAACTCCTAAAACACACAGGGCAGTGTGCCTGTAGGACCAGGGTTGGGAAACACTGTTCAAGGCAATGAAACGTGTAGAGGATTTCTGCCAGGTGTCCATTGACAGGGTATAACTACGACCTTTATTCTCCATACAGAGAGCAACAAGTAATGTACAATGTGTCATTTCATTGAAAAATCTTTAAACCGTGTGGACGTTATCGCTGAAACATCTTGGTACCTTGGTAACCGATCCACACCTGTTGCCTATCTTTGTCCTCTATCTCCACTGCTAATGTCTAATGGTGGAACCATGGTGTCAAATGGATCAGCAGAGACCCTGTCTAACAGTTTAAACTAATTTGTTTAGAGGCCCAGAGAAGCACCTGTCTACACAGAAGAATGTTGAGGACCAGAATCAAAGCAGTGCAGATTTTCTCTTTTCTGTCTTTGCTGGTGTCCCTGCAGGGCTGTGAGCTATGACTGATAACCCCGAGGAAGAGCAAACTATTTAAATTGGGGCGGTCTCCTCCTTCCTCACTCTGAGCAGCTCTGGTCTCCATTAATCTTTTTCCTGACGTTGGCCTTTTATTTAACCGTTTCAAGCTAATCTGTACCTCATACACCCTGTTTCAACAAGGCCGCTAAAACTTTTTAATAACGCTGACAGCAGCTCTGACGTTTGATGGATTATAGAGAAAATTTCAAAGGTGATGGAGAGGGGCAGAGGCAAGAGGAAGCATGCTCTTTCACAGTGCTGCAAGCAGAAATCCATTCAGTGTGATTATGAAAGCTCCATCACATGACAGCAAGACCACTTAATCCTTGTTAACACTGCACTTAAAGACAGGACTGCTGCACCTCCCTTTTCTGAACGGAAGGCAGATACAAAAGGTGTGTAATATCAAGGCTCTGTTGCATTTCAGTAATTTACCACTATGTGCTGTACTTTTGGTATTCAATTTTAATTTTTAAACTCCCTTTTTTATGTCTACATCTGTTTTATGCAAGTCACCTTGAATGGTCTTGTACATGAAATGTGCTATTCAAATTAAATTGAATTGCCTAAGAAAAAGACCCCATACTGCTCCAACGTGCTGCCTTAGTTTAATCTCCAGGTATGAGCGAAGACAAGTAACGGCAGAACATTTAAAGGTGTTTTGTTTCAAGCATAATTGCCTTGTGGAAGCTGAGAATACCTCATGAGATGCAGTGGTGAGAAAATGATCTGCAAAATAAGGAAAATAGAGCACTTTCATGGTGCTCTACCATCAAAGTGTTATATGGTAGAATTTAGTCAAATATGTTATATATTAAACATTCTGGGTGACCTTTTCTTGCTTCAGCGTAAAAGTAACACAAAGTGTCTCGAACAGCCACAAGCTTAGTGGTAATTTTTACATGAGTAGTGACCAAACTGATTCAAAAAAATCTATTTTTCCAGTACTGGTAATTTTGAGAGGCAGGTCTACCTAAAAATTTCAGAGCAACGCCACACAGTTCCCTGCCTTTCTACACCCGATTCAGCTGATTGCAGTTCAGCAAACACCTGTCAATTGAAATCACCTGGGCTGAAGCAGGGAAACTCCTAAAATACGCAGGGCAGTGGTGAGAAGATTATCTGCAAAAGTAATGCATCTGTGATCCAGGGAAGTTTTTTGTAGTTTAATTTGAATTTCAGCATCAAAAGGTGAGCAGCATGTAGCATCAGGCCTACCAACACATGCTGTACTGTACGCATGTTTGTTCACTAAAACACTTGTGTTGACTGGAGGGACTGCAGAGTTTTACCCTGAACCAGGCAGGAAGCAGGCAGGAAGCAGGCAGGAAGCAGTCTCACAGCAGCTCATTCAGAGCATCTGACGATCTGGAGATACCCCCACAACACACTCAAGACACACACAAACTCACACACACACCAAACAAGCCCTATTTGATATCCACTTATCACACAGTAGCCACATTCAGGTGACTTAAATGTTTTTCACATGGTAGTTGAACTGCAGTCCTGTTGCACTACAACCCAGAGCAGGCTTTAGCTCTGCAGTCTGAAACCAACTGGAACTTTCTTAAGTTAGTGGATTATTTGGAGTAATAAAAAAAAAACACAACAGAAAACAGAGACATTATAACAGCAAAAGTTGGCAAAAAATTAAAGCTATCAGAAAAAGTTAAACAGATCTACTGTGTCCTGTTGTTTTTTTGTTTGTTTGTTTTAAATAAAATAAAATGGATATCCTCCAGCCAGGGTCTGTTTTACTGCGTCCCTTACTTCAGCCTGCAGTAAAGTAATTCAATATTATCGCCCCACATACCTTCAAAATCTGATAAGATCCCAGCGAGGTGGTCATTGACTGGAAGGTCCGACATCCTGTCTAATAGTGGCAGAGATTCCCGTCGCTGTGCTCCAAGGCAGAGGAGAAACGGAACGAGCTCTGAGGGAAACTGTCAGGAAATAACTCAACCCGGTCCGGAGACAGAATGCTGGGCAGCAGATTCCTTCCCTCCAGTTCGGATCTCGCTGGACCGTCGGAGCCCCTGCGTGGCTGTGGGCCCTTCCCCCTGCTTCATGCACAGGGAGCAGCCGGGAGGGATGGGAGGGGAAGAGGAAGGGGGGCGTTTGGGCGGACAGGGTTTGGGCGGAGCCGCATGCAACACCTGGAGAAAAAAAAAAAAAAAAAACTTCAGTAAGAACGCCTCCATCCCCCACAAACCTCCACCTTCACCCGCGGTCTGCACAAGCTGACAAAGCCTCGTTAATTTGCAACAGTTTTCGGGTGACACAAGGTAAACGGTGGGCCTTCCTTTCACTGCTCCACGGGGTGTGAAGTGGATTCTAGTCAGAATGTCGGAACCCAATGATTAGCTGCTGGATATCATTCATTGTGAAGTGTGGAGGGATGTGATAGAAGAGGGAAAATGAATTACTGGAAATGGCAACAGCATGCAAGAAAAAGCACAACGCAGAAAAATAAATGAATGAATGAAAAAACTCACCGCGTTTTACAAGTCACGTTTATTTGTACATTTAAGCGACTGGGCAGATCAAAGTGCCTTATATCATAAAATCATCACATAGTCACCGATTAGGAAACATGCATGCATTTGATAACATGCATTAACATTACATGTTATCAAACGCCATAATCAAAATCATCATCAGCTATACATCAAATATATTAATCAGTGCTCCAGTTATTATCAAGGAAAGGAAACTAAACAAATCACTTTTAGTCTTGATTTAAAGGAACTCAGCGTTTCAGCTGTTTTCTGAAAGTTTGTCCCAGATTGGTGGAGCATAGAAGCTGAATGCTGCTTCTCCATGTTTGGTTCTGGTTCTATTTCCAGTTCTCCTCTTCCAGCTGCAAGAATTTTGGAATGAATCTCCACCAGCTTTCATGTCCCTCCTGTAGACAACCGTGTCCTGCAGCACGTAACATTTTGCGTTTGATTAGTTTGATTAGTTTCTGAAACAACGTCCCAAACTGTGAACGTCTCCCAGAGTTCTGTTGAACCCAACATCTGAACGAGGAGAGAGGATGAACCAGCTGCGGGTTCCTTGGACTTTCCACTGTGGCAAAAAGTGATAGCGAACCGACTTATGCAGGTTTAGCAGTATTATATATATATATATATATATATATATATATATATATATATATATATATATATATATATATATATATATAGAATATTTGCACTAAATATCAACAAAAGAATGACTCCAAAGCAACCAGTAATATAGTTTACATATATTTTTTTTGTCATTAGGTTGGAAACCACTTTATAGTCGACTGTACCCACACAAGAATTTTGACTTTAATTTCAAGCTTTCCTAGTGTAAAGACATTAAGTATAAATATATAAACTGTAGCATCTTCCACAAATATCAACATGTTTCCACCCTCTTTTTTTGCAAAGATTTTGTGTCTTTTTTTGTTTTAAAACCTAAAAACAGAAATAAAATGATGGTTCTTTAAACGTGAGAACACTTTTTGTAGAAAGCTATAAAAACTTATAAACAGTCTTTTTCTCTGGGAATTTGAATAGAATATGTAACAATGAAAAAAATCACAATTCTTTAAGTACAGTTCCAAATAATTTTGATACTCTTTCAGATTTTACAAGAAGAGGAGGAGCGGATTAATCACAGCTCAGGTGGGGGAATCTGACCTCTGACCTCACGACAACCATCAGTCATGCACTGCACAAATCTGACCTTCATGAAAGAAGGGAAAGAAAAGCTAATGCTGAAAGAAAACCCTGAGGAGTCTTGTGTCTGGAAGCAAGATAGAAAACATGTGAACCATCTGGTCAGATGAAACAACATGTTGGCCCACCTTCAGATGTCTACGGGTGGTCTAACACAGTGGTTCTCAAATGGGGGTACGCGTACCCCTGGGGGTACGTGGAGGTACTGCAGGGGGTACGTGAAGCTTTTCAAAATATCTTTAAAAAATCAGTAGGCTCCTCATAATAAGTCTTGGGAAAAATTATTTTGTAAAAAGTTTGATAAAATATAAATGTGTGTTCATGCACTGAAATTTATATTCAGTATTTAGTTTCAATATCCTTTAAAATAAAACGGTTTGACTGGTTTTATACCTTCCTGGTGGTCACCGTCTTCTGTTTTTCTTTTTTGTTTAACCATGCAATGTTTGTAATATGGATGTATTTGTCAGGTTCACTGATATAAGTTGTTTGGCTTTAATAAATCAGACAGTGATTTTACAGCACTGTACCTCTTTTTAATTCCAAAAATGTTTTGCCCGTGTCAGGGGGTACTTGACTAAAAATATATTCTTAAGGGGGTACATCACTGAAAAAAGTTTGAGAACCACTGGTCTAACACTAACGCTGCACATCACGCAAAAGTGTGGTGGTGGCAGCATCATGATGCAGGGACTTTTTTTTAACAAGGACACGGACGTTTCTCAGAGTTGATAAGGATATTTATGGAGCTAAAATCCAGAAAAATACATGAAGAAAACCTTTTAGAAGCTGCAGAAGACCTGAGTCCATCTCCACGACGACCATCCTGAACATCCAGCCAGGATGTTTCCTTCAGATCAAAATGTTTTCATGTGTAAGAATGGCCTACTCAAGGTCTGGACTGATTCGTTTTCCATCAAGGGACTGCAGATGCAAATTAGCTTGTGCTATAATCTGGTACAGCACATGGTAGCGTTTGTGTTTGAGCTTTATTGGGCCAAGGTAGATAGATTTAAAAAAAGGCCAAAAAGCTCAGAAATGTTCTAGAAAAAACAAGGACATTTCTGAGCCACAGACATGAAAATGCTAGAAAAAAATCTCAGAAATGTTTTAGAAAACTGTGTTTGAAAATTTGAAAATATTTGACTTTTCAAACTCAGACAATTTCCAAAAGTTAAAAACGTTAGTATTTTTTGAAATTTGGAAATTTCCATGATTTTTTTCAAGAAAACCTTTGAGATTAAGCTCAATATTTCTGAGTTTTTTGACTGGAAATTTGCTCCTCTTTTTATTTCCATCTACAATGGCCCTCATAAATGTTCCCTATTAAGTAAAGTTGATTGTTGTTAAACTGCTAAAACTGACTTCCTGCTGATCTCAGTAACAGACTGCAGTGACTCTCACAACACCAAGACCATTTTACTTCCACAGAGCAATCCATGTGTAACAAACCTCAATCATCAGCTCTGCTACAACAAAAGAGGCAACGTTTCAAATAAATGTAACTACAGGAACACCCAGAGGTCTTCACTTTCACAGCAGCTGAGACCCATAATTTGGGCTTCCTGTGTGAAGGCCTGCTTCTACTGAGTCACACCAACTCTTTTCATTGTCATGTTAAACCTATATTCATCATATCTCATCAGGTTCTCCATTACATCGCCCACTGTGTTGCCACAAGGTTAATTTCGCTGATTTTACTCGTGTGTTTGAAGAGGAAAATAAAAACTTCCACAGCGCTCTGATGTAAAGATACTAAACAAAAATATATTCCACAGTTTTTTTTTGCTTTATCCTTTACAAGAGCAATTGAATCCTAGATAACCTCCACAAAACAATCTATGGTTGAAAAACTGTGTGGCTCTGTCGATCTTACTTGCAGCGTCTTCCCTTCTCTCTGCTATTAACATTCCAGCGCGGCACGCCTCATTTGCATAAATTGCAAAGTGGCCAATTAAGCTACAAAACATACAAACTTAAAATAAAACACTTATTCACAATAAAACATCATGAAATTAGCTACATGCAATATAATAATGTTACCTAAACCTCAACAAATGCACTTATTAAATTTCTAATTCAACAAATAAGTTTTAACAGTAACTGAATATTTTATACATTAACTTGGCCTCCACACCCACACTGAGGCTAAAGTGAAGCATTTGTGTCCTTGCTGCACCAATCACTTCAGGTTATCTCTGTGCCATTTGATCTAAATTACCCTGGAATGCAGTTCACAAATTCTTCACCTGACAGTCTGCCACACACATCAAGCCCAGTGTAAGAAGATTTCTTCAGGCCAGTCAGAGCACGCATGAACACCCCCCACACACACACACACACACAAACCTACGCACACTGACGGACACACTCAATTGTTGTCTCACTCACCTCACACTTTTATGTAAACACAAATGCACCACTGGGAACTATCAAGCCCATCACAAGCAGAGATTAGGGATGAGTGAGACAGCAGGTTAGATGGACAGAAGAGCTAACTGAACACCCACAGTCAGCAGCAACATGCAGCCACTGTAAGATCTCTGTTTGTAAGATTCCTTCTCACACGCTCTCCTGATGGTAGCGAGGGTCAGGGGCCTCTCATTAGTCCTGTAGCTCTGAGCCAGACAGGATTAATGTCATAGTAGCTTTTCCTCATCCGTGTGACTCGTAGATATGGATCTGTGTGCTGTGTGTGCCACGGAAGGTGGTAGAAACGAAAGGGGTGGAAGAAATGTACGACAGCGTATTAGGACCAGTGTAGATAGATATTTTTTTTTTTTATAAAAAGGAGTGCATTTCTGCCAAAAAGCTCTGAAATTTTGTGATTTATCTCAAAAATATTCTAGAAAAAACGTAGAAATTTCAGAGTTTTAAAAGCCAAACATGTTAGACTTTTAGAAGTCAAGCGTTTTGTGAATAACAGGCTAACAAGTTAACCTTTAATAATAAGTCATTGATTAATTTCAAATTAATAAAACAAAAAATCGCAATGTGACATGAATGTAACATGTAACGTAACACATAATAGAAATGTAGTGGAGTAGAAAACACAGATTCTGAATGTAAAAAGTAGTGGAGTACAAGTCAAAAGTACCCATCATTAAATCTACTGTACTTACGTCAACAACAAATACATGAAACATGTATTTAAGTACAGCCAAGAAGTTCTCTTGCTTCCCTACATTCCATCACTGGTGTTTATACTGAACCTCAACACTAATCGACTTTGAAGCAAAGTTATGATTGGAGCAATTTGATAAGAACCACTGCGACAGACCGGCGCCCGAAATGTCTGGAGATAGGCAACAGCACCCCTCCTGGACAAGGGTGTACAGAAAATGGATGGATGGATGATCCATCTGCTGAATGGGGAGCTTCTGCTCAAAATGCAGCAGGGATCAATGCAAGGACCAATAAGAGTGTGAGAGTAGGCACAGTGCATCTGATTACACCATGTAAAAAATATAGCCATTCTCTTCTCTTCTTGCTCTGGCCAATACTGAGACTGTAAAGTATGTTTTTATTTCTTGCTGTTTAGACTACTGTAACACTTTCTGGTTTCCCTAAAAACAATCTGTTCAGCTTTCACCTGTTACAAAACTCTGCTGCTCCTGTGCTAACCAAGACCAGAAGACAAACACATCTGTTTTAAAATCATTGCACTTGTTCCCTGTGCAATGAGGGAATCAGGAAGCTTAAAATTAGAACTGATTTTAAGTTTCTTTTAGTGGTTTTTAAATGTCTTAGTGATCTTGCGCCATCCTTTCCCGCAGAGCTGCTATTAACTTAGACACTGATCTGGACCCTGCGCTCATCTGGCACCGGACGAGCGCCTCAAGACTCCTGAACTGGATCATCATCAAGTCTGAGAAAAGAATTGTTGGATGTCCTCTTGCTTCCTTCTTGGACATCACTGACATGCGTGTTTTGTCCAAGGCAAAAAATATTTACTAGAGATGTCATCCATCCTGGTTTCATCTGTTTGAACTGCTGCCTTCCGGTAGACGGTACAAGTCTATCGCTAGCAGGATTTTAAGGAGTTTTAAACAGTTCCTGATTGGGGTTTCAAAGTAGGTTGACTTTTTATTAGATTGGCGTATGATATGATTTTTCCCTTTTGTCTTGTTTTCATGCTTTTTATTTCTTTTTTTTTTTACATATGTACCCATTTTGATTCACTGTGAATCTCTTTGTGCTGTAGGCTCAATGGCAATAACAGAAAGGCTTTTGACTTTTTAAAGCATTTTTTATCTCTGTTCAGTTGCTACATTTTTCTAATATTTGTTTTATATTTTTCCATGTTTTCTTTTTATTTTGGTTGGGGATATTTATTTATTTCAAACAGGCAAGAAACAAAAACAGAAAGAAAATAAGCCAAATAATTATCCCCATTGACATGCCATTTTACATTATTTCAAAAGGAGCAGGTACAGGTAGAAGATACAAGCTCTTATGTATATTCTTGTGGGTTTATCTGTACAGCCCTTTGAGCTGCTTTTAGCGTGAAGGGTGCTTTATAAATAACATTGACTGATTGCTCGGTTGATTGATTTTGCAGCAATTTTTGCCTAAGGACACTCTGTCAGTGAGAGGCTGGAATCCACAGCTTGACCCAAGTTTCTAACTGAAAACTGTCTGCCGTCCACATGATTTACATCCTCATAACGTAAGGTTCATGTAGTGAAGACTTGGAATCAGATTGCTTAAAGGGAAGAAGCCAAACAGGAGGAGACAGTCTAATAATCTGGGCAATGTGTGTGAAGGAGACCTTGTGTTCAGCCATTTCTGTGGTTGATATTAACTCAATAACGTCTTCCACTCATGTATCTTCATTATTAAAAGTACTTATCTTTTAGACAGCAACACACTAAGTTTGGATTTGAATTATTACTGTGACACATAGAGACTTGAGAAAAACTGTACATCCCAATCAGTTCTTCATTAAGCAACAGCGCTCCCTGGTTGTGGCTTATTGGAGTGTTTTTTCTCCCTGTGGTCTATTCCAAGTCCCTTTTTTAAACACATACAGCTTCAGACAAGTACGGAGCCCAGAGAGCCCGTCTGATGACATGGGAGAAAAAGGTTAGTAGCCACGAGTTTCTATAATTAAGTTGTTGTCATAAAATGTCACCAGAAGACGGGCTCCGTAGACAAGAGATTTATTCCTAACTATTTCTTGGTCTCACTATATCAGTTCATTGCACTGTATTCAGTTTCTTATTTTATGCTTACATTCGATTCTTTATGCATTTTTCAGAGATTTTGTTTTTATGTCCTCCTCAGCTTATCTCATGTTTGTTAGTCTCCTTCCAATTTGTTGCATTAAAGTTCTAGGTTAGATATTCATCACACTTAATGACATATTTCTTTAAGTCTCTCAATGTGATCAGTAGTCTTCAAAAACCAAGGTCTTCTTTACCTTCAAGTTGAAGATAAAGTTGAAGGGTTCAACTTCATTTTACTGAACTAAATTATCCTTAAAACTCGGTTCCAAGTACTCTGATTCTCATTTGATTCTCATACTTCCTAAATCCCATAAACATATGTTCCAGTTTCCTCAACACTACACAGTTTAGCAAGGTTCCAGTGACTCAGAATTATTTCTTCTCTCCTTACGTCCTCAGCATTACTCTGAATATTGTATCAATGTTTGGCTTTTCATACATTATCCCACTAAAACTGCTACTGTTGTCTGGTTATAGTTGCAGTTCCGTGTTCTATGTTAAGCTTTAGTAACATATGCTGTGTGATTATCAGCTGCCGCCAGCTGACCAATCCTGCGCAGCGGGGCGTGACGTCAGCGCTGCCAGCGTGGAATGCACGTCGTTCGGCAGGTCCAGGAAGTAAACTGTCCGGTTCGGCCAGTGGTTAACAGAAATCTCCTACGGAGACAGGTTATTTAATTCGCAATAAATTTAAAACTGGCGACTTAATTTTTTTTCTACGGGCTTTCCCGGAGACTTCTGCAGGGGCTCCCTCGCGTTACCTAGCAGCGAATTCTCTGCGTCCCTTTTCACGGAGCGCAGGTGTCAAGCTGTCAGCTGTGGACTGCTAAAGGTAAGGAGCGTGCGCTGTGGAAAGCTAGGAATATGATGTGGGGTTTGTTTCAGCTGGGATAGCGCGCTGCTGGTTCCGTATGTCCGAACCCCAGCTCATACCGAGGGTCTGAAGGAGAGTTAGCCGCTGACTGGGCTTCTCTCAGCCAGAGGAGCTCCGCTGCTGAACCGCTCCGAGTTCCTCCTGAGGAGTGAATGACTGTGGGGATGATAATACACCGCTGCTCTCCTTAACATTCTGGGTCAGATATTCAACCAACTTCCAAAACTGAGTTGGTGTTGCTCATTTAATTCGTCATATATACAACTTTTAGTCAATGTTCAAACTTATTTGCCTTACCTGATAAAGTATACGTACCTTTAGAGCCTTTTTCCATATTAGAACCATAAATGTAATTGCATTTAATCAAAAATGTTAAATATTTGTTTTAAGGAAAGAAATATTCAAGCTGCAAGCCTGCAGGTTGGTCTCTAGCAGCATTCCTGATCTAGGTCAGAACGTCTTTTCCTGTTCTTACAAAAAAAGGTGAATCTCCATCTCAAGCTGAAGTACTGATTGTTGTTTTTTCTCAGGATTTCTCTGACCAACTTTATCTCTCATAAAAAGAGCCTCCCCACAGCATGATGCAGCCACCACCATGGCTTAGCATACCACTGGACATGTACAATTGTGTTTTGTGACCAAAACACTGTTTTCTCACGTTTGGTGTGTCCTTAACATGACTCATAGCAAATAGAAATATGACTCTTTGTTATTTATAGGTATATGGAACTTTTGGCCAACTATTATTTGTTATTGCACTTTATGAGATTTCACTTGTACTATCTGCACTTTTTGCTTATGCGAAAGAATAGAAGCAGAGTAGAGTAGAATAGAAACAACCTTTATTGTCCCGCATAAGGGAAATTCAGGTGTAACAGCATTGTGATGCCTGAATATAATTTTGGTATTTTAACAATGACAATAAAAGTATAATTTTTTTATATTATATATTGACTAACAGTTGTCTAGTCAAACAGGTTCTTCCACCTTTGCTGTGGATCTTTGCAGCTTCCTCAGGGCTTCTTTGCTGCTTCTCAGATCAACGCTCTCCTCAGGCCTTTTGTCACTGCAGGGCACGGCCCCCTTTGGCCCGGCCCTATTGTTCTCCGGCCCTGGTTGTGTTTGCATTGAGCAGAGAGCTGCTTCAGAAGTGGGCGGGGCTCAAATAAATCCCTCTTGGAGTCTACTGAAGCAATCTCCTCACACTTTTCCTTTTGTTCCTCCTGTATCAGCGAAGAAAAAACATCTGAGTATTATCTTTAAGCGTGATTAGCATCTGGTGCAGATGAACCACCGCTGCAGCTTGCAGAATTTCCTCTGCATCAAGAGCCTGTGATCTGGAAACCCCTCGTTCACAGAGTCTTGCCCACTTCTGATCTCTTCACTTGGAGGAATGTTCCCTGATTTCAGCTCAGCCAAAACTTTGGCTGAAGTGGACCTTGTCATTCCAGTCTGGCACAAAGTGCAGATTCATCCTCCAGATCAACATGAAACCCTGAGACAATTGATGAAGTACCAGCAGGTGGACATAATTTAAGGGCAATCATTAAATATTATTATTTATGCATCGCTACTCAGACCACAGTCAGTAGTTTTTGTCACTAGTTGCGTTTCCATTACAAGTGTATGCAAATCTTTGTCCATATTCTGCCATTGTTGAAAAAACACAATTTTGCAATTGTGGTGCTTCCATTAAGTAATAAATTAAATTAAAATCACGTGAATACGTTTGTTCATGTAGTAAGTCATTAACAATCATTTCAGCGATGGATGTAAATAGGTAGATTCATAATTCAGCCATGTTGCTAACGATCATTATCTGTCAACCAATCAGAGGAGACTTTCTTGTCTTATTCAGATGTTGGAGCAACAAGCCCCGCCTACCTGGGAGCAGCTACAGTTTTGTGAAAATTGTAGTCGGTGAATTTGCAGAAGAGTTATAGATTCAACACACTAGAATGACACACAAGATTTTCTGACCTGTGCGATGCTGTGAGAGCTCTGGTGGAGCCAGCTGCACACTGTCTGAAAAATAAAAACAAACCTGCGTCATCCTACTTCCTGTTGTCTTCCTATAATGGTGATGTTATTTTCACCAGTAGTAACATCCGGTTGTCGATCACGTGACTCATGATGCAAAAAAGTGTTTCCATTGCAGTTTTCCAAAAGACATTTATTTTGATACAGCTGAGAAACCACCTCACCCTATTACAAAAACATGAGCTTTTCTGAAATCGGCATGTTTCTGTTAAGCATATTTATTTTCGTAATCTCAATTAGTGCAATTCTAAAGTTAATTGAAAGGCAGTTACAGTGGAGAGAAAGTTTCAGGTATATGAGACTACCTCTTAAAGACATTTGTTAGCGGTCTGAAAGGAGCACAAATATAAATGCATGCCACACTTTTTCGAAGATGCCTGAATTTCCTTTCATTTCACAGTTATACGCTACTTTATGTTGGTCTATTGTGTGCTTCATGTGTGAATTCTTCTTAACTCTCCTTCAGGAAGCAAAGCCTCTTCCTTGATCATGGTAGATGCTGCTCTGGCTCAGGTGGGAAAGAACCTGAGTGAAGCCATGAGGATCCTTGGAGATGGACAGATGTAGGGTTCAACATCATCTTTTCATAATAAGGAAGAAGGGGGCGAGAATTTCAATAGCGTACTTACTGAAGGATTCATGGTGTGTGTGTGTGTGTTTAGGGAGCCAGGCGCAGGAACGGAAAGCCGACGTTTCAGTAGAACCAGTATCCCCGGACCTCTACAGGGAGAGTAAGACACTTACACACACAGATGTTACATCTTTCTATTTTCACATGCACTTTGCATTGACTTCCATTCATTTTTCATTGATTTCAGTTGCCTGACCCTAAAACCTAACCATTACCAATACAGACCCAGCCCTAACCATAACCAAAACTCAATTCAAACCTTAGTCCTAAATCTAACCCCTGACCCAAAAGCAGCGTTTTCCCTTGTGGGGACCAGCAACACACATACACAGAGCTAGTACAGTTCAGGTTTTATTTCAGCTCAGTCCTTGTGTGTGTTTCATTCTTCAGGGTTTCCTGCAGGTATCTATCTACTCTCCCGGATGCTGTTTTAAAAACCTGTTTGTATTGTTGTGTTTAAAGAGGACTGTGTGTTTAAAGAATGATTTTTTATCAAGACAATATTTCGCTGGAACAGAAATATAATCTTTAACAAGCTGTGACATATTAACAGTTTCTCAGGATGCAAAACATGATAAAAATCCCAACAATTACTATTGAAATCCACTGAACCACAAGATGCCTTTACTATCTCTAGAGTACAACTCTACATCAGAATGTTTTAGAATAGAAAAGCATGGTGTTATTGGATGTATCTAAACAAGAGCAAATTTCAGATTTAACAGAAATCTCTTAAATAAATGGTAAATGGCTCGTACTTACATAGAGCTTTCTCAATTCCAGACCACAAAGCACTCCACACTACATTCAGTCATTCACCCACACACACATATTGGCACATTGATGGTGGTGAGCTGCTTTATAGTAGCCACAGCTGCACTGGGGCAGTCTGACAGAGGCCATCCCTCTGTCCACCACCAGCAGCAGGCAAGGTGAAGTGTTGCCTACAATGTTCTGCATTAGTCATGTTTGATGACTGAGATAATGTCTGTTAACCCTCTAAGGTTTTACAGCATCTGAATGTTCCGCTGGTAATAAACTGGCTTCATGTTATGCGGCAACTGTGGCTCAGCGGATACAACAGTTGTCTTCTATTTACAAAGCTGTGAGTTCAAGTTGTGTTTCATCTGCAGTGGCCAGGATGTAACCACAATACTGCACCTTGTTCACCACCTCATCCATGAAGAGGAAGATGAAGAGGATGAGAGGGACAAGGCCAGCCAGCCGTAAGCAGAACTGACCACTGATTGAAGCTTAGTGGTGCACAGATGTTCATGTGTGCTGTGCCCAGCAGGATCCAGAATGTGGGGGAACAGGGTCACATGGCCTTGCTGGGCCACAGTCTGGCAGCGTACATCTCCGTGCTGGACAGAGAGCGGCTCCTGAAGCTAACCACTCGGATTCTGTCTGACACCACGCTGTGGCTCTGCAGGATCTTCAGGTAAACCCTGCAGCACCCTCCGTCATTTAGGCAACATTCAGGTTTGATGGAAAGCCTTAAAAAGGTCTTTGTCAAGTGTTAGACAGGTACAATATCAGCATCCCAACTCCTGATACCTTGTGAAAGTAGTCATACTTCAAATACTTGTTCATATTTTCTCACATTACATTTTTTCTATTACATTGTATTTTATACGTATTGCATGTAATAGTGCAGAGGTCTGTATCCATCTGCTCCAGTGATGCATGTGAATCTTTGAACCCACCACAATTACACTTCATAATTTTGGTCAGATATTTAAAACAGAGTAGTTTTATTATTATTATTATTATTATTATTATTATTATTATTATTATTATTATTATTATTATTATTTAATATTATTATTCATTTATAAACATATTAAAGAGGCTGTATGATGTAAATTCAACTTTTTTGGCCTTTTCATGCATGTATGCATGTTTGCGAAATCCTTTAATCTCCATGGCAACCACTCAGCTGTGCAAAATACCCAGGTGGACCTAGCCACACCTTTGGGGTGCAGCTGCAGTTTCCAAGCTTCTGCCTGACAGAGCAGCCCTCTCCCATAACTCCCATAACTAACTTTCTTCCTTTCTTTCTTTTCAAAATTCTATATTAAGTTTGATCATTTTTGGAAGTGTCTTAAGTTTTTTTAAACATGTCTCTGTGTAATGTAACAAAATTTTAAAAAGCTAATTTGCTATAAATATTTCTGCAAGACACCACATTCCATGGCACTCAGAGCTTGTAATGCTTTTTTTTTTTTGTAATTTTGAAGAATTGCCTGAAATTATATATTTAGACTAATCCTGTATCTTCAGCTTGTCAAAAATAGTTTGCATCATAGCAATCTGGGTTCACAGATGCAGTTTATGAGCCTGGTTAATGTTTCTCAGTGATCACATCTACATCCATCACCTGACTGTCCCACAGGTATGACAATGGCTCCGCCTATTTCCATGAAGATGACAGGGATGGCCTTGTAAAGGTCTGTCGGCTTGCCATCAACGCCCGTTATGAGGAATATACAACTGAAGGCTATGCTGTCTTAAGCTCCAGACAGCCAGTTATCTACCAAAGCGCCTCCTGCAGGCCTGGCCTGGGACAACACCTATGCAACCAGGTGGGTGGAATCCATATAGAAACAAATAGAGTAGAAATAAGTGGTCTGCGAGACATTGTACTACAGTGATGTTGTTTAAGCCACAGTTCTTCTGTCTACAACCACCTGCACTGGGTCAAAGGTCATCCTAGAACAGAGCTAGGTCCTTGACCAGGAGCTGGTTGCGCTGGTGCCACCGCAACCAGCTGAGTGCCACCAGCTGAGTGCTGAGTCCACCGTCTGTCCTTTGAGTCGTCCTCACCTGTGAAGGGGCCAGCTATGGCAGAGTCATCAGAGAACTTCTGAAGTAGGGAAACGTCTGGAGTGTAGAGGGGGTAGAGGAATGGTGCCAGCACAGTTCACCGTGGGACCCCATACTGCAGACTCAGTCATACTAATATTTGGATAAAGCGTCCCTTAACGGTCCTCCATGGAAACATCAAAAGGTGTTTCGTTTCCAACCAGAGGCTTTGTGTTGTCCTGGTAGAACACAAACTATCGAAGTTTCAACCTTCCAAATGGTTGAGGTTAAATTCAGAATGCAGGTTGTTTGTTTTTACTGCCCCACAATATGAATGGTTTTCTAAGAAAACACCTCCTTCATTACCACTCTGTGGAAGACTTCATGAGTTTCTCTCTTTCTTGGAGCATTTTGCTCTGGACCCTGTGAACCAGGCTGTGCCATTTAGATGCATCTCCTACTCTCAGCTGCAGTTTCCAAACTTCCAAGCTTTCACCTCTCCCTCCCTCAGCTCCTTCAGACTAGCCAGCAGCAATTAGCAAACACTTGGTGGAACTGGGCATCTACTGATCTTGTTATAGGAGCCACTTCTCAGTGCAACGCTGGTAAAAATTTTATTAAAGGCTTAATCGAGGAGTGACGTGATGATGACTTCCTGAAGGCGAAGTTTCAGAAAAAGTAGGAGTTCTTAAAGAGACTTTAGCCCAATTTCAAGTAGTTAAATTAAAATGTCAAATTTCTTTTAAGTCATATTTGATAGATACAGGATTTTTATGAGAAGTGAAAGTAAGACATTGTCTTGATAATGTATAAAATGGAACTATATGCCTGCAAAATACATAATGCTGTCCTTTAAGGCTGGATTCTGAGACACTGGCTTCTGACTATATTTAAAATGTAACTTAAAGTGCTTTCATGTTGATCTCTGGACTTATGCTGCACAGTTGTTTTTCCTCCAGCTAGACGCACACCTCCTTGATATCGCTGCATGTTCTCAAATGAGGATTTAAAATCACTTTTGTTGGAGAGTTCCACACAAAATGACCTGCTGGTGAGAAGCCTGTGGTTTTAAATGAGACAGAATAAGGATATATAACAGTCATATGATTCCAATCATCATGCTAATCTGCAACATAACAGCTGGGAAAACAGCCATTAATTTAAAATGGCCCAGACAAAGTCTAGACTTCAATTGAAATGAAGTGGTGGGACCAATAATTGTCCCAGCAATAATTGTCAGCCCAGGATAAAAGGGTGTAGACAGTTTATTGTTTATTATGAGGATGTGGTGTAAATGTCAGCTCACTGTTCTGTCTTCATAATGTTGCTTTTCACATGACTGCACATATGTGAGGCTAACTAAACCTCTGGGAGTACCGTGATTCAAACAGTGACTCAAATCATTTCTTAATGTCTAATTTTAAAGTCAAAAACTATGAAAAGACTAAGAAAACATGATTTTCCTTTGTCTCTAATAGCTTGGCTTGCCTCTGTCCAGCCTGTGCACAGTGCCATGTAACACCATCTTTGGATCCCAGCACCAAATGGTAGGAGGAAACAGATGGAGCAGCATCCACCTCAAATGGCTCAGTGAATATAAATGTGATAAGAAAAATACTTTTGACTTCCAGGATGTTGCCCTGTTGGACAAGTTGATCAAAGAGGACACAGACGCTGGGAAGCTTCCTTTGCTGCTGATCGCTAACGCAGGTGAAGATCAGACTGTTCCAAAATATTTATATGCACGTGTACGACACCAGGAATTCTGCAACAGTTGTTTGGAATTTTTTTTAAAACTGACGATGAATTATTAATGCAGTTTTGTTTCTGCTGATTCTCCCTCTCAGGGACCCCTGAAGCAGGTCATACAGACAAACTGAGTCGCCTTAAGGAGCTGTGTGACCAGCATGGTATATGGCTTCATGTGGAGGGGTAAGTCAGCGCTGAAATACCTCATCAACATTTAGGAATTACCTAAAATGAATGAAAGGTCATTTTGAACAAGAAAACAGAAAATGAAATAGAAAATAAAAATGAGTAAAGGAAAAAACAAGATGTGACAGATCTCTTAATTTTTGTCATAACATTAAATTTACTCCAAAAATCTAAAGGCTTATTTATATAATGTTGAACAATGTTCAAGTGCTTTAGCTGTTTTGTAATATTTTTTGTGACTTCTGTATGAGAAATATATATATAAAATGTACTTACTAATGCTTTCCCCATTAGAAATATAAATAGGCATTTATGCTAAAAGAAACATAATAGAAAAAGTTTGATGTTAAATTTCATTTTTTTTTTCTTTTTATCGACTAAGTTAGCAGCTGTTTATCTCTGTTCATATAGTCCACTCCATTATATTTCACTCCAAATGTGTTGGGTGGAGTTTCTTCTCCTCATTCTGAGCTGGAAAAGCTTAATATTGGGAAATAATTTGCTAAAGTCACTTTTACTTTTGTGTTCAAAATAGTAAAGATGTCCAAATTTACTACATAAATGACATAATCAATGAGATAAATGTAGGAAGTAAATAACTGGGTGTTAAACTTCTGTATGGATGGAACAGGAAGTGCTTTGATTTTGATCTTTTTAGCTGGAAATGTCTTTGTAATGTAGCAGCTAGCTTAGCAGCAAGAGATGTTGAAGGAATGTTGATGTTTATTTTTCCTAAATGGTCTAAAGTCATTCAATTCAGCATTCAGTTTGAGAGACATTCATGTTGTCATTATTAAAAAGCTACAGCTAACAGGGACAAATTTCTTCGAGCCGTTAGCATCCTGTAATAATTCACCAACATAACTGGCCATTAATATGAAAACGAATCCGAGTTCGCTTAATTTTATGGGGGGGTGAAATTTAATTTTAACAGGAATTGCACATGTTAATCATCCTAAGTTATTTGATTGCACAACTTTGTTTTCCCAAACGAACTTAATAATGTGGTTTTGTTTTTTTTCCCTTTAGGGTCAACCTTGCCACCCTGGCTCTGGCCCAGGTCACCTCTGCTGTCATGGTAATCTCATTTAAATAACACCCACCTCTGTTTTCCCAGTTCATCCTTAACAAGAACCAGTCCTTAACTCGTCAAGTTCAATCATGGTTAAAATTAATTGACTCATGTTCATAGAGCATCACCAGGTTCAGCTCTAAGTTGAACTACACTGCTCAAAAAAATAAAGGGAACACTCAAATAACACATCCTAGATCTGAATGAAAGAAAAATTCTCATTGAATACTTTGTTCTGTACAAAGTTCCATTTGCACAACAGCAGGTGAAATTGATTGTCAATCAGTGTTGCTTCCAAAGTGGACAGTTTGATTTCACAGAAGTTTGATTTACTTGGAGTTATATTGTGTTGTTTAAGTGTTCCCTTTATTTTTTGAGCAGTATAGTTCTCCTTAAATGATTATATTTCATCTGAAAGGAGGCTTAAAAATATCAAATCCATAATATCATTCTCAAATTAATGTATTATTTGTGTCATTGCCCTCTATCTTTTTTTATTCTCTTTTGTTTCTTTGCTCACATAGACTGTATCTTGTAATGGCTGCATTTTCCAACAGCTAGTCTTATTCCCATTTTAATTCTTTTATCAACTATATCACATCACATGTCAAATTCATGGTCTGGGGGACAACTTTGGCTCACCGTAAGTTTCTATGTGGCCCGCTATTCTCTAGGAGGACAGAGGTCTTAGCATTGTCAGTCACAATCTCATGTGGTGTTGCTCCTCCTTCCTCCCTTGCCTCCTCTTGTTCTCTGCTATGCTGCAGATAGCATAGCCTGTTATGAATGCTCAGGTCAGTTAGCACAGCCACCAATGTCAGTGAACAAATGGTTTTCCTGTAATGGTAAGTTGTTTTTCCATTATAGCACACTTAGCAGTGCATTCATGAGGTTAATTGACAACGCTAAGCCCCTCCTCCTGGCTCTTATTGGTTGTTTTCTTTTGGATGGGAGTGGTGCATTTCTTCAGACGGCAGTAGCAGCTCAGGGAGGAGTTGGAAGAGATACATCTTTTCTCAGATTATCTGTCTGATATTAAACTGTCATGACATGGTGACAGTTTTAACTAATATGGAAAAAACGTCTTTATGAAAAACCTGCTCGTTACACACTGCAGCTTTATGGCCATGTGATCTTGATGTGGCACTGAAATGAAAATGAGTTTGTCACCCCTGAACTACATTGTCTGTCTACCCTTTAGATACAGTATGTAGCACTTTTTGATTGCAATGTGACAAAATGCAGAGTAAATCATTTGGCAGATGCTGTATGTTTGAATAAACCCTCAGAAGAGCCGGATGTAGCAGGGAAGACACATCCAGACATAATTAAAGTTAATTTTTTACCTGTGCACAGTGCAAGACAGCATCTGAGGAGTTTTATACCTGCCAGTATACTGACTGATATTCTCCTGCACTAGTAAAAGTGATGATGATAATAATAATAATAATAATAATTATAATATAATAATAATAATAATACATTTTATTTGACAGCACCTTTCAAAACACCCAAGGACACTTTACAACATTAAAAACATAAATTAAACTGTAAAGAAATGGCTACAAGGCAGAAAACCACAAAATAACTACACAGTGAAAAGGCTAACTTGAACAGATGAGTTTTGAGTTGGATTGTAATCAGTGTGTTTTTCCAAAGGGAGCAACCAGAAGCGACAGCATGACGCTGACACCTGGTCGCTGGCTCGGGCTGCCTGCAGTCACTGCTGTCACCCTCTACAGACACGAAGACCCGGCCCTGGTAGGCTCACGCAGCTCTCATTCAGACGGTAGAGGGAGCTGTGGTGAAGGAGACTGATCTCTCTGTGTGTTGATGTGCTCAGTCCCTGGCAGCTGGTCTGACCTCCAGCCAGCCTGTGGAGAAGCTGCGGGCGCTGCCTCTGTGGCTCTCTCTCCAGTACCTGGGCCACAACGGGATTGTTCAGAAGATCAGACACGCCGCAGCTTTGGTGAGAATGACTTTTTCTGAAACCACAGTTAGAAGAATGATTGTTTTTAGACAGTATGTATTTGAATAATTTCTAAGATGCAAATGAAGAACAGCACAGGTTTATTTTTTCTCCTTAATAAAGAGATGATAAAGAAAGAGGAAAAAGTATGACTGGAAAAATGTTTTTCCTGTTTTTTCAGTAGGAGGGTTCTTATTGGTTAATGAACAGGCGTTCTTTAAACAAAAAACATGGAGTATGTTAGCAGGAGAATGCTCGCACACACTCAATGAAACATATCGATGCCTTTATGATATTCAGAAGTATTTCCAGAAACAAAAGTTATTTACTAAATGTTGCACTTTAATTTGTTTTTCTCCCCTGCAGAGCCAGCACCTCCTGCTGAAGCTGAAATCTGTGACCTGCATCAGAACTTCGGTACGTCTCCTCTAAGGCTCTAGGGTTGAAAATCAATTATTGAAATAATCTTCAACTAATTTAGTAATTGGTAAATCATTAACTGGAGTATACAGACTCTAAATAATGATGTTTTTGCAGTAATTAAGCCAAAACTGCACTTTGCATTTAAGATTAAAAAAAGCTTTTTTTTTCTGTAAATATTTTCTACCCAGAACTTTTCAAGTAGCATAGTTTTAGCTACACCTGGTTAAAATGATATATATAAAAAATGTCTATATTAATAACCTTTTCCTATCCAATTATTAACTGGTTAATCCAAAAATCAGCCCTATTTTATCATAAATGAACCCAAGGGAGTGCTAAATTTTAATAACTGCTGTGCACTGACTCTGAAATATGTGACATGCAGAAGGATCACGCTCATGAACACGATGGGTTAGATCAAAACATACCCATATGGAATACTGGTCCAGTCAAAGAAAAGACTTAAATATAAGTCTTTATTTATATTCAAGTAAAGACTTACTTAACCCTAGAAACCTAGGGTTAAGTTTGTAGTTTGAAGGTGAAAAAAATCAGAAAATGTGTTACAGTTTGAATAAAGAAACATAAAATCTGTAAAACAAAATGACACCTTAACTTTAACAACATGGCCCAGTGTGCGTTTGCTTACATGCTCATGGATGACATAAAACATAAACTATTGCTTTACATTCATTCTAGGATTTAACTGCATTTGTTGTTATGTTCTGTTTGTTGCCATTGTTTACAGGAACATAAAGGATCAGAGTTTCTCCATATATTAATAAGCAGTATATTGCAACATGTTCAAAAACAAAATCCACTTGTGTTTGTAGGACGGGCTTGAGAAACGGATCTCTCTCGCTGAGGCACTAAAAATGGTAGTTTGTTAGATTTTACGGATTCTAAATCAGTCTTTGGGTTCAGAGCTGACTTTATAACTTGCTCACTAGCATTTCCTAAAAGCAACTATTCAGTCCTTCCAGGATGTTGGGACGTTTTTGATGATTGTTGTGGTCTGAAATTGTAGATTTTGTGACACCTTTATCAAAATATTGTGGTCAAAGTTGCATTTAAAAAAAATAAAGTTTAAATAGCTGCACATAACCTTCCCAGGTTATGTGGGTTTTTAACATAGTTAATACTTAAAGTGCAAATTACATTTTCAAGTACCTTTTTTAAGTAGCACCTTAATGCAAATCAAATCCTGACCTGAGGAGTTGTGGTGTTAACCACAAGTTAACATGAAGTGTTTACACAGTAGAAGCAAATCCTACAGAACATCTCAAAATGGGTTTTGCTACAAAAAATACGGCAAACGTTACAGCTTATTCATGTTACACAGGATTTCATTTTGCGACTTCGTCTTTCAAGAGACGTTGTGAAACAGGAAGTTAAATTAGAAGGGAATTGAGGGGATTGGTTCAAATTCATTTGCAGCGTTTGGTCAGAAACCAACAGAAAACCTTAGTGACTGGTCAGATTTGCGGAAAATTTCCAATGACTTGTGAAAATTGCGAATGATGAGTGAATTTGCACTAAGTTGCGATCTCAACTTCCAGGAGGGACTGACTAGCTTACCACACACTGAGACGTGATGAAGCCAAGACGCGGTGAACACAGTGTAGGGGAACCCAGTCCTAACCCAGCGACTGGAACTCAGCAGAGCCTATTAGAACAGTCAGCAGGTCAAGGAATCTGCAGTTTAACCGGCTCAGTCAGGTGTGTGAGAGGCTTCCTGTGTATCGTAGTCAGTACGGGTTACCTTGGTTCCAGGGCGCGGTGTCGCAGATCCCACCTATCTCTGGGGCTTCTCTGCGGGACATTCTGGACTCTCTGATACTCTCTATTGTAGGTGGAACCAAGCCTCTGCCTCTTACCCCCACCTCCCTTCATCCTTTTTCATTCTATCAGTTCTGGTCCATTTTCTCTCATCTTCATCAGCTCAATGAAATGTTCTCTCCAATTGCTGATGGATTCTTCATTTCTTCCTGATTTCTTGGTTTCACCCAGGCATGTGTTTGAGAGACTCCTCACAGTCTCTTGTTGTCTCTGAAAGAAAAACAAGGTCATGAAGAACTGTTCATTGTGAAATGTGGTGTGGCGATCTGATACTGTCTACTGTGGAGCAAATAGTATTACAAATTGATCTATTACACAGAGCAGTGTTGTAGTACTCGAAAACGGTCTTGGTCTCGAGACCGGTCTTAAGACCATTTTTTGATAGTCTCGGTCTTGTCTCGGACTCGACCACATTCGGTCTCGGTCTTGTCTCGGTCTCGGACATTGAGGACTCGGTATTTTATTTCAAGACCGGTCAAGACCACAACTGTGAAAATAACGCTAAATCATCAGTATCAATTTCTTTAAGATCCTTCTTTTTATTGGATGCACTCCTGATTCAAATTAAAGCAATAACCCGTCTCATTGGTAAATGCATGTTGTTGTTTTTTTAACTGCTGTCGCCCCCCCCCTTTCACCTTGAGCGCGGACTGCAGCACTTCGATTGAAAGTTACAAGTGGTTGTCTGAGAAGGGGATAAGATGTCGGCCAAATCATCGGTTATAAAATTTGGCTATTTAAATCACAAACAATACATTTGTAAAGCAACATTGAGAAAAAAGCATACAGCGCAATGTAAGTTCTGCAGTGCTTCACTATCAGAGACGGTGGGGACTACGTCCAACTTTTATCGACACCTTGAAAGAAAGCACAAAGAAAGGTAAGCTGTGTGTAAAAGTGATATTAGGAAAGCTAGCAAGTTAACGTAAGCAATTTCCTCGGTATCAAAATTATTCTACCCGGCCATCACACAGTTCTTATTTCAATATTAGCTACACATATTAAGTTAGCTAAAGTTATATATGTATGCTTTATCTTTTAGGGTGAATGTTCTCCTTTCTTATCCGCTATTTGCCACCTAGCTTGATGCACAAGTTGTCACCTAGTAGTGTTTGTGAAAACATGTCGGACATTACTGATTTAATTTAAAGAAGTGTTGATTCGTGTTGTGCATGGACAACGCTGTTTCAATTACAGCTTTCCTGAACATGTCTCCGTATTTCTGTCGGCTTCATGAGTGGATTGCAGCACATAGGTGGAAGCAGAGCAAAAATAAAAGTCTGAATAGATAATCGTAATATATTTTGGTTCTTGTTCAATACTTCTCATGAAGGAGAAGACTGATGTGGAAGTCTCTACCTATGTTTATTAATAACCATAATAAGGTGACGTACGTAACCATGACAGAACAATGGTTCGTAATGGTTCTGTCAATAAGTAACCATGACAGAACGTAATGGTTCGTAATGGTTACGTTCTGTAACGTAACCATGACAGAACGTAATGGTTCTGTCAGCTTGTGCTGGCTTGTGCTGGTGGGTAACCCCAATGTCTCCAAAGCCATCATATATAATTTATTAATGTGCCAAACCTGATATGTTTAACCTTAAATAAGTTGTATTTTCTTGCATTGGTCCTACAATTAACATTATTAAGGGAAGTAAGCAAATGCAGTTAACCTTGAGAGACTGAGTCGACTGGACATATAATAACATCCTGTTCCTAAGTTAGATTTTTTCTTTCTCATGAAAAACAATTATGAGACAGTGAATGAATTCATTCACTGTCTTATAATTATGAACTAAGGTCAATGTAAGTTACACTGACCTTAGGAGCTGGATATAGCTCCTGACATTGAAGATAAGACGTGGAGGTGATGCTCTGTTGTTTGGCTGTGGGAACTAGTCTATAGATATAAGCAGAGAGTGAAGAGACTAATATGCCTCACCTTATGAAAAATTAATAAATTAGTTGCTTTGTATGGATATAGGCAAATTACTTTTAGAAACCACATTGTTATGTTGCCATTTACAATTTCAGGTCAATAAGTAACTTTTTACCAGTTCACTCTCTATGGTTCATACCATATCAGTCATTTAACTTACTTGTTTATCCATTTCAAAAATGTGATGGCCAAAATACCATTGATTTGCATTTTGTTTATCTACATGCGTTTCTAGTAACATTACATTACACATATTTGACATGTATTTGTAAAGTTCCTACTTATTTTTAAGGTTGTTTTCTTATGTAATTGATGTTCATATGATCAGATAAACTGATTTCTATGTCCTATTTATTAGGTTCCTGGAATACAAGGCAGGGCAACAGAGTGATGTCACACAGCCAACAATATCGTTATTTACACAGAAAGTGCAGCTCTACAGCCCACAATCGCCAAGGCAGCAAGCCATCAGTGAAGCCATTGTTCAAGATTTGATCATTGGATGTTGTCTGCCCCTCTCCCTCGTGGAAAATGGACACTTTAAACACTTTCTTGAAGTCCTGGACAGTAAATACACACCAATCTCTAGAAAAACAGTTTCTGAGAGACGAATTCCAGAATTGGTCAGAAAAGTCAAGGAAACTGTCTTGGAGAAACTGAAGACCCAGTCGTCTGTGTCATTAACAACTGACCTTTGGTCTGATCGCAGGCTACGCTCCTTTCTTGGGGTGACTGCCCATGTGTGCTACAAATCTAAAGATTGCTATGCACTTGAAACCTACCTGCTGGACTGTAGGCGTTTTACAGGGAGGCATACTGGAGAGCACATTGCGTCTGCCTTTGAGGAGATCACTGAGGAATATGGTATTCGTGACAAAATTAGCTATATCATAACAGACAATGCACCCAATATGAAATGTGCTTTCAAAGTACACATGCCCCAGCAGCAATCTGATGACAGTGAGAGTGAAGAGGATAATTTAGATGACGAGCACTTGTGGGAGGACATTAATTCAGAGGAAGACATTGACTTACCATGGTCATCTGGTGAACGTCTTTCCTGCTTTGCACACTCTCTCCAGTTAGTTGTGCATGATGGTATGAAGGAGGTCAAGACCATTTCTCGCACCATAGCAAAAACGTCAAAGTTCGCAACCCTTTTACATAGCAGCTCACAATTTAAAGATAAGTTTGAGGCTGCATTTGGCACCAATAAAAGTGTTCCAGCTGCAAATACAACTCGTTGGAACAGTACATTTAAACAAGTACAGGCCCTTACAACTCTAGAACACAAATCACTCAGTGAAATGTGCAACAAAGACTATGAGGATGTCGTGTTCAGTGCGCGGGAGTGGAACCAGCTAAAGGAGCTATGTATAGTTCTTTCTCCATTTGCTGAAGCAACAGAGCTGACCCAAGGGGAAAGATCAGTGACTATTAGTATGGTGGTTCCAACTGTACTGGACTTGAACACACACCTCCTCAAGATGGAGGAGACCCGAATGCAGTGCCGGCCGTTGGTCAGAGCCCTCCAGCAGTCTCTGGTGAAAAGATTTTCTGGAATCTTTACAAAAACAAACATGGCCAAAGACAGTGGAAGAGAGGAACCTTTTAACCATGATGTGTACTTCTTTGCTGCCATGCTGGATCCACAGTTTGGCTTAAGCTGGGTGGATTTAGATGTTACCAACGGAGGTAATGCAGCATCGGTGAAGAAGTTCAGAGATGAACTTAAGAAGACACTGACAGGTTGGTATGCATTTTTCTTTGCTGAAAAAAAAGTCTTATTTGCAAAATTATAAATCTTAAAATGTCTCAAATTCGTAGCACATAAAGCCTTAAATCATAAAGTGGAATTTATAGTCTTCTTTTCATCAGTTTACTTTTGTCATAAACATTATTTTGTACACTCAAAGTTCTTGAAAACTAACACAGTCATTGTGTTTGTGTTTTTCAGACACATTGATCTTTGGGGTGGAGAACATGGAGAGTACAGATGACAAGTGCTCAGAAGCCATGAATGTGGATCCAACCAGTCATTCGCCACCAGCCAAATGCCCTCGACTTCTGTCACGCTACAAGGCACATAAGAAGCACAGCTCCTCTGTCCAGAATTCAAGTATTGCAACACAATTAAACAGATACTTTAATGATATAAGAGACTGTGACAGTGACAATGCTCTTGCCTTCTGGGGAGAAAACCAGTCCAAATATCCTCAACTGCACAATTTGGCTTTGAAAGTGCTATCCGTCCCTGCCTCCTCTGCACCAGTGGAAAGGGTTTTTAGTCGAGGAGGCATTGTAATGAGACCCCATCGTGCACGTTTAGGTGCAAAAATGCTGCAGTCTCTAATCTTTCTGAAGTGCAATGAAACCTTACTTTAAACTAATTTTATGTATCACCTACTTTATTTCAACCACTGTTCAACTACATGGTTATCCTTGTTCTTGAGTTTTGCCATTGACGTTTTCTAAAGCTTTGGCGTATTATGAAACTGCTTCCAGTTGTATAATTTTATTTTTGAAACGCATGCAGTTGGGCCTCTAAATGTCAGATTTCTTTATTATGTATGTTATGTATAAGTTGCTACATCCATTCAACAGCAGAGTTAAAGATGCAGTATGTAACTTTGTTAAAACAAAAAAATATCTTTGTAAAAGTTATATAGTTTTTTTTATATATTTATGTCACTATGTTGTGTCAGTATGTTATGAGACTGACAAGCTGTGAAAATATTGAGCTCCTCTGCCTTTTCTCCATGTTCCCAGTGCTAACTGGAGAAATACACTGCTTGGTCAAAAACAAACCATCTGATCCAGCAAAAGGGTCTTAGAACTGATAAAAGTCAGTCATGTTTTTGTGCACGTATTTCAATGGGGTTTGTATTTCTGCAGATGGCAGTAGTCGCTCAGGGAGGAAGTGAAGGAGATCAATCTTTTTTTCAACAAATTATCTGTCTCATAACATATTGTCACAACTTGGTGATAGATATAGATTTATTTAAGAAAAGTTATATAATGTAGCTATAATCTGTATACGAGAGAGAAACGAGAGAAATGATTGGCATTTTTTCAGTTTTACATATTTGCACATGGTTTTGAAATAGCACATTTAAAAACAACATAAATGTATGTACTGTTCATGAAAGGCAGATAAAATACTATTTTGATCGACTTTGATTGTTTGAAATTCTATGATTACAACATAGAAGTACTAAATAAAGATGTTTATGTTTATTCCAGTTCTCTGTGTAAAATATCTAGGTGTTTTTACGTGAATGTGGGTCTTTTAGATCAATTTTAGTGATTTTGATCATGTTTCACATTTTATTGTCACATACTGGCGCTGGTCTTGGTCTTGACTCGGTCTCGACTTCCCTCGGTCTTGGTCTTGACTTGGTATCGGACCCTAAAAGTCTTGGTCTTGTCTCGGTCTCGATACACTCTGGTCTTGGTCTTGTCTTGGTCTCGGGTTAGGTGGTCTTGAACACAACACTGACACAGAGCTTTAGTTATGTTGAGAATATTTTGTCCAATCAGCTAATTCTTTTTTATACAAATGCGGTTTACCTCAGACATGCACTGTGAATGCTGCAATCAGGAGCGGATGACTGAACTATGATGCTCAGTTAAAATAGTTCCCCCTTGAGTTTAAGGAATGTTTTCATGGCAAAGTTAGTTTTTTCCACAAATACACAAACAGCAGGCTTATCTGAAATTACTAAAATAATCATTAGCTGCTGCCCTAGTTGAAATGGATATTAAAACCATTTATGATTTATTTCTAAAACACTTTTAAAAACAACTAAAACTGAACAAGTCTACAGTGGTTAATAATTATACTAAAATATAGTACAGAAAATAACAGATAAAAAGCATAACATACAGACTTACTGTGCAAATAAAACATATTTTGTGAGAGTTACGATTAACCAGATCAAAAGCCAAGGAAGAATAAAATCTTTAAAAAGATGAAAAGCCCTCTGGAGTTGAGGAGCAGCCACCTCAGATGCTCTGTTATCTCCAGTCTTCAGCCTAGATCAGGGACTTTCAGCTGAAATTCAGCAATCCTGAGAGGCGTGGGATGCCAGACTATGAAGACATTTAAAACTGAAGTCATGGAGAGCTTAGTTAGCTTATTTATGACAGTTGGTGATCAGATCTTACTTTGAGGAACTAATCCATCTATGCAGCTGTGATTTCAGAGTTGTAGGTTTGACTTTAGCTTGATACGCTCCATTTCACTCTGAGCCAAAGGCTCGATCCACCACCAACATACAGAGCAGTGTGACATTTCAAACACTGTATGGGACATTTACTTACAACTGTCATGCAGTCGGTGTTTACTCGAGCTGCAGCACATCGCACCTTTTCAACTAACATGTCTTGCATGATAACGAGAAGGTGTTGTGGTATTAGAACATGTGTTTCCAGAGCCTGATCCATATTCTTGTGTGTTCAACAGGTCGAAGATGAACAAAACTCTCCTGTCGTGCTGTTTAAGTTTTCCCAGGAATCGAATGCTGGTAAAGTTGTTGCATTCTGCACAACATGTCACTTCAGCTGACAGTAGTCAGAGGGCCCAGTGGTGCCGCTGCATGGCAGCTGTGCAGTAGCTTGCCATCATCAAATCAAGTCAACTTTACTTGCATAGCACATTTTAGCAACAAGGCAGTTCGGCGTCCTTTACATCATGACAACAACATAAAGTCACCAACTTTGAAAACAAGTAATAGACATTACATTTTGTCAGATGCCATCATCACAATCATCAATACACAATACAATACATCAAATATGTCGATGAATGTTTCATTTACTGCTAATCAAAAGCAGCTCTAGACAGGTGAGTTTTTAGTCTAGATATAAAGGAACTCAGTGTTTCAGCTGTTTTGCAGTTTTCTGGAAGTTTGTTCCAGATTTGTGGTGCATAGAAGCTGAATGCTGCGTCTCCATGTTTGGCATTGTTTTTGGGGATGCAGAGCAGAACCAGAACCAGAAGATCTGAAAGGTCTCGTAGATCTGTAATGTATTTTGGTGCCATAAGCCCTGAGTGAATGTAGTGTGATGCACTCTGGGGTTTTGATCAATTGCTCTACAAGTATACATCCTTTACACCTAACAAGAAAGATCTTCTGAAATGGTGGGGCTCCATGCCTGAGTGTACGGAATGTCCAGTGGGCGCCTTTCATAAAACGATGCATCAAAACTCGGCTACACCTTTTCCCCAAAAGTCAGTATGAAGTAGCTGCCAAATGTACCTTTTTGGTTAAAAAAATCATTGCCTTATCAATAACAACCTGTCGAGTTCACCGCCACCAAACATCCATAGGACATGTTGTGAGAGTCCAGGTTCCCACGGTCAAACACCTTCCACTTGTGCTAACACAAAGACCTGGTTGATGGTGTTAGGGAATCCAATGAGATCTACTTTCAGCTTCTCCTCAGCTTTGAGCAGGTTTATCACCATCCATTCACCACATCAACAGGAACTTACTTTCCTTTTTTACTCATATGAAAGAGAATCATCTAGAGCAGCAGAGGTTGTAGACTGTTCAGAGCAGACAAACTGCCAGCAATATCCTCCAATGAACTTTTCAGAGTTTTGGCAAGTCAAGGGAGACTGGAAGCAATTCTGAGATGGTCCCAAAAAGCAAGTGTCTTACTGACTGATGGAAATATGAGAAATCAGTTTTTACATTTATTTGAACATGTTTTCATAAGCTAACCACCAGATGGTGCTGTTTAGTAATGAATCAGAATTCAAATTCTAAATGTTTGAATGGTGACTTGACCCAATTTGATGAAAGCATTGTAATAATTTCATATCCTTTGTTTCCTCATCTGTTGTGTGTAAGGAGGCAGTGGGGGGTCTGTGGACGGTTTGTGTGCTGGAGAGAAGGAGGTGCTGGATACCTTCAACGGATGGGTGAGTTTTTCCTTGTAGTTTTAGAAACGCCAGGGTTAAAGGTCATGATATGAGAAAGAAAAAAAATTTAAACTTTGTGTGTCCTGCATTAACGATAGAGAAGAAATCGGTAACAATATATGTCGTGATAGACTCAATATCAATAGATAATGCATCTGATATAATATTCAATAATTTCACTGAACTCTGATCCAGACCTGCACAGCATTCTGGGAAATGCATTCAGAGAAAAGGCGTTAGCCGTTCAACCTCTCTTGGCGAGTTAAACAAGATTGGTGGCATCAACTCGCTCACTCACTCTTTGGTTACCTAGCAACAACCTGTTGAGTTACTGGCTCTGTAGCAGTTTAAGGTTTTGTCACCATGACTCATAACTGCTTAACAATGATAAATTGCCGCGTAGAGTTAAGGTCATATTTCAGATATTAAAAACAAAAAAATCAATCAATAGTTATCTATATCGTCTGATATGAAACGTTTACATCATCCAGTCAAAACTGCTCATTTTAGGGCATCATATAAAGAATGAAGATTTTTCCGAGCTTCTTACCACCACATATTTTACCACACATCTACAGTATGAATGTTTTTAGCGGCCTAACCAGCGCAGAATATTCTATACTGGTCTGAATGCAGATGGGTGAGCAGCTTGCTCAGCTGATTCCCTCTAGTGGAGTGGATGTGGTGGAGCTGGAAGATGAAGGGACCTGTGTGCGTTTCAGCCCCCTCCTCACAGCTGCAGGTAACATGAACACCTATGCATCGCTGAGAAGACATTGCTTTTAGGCGTCTACTCTAAGTGCTAGAAGAGTGCGGAAATGAACACTTTTCTGGCTTTTCCCACCAGTGCTGGGAACCCAGCAGGAGGATGTTGATGAGGTGGTGCAGAAACTCCTGGAGCTGGTGCCGATGATGTCAGCCACAATGAACTTAAGACAGGACTTCAGGGAGGAGACCCACCGCCACGCACCGTCACTCACATACATAGAGGAGCTGAGCTGGCCTGGTCTGGGAGCCTTTCGGTAAGCTGTCTGGCCTGCTGGGTTCTGCTTCACTCAGTTTAATCTTTAATCTTTTATCCTGTTGATAAAAGATTAAGTTTGATCAACAGGATCTTTACAAAGCCACATGAAATATCAATCCATGCATCCATCAATCAGTCCATTTTATTATTTACTTATTTAGTTAGTTACATTTTTAAATTAATTCTAATTAATACATTTTAATTTATTTTAATTAATTGTTCATTTATTTATTTTACCAAATTGCTGTCAAACCGAGAAAATAAGATGGTGTTCCAGTGACTGACCAGTTGTTCAGGCATTCCTCTCAGGTTTTCCTTGTTTTAGTTAAAGACGTTACCCCACACTAGCTGCTGTCATAGCAACCTAAAGGAGCATTGTCTTTTAATTGTCTTTTGTCAAGTTATGAAAAGTTAACTGGACTCTATCAGGTTCTTAAGTTATTTGCATCTAACCCCCAAGCTTACAAACACATTTTTGTGAAACAATTCCACAATGTAAATTTTTTTCCTCCAAGCATTTCCTTTCTGACTTCCTCTGTGCTTCATGAAAAATAATTATTAACATGATGAAGAGAAAACATCAGGAGCGACCTTAAAAAAAACCAAAAAACAGTTAACACAGCTGTTGGTCTTCCCAGGAGTGAACCTTCCAGCACTTTCCGCCAACGTCAGAGTGTTCCATATTAAGAAAAATGACCAAAACCCAAAGAGGTCGAAACTCTGAAAGCTTTAGTTAGCTTGTTCAGTGTTAAAATCATAGAAAACCACTGGATGAGTATGGCACATTTACAAGAGGGGAGAACAAAGACTGACAAAATATGGCAGCAGAGCAAAGAGTAGATTTGTAAAGTATAGGAGCTGTGGAATCTGCTGAGTGGTTGAATGTATTTGCTGTTAGATGTAAGTCATTTTAGAAGATGATAAACACTGCATTTTATTATCGTGATATTGAACACAACCTTTTAAACACAACCTTTTTATTGGTAGTCTGATCAGCCTGTATGTAAATAAAGAGGCTGTAGAAACCCAGACCATCTGCTGAATGATGCTATGCAATAAAAGTGGCTTGTTCTTCATTTACTGTCGTCCACTCGGTCAGACAGGCTCAGTGAAAACAAACGGGTATGGAGGTGAAAAAGCAAGTTTGGACATTTTGCACCTTTCTGAGCATGTGATGATGTCCAGGTATGAATCCCAGGCTGAAGGAGCAGATGAGGGCAGGAGGAAACAGGAGCAGAAGAAAGTCAACGATGCACTGCTGACGAAACTACAAGAGCTTGACACAGACATCGTTTTCTCCACTGGTAGGTTCCTCAACATCTGTGCCCCAATCTGGTACATTGTGTTTTATATTTAATCTTTTTCCTTTCTCCTTTTATCCTATATCAGGCCCTGAGTTTGTGATGGAAGAAAACTGCATCTTTGTGGGCATGGTGACAGATGATGTTGATGTGTCAGAGCTGGTGGACACAATATCTACACTGGGAAGAGACATAGAGGAAAGCGGAAGGGTAACTACTCTGTTCGTTCTATGGGATACATGAAGGCAGATGGATGATGTTTTCCTACCTGGTTGTCCAGTAGACTCAGTTTAATTGGGGACCAAAGCTATAACATGTATTACATTTATAGCTGGTGCAGTTTGCTTTCACACTGCAGAGTCAAATGAAAAACCTGTGGGGGCACTACACCAAGTAGAAGGAAACAACACAGAAACTAGAGAAGCACTGATCCATGTTTTTCACTTCTGATACAGATAACTGATATCTAAGATTTAGTATTGGCCAGAGGTTTGGTATTGGACAGAAAAACAGAATTGACTCAAAGCATTTAGTTTTTTAAACACAGACATAAATGTACTGAATTACAATTTTTTTTATCACTCTGTACCAGTTCAGCTCACTCAAACACACCAGTAGCTTCAGCGCCTTGGTCAAACATGTAAAAACAGCACAACTTTCATTTGTTCAGTTAGTGTAATTAGAAGTAGAGCAGCCAATGGAAAATAAATAATAAAAAACTGAAGCTAACAAATACAACAGGTTGACTACGTTGGTCAAAAATGTAAAATAAACTGCAGCAAACCTTCTTTCAAATGGTCCAGAAAGTGCAATTAGGAATTTTAAATATAATGTTAAATAAATAATAAGCCATGGTGTCACTCAGAGCACAAAGCATAGAATTGGACTGAATTTAGTGCCTCGTGTTGTTTTCTACAGCCCTTCAATAGTTGTGATTCTGTCCTCTGCAGATACTGGAGAACATGACAGAGCGTGTGAGGAAGGGCATCCTGGAGGCAGAGCTGCAGCTGCAGAAGGCCAACGAGGACAAACTCCTGGAGGAGGTGTGTCTGCTTGTGTTAACAGAACAGATGTGCTCAATGCAGCTGCTAAGGCTCTCCACATGTCCTCTTCATTTGTTGCATTGTCTCCACTAACTCTGAATCTGTGTGTTCTAGGGAATGCTGAGACAGCTTCCTGTGGTCGGCTCTGTGCTGAATTGGTTTTCTCCAGTTGAAAGCTCCATAAAGGGAAGGACTTTTAACCTGGCAGCAGGTACTTTACTGACTGCAGACATGTTCTGGAGCAGGAGTGCTCAATACGTCGATGGTGACTGTAGAGTGGGTAGACCGTATGACATAAAATAAATAGACGTCGGCCTGTCGTTCATCCCATCAGTTGATTGATATACAGGGCCACATTACCAGTTGGTGGCCATAATGTTTCCTTTACTTGTTTGCCAACTGACATTATAACCAAAAAGAAAAAGAAGCTAGTTTTGCTGCGTTAGGTGCAGCAGAACTAGCTAGTTAACGTGTTACCTCCAATTTTTAGCCCTCGTTTTTTTTTCTTAAGCTTAAGAAATGGTCAATAATAAGTGAGAGAGCTGGACAGAGTAAGAAGACATAAACTTATCACTTTCATACAGAATTAAACATACAAAGAATGCTCAATGTATTTATAAATAAATGTATGCTTTAGGGTTTTTGTGAAATGTATGTTGTTCAATTTTGTAGAAGGAAGATCATTTGGACTTGGTCATTTTATAAATAGATTGCATGCTGAAAAAGTGTGATCACCCCTGTTCTGGAGACTGAGTGTGTGTGAATGAGAGAGACATCAGAACGGGGAAAAGCAGAGATGCTGAAGGTGGACGGACCAGGAGGAGAGCAGAGGCAGGGCACAATGGAGTAACTGCCCTCGTCGATTGTGTCCTTGGGCAAGACACTTCACTCACCATGTCTGCTGCCGCTGGTCAGAGGGCCCAGCAGGTGGCGCCAGTGCATGGCAGCCTGGCCACTGTCAGTCTGCCTCAGGGCAGCTGTGGCTACATCCCAGTAGGTCACCACCATCAGTGTGAATGTGTGTATGTTGATTGCCTGAATGTAGTGTGAAGCCCCTTAGTGTCATTTGGACTTGATAGAGCGATATACAAGTACAGAATATTTACCATTTAGGTTTTACAAAGTGTTCACAGAGAGAGTGCCACACCTTCCTGCAGATGGCTTCCTCTGACCATGACGTGGCATTTTTCATCCAGAAGTTTTTAGCCATTTGACAATCTTCATAGTGAAGAATAATGCAAAAGTGACATAATTCCTCACCACTTCGTATGAACATACTGGATAAGCGTTCCCTACTAATGCCTGCAGATATAAAAGACAAATAGTGGAAACAAAGCATTTCTGTCTGAGTGTCTTTCTTTATGAAAACACAGCCACAGATGCCACACGCCTCGCAGAGCTCTGTATCGAAATGCACAGCAGACCTTGGCTCCACTTGCAGTGTTTTTGAAGTGCACAATTTTCATTTGGCGAACCTTGAACACAGTGAAGCTCATGTAGGGCTCGGTTTTCCATGGATTTCAGTAAAAAACAAAATGAGTCAAAATATTTGCCTTCAATAAAGATGGGGTCAGTTGAATCTCTCTTTCATTTTTGTACTTTCCTCTTTATTGTGGTGCTATCAGCACATGCATACAATCCAGTACCGTTGGCGTGGCGATGTCAGACCCAGAACCTTCCATGTAGTTACAAGACGGAGGCCGACAGACAGCTGACTCGTTTTATTTATGGGTAGATGGATAGATGCCTATTTTTTTTTAGAAGACTACCATGTGGATGTAGCAAAAGTATGTTATTGTGGTAGTCTTCAATAAAGTAGAGCCTTACTGTAAAGGTTTTTGATGTGATTGTTTGGACAGCAGACATGTTGATTTAACCTCTTTGGTCCTCAGGTTCTCTGGATTCCACAGACGTGACTTACTCCACCAAAGTCCAGGCAGGCAGGACGTCCCTCCAAGACACCCCCATCCTTTCAGCTAAGAGACTGTCAGGTAGGTCACTTGCTGTTATGTACCACTTTTATGAAACAACAGAATTTTTTTGTTTTTTGGAACAGTAAATTAATGTTCAAATGTCTGCTTCAAGACACATATAGAAAGACTTTTTCTAAAAGATAAAGATCCATCTTCCTAAAACTCTATTGGTCAAAAAAGGACAGGTTTTCATACAACTTTACATCTGTCTAGAGGCATACACAGTGTCTTCTGTTCTACTACAAACAGTACAACAGTCTTAAAAAAAGCATTGGACAGGACAAGAACAGGAGCAAATGTATGTTTAGTGTCTTGCAATTTAAAACCTTTGCATATTTTCTTGCGTTATAATTACAAACTTAAGTTTGTTTTATTGAGATTTTATGTGACTGACCAACACAAAGATGGTAAATAAAGCCGACGTTGCCCCAGAAACAGTAAAAAGAGCCCACCTGTCTTTAAATTAGTCTGAGGAGAAGTGCAGCTGCTGTGTGAAGAGAACAACAGAGAACAAACAGCATCACAGAAGTTTTATTCACCAAGTCTGTGGACACAAACAAATATAAGTTCCACTTTGCTTTCAAGTAAGACATTTAAGACCTAAATAGAACAGGTGAGGGGGGGTCAGGTTTTTCAAAGATTTGGTTCATCTGACAGTGCAGTGTGAAAAAGAACCAGCTGAAAATGGAACAAATGTTGTAGCTTTGGTCTGGCAGACCATCAGGTGTGAAATCACCCTAAGCTCATTAGGAAAAGTGATACAATCCAGTGCCATGAACCTTACCAGAGGGGCCGCTTTTCATTGGCTGATGCCCATTCTACGTGATCACGTGCGTGGCCGTCTCACAAACACACTTAGCTTCCCGTTAGCCAAGTACAGCATAATGGCAGAACTGATACAACTTCTACACCTTGAAGCCTGTCTGCTACACAGTCTTACGTTAGCTAAACAGATCAATATGCAATGTGTCTGTATCTGACATACACTAAAGATTTTATTCTAGCAGAAAAGCCTTTGGACTAAACTGTAACTCGTGTTAGCCACGCTAGCACCAAGTACAGCTAGTCCATCAACCATCGCTGTGTTCAGGGAAGCGCTGATTAATAATCGAGAAATAAATATCAAGCCTGGAAACTTGATATCATAACAGGCTGAATGTTATGTTTTTAACTTAATCTTTGCTCGTCTTGCGGGGCGCAGGCAGTTGTCACGGTAACGGGTGTGCTTAAACTACAAAGAGAGAGAGAGAGTAAAAAGGTAGGAGTGATTTTGAGTTGATCACCTGTTCAGGTTATTTTACTTTTGTTTCCCTTTGCTGTGGCGATTTACAGCCGCTGTAGTTTCTAAACGTTGGACTAATTACCTCGTTCGTTTGTGAGTTTACGTCATTCACAACATCAAATAGAACAAATATATTTCATAAAATTTTAACAAACAAATGGCTTCTACCGTGGTAATTATGTGAAATTAAATTAATTATATCCCAGCTTCAGAAGATTTGCCTTTACCTTTACAGAGCTCTTTGGTTCCTCCTATCAGTCTGTAGCTTCTCATATTGAGGTCAAAGTTCAGATCTACCATAACTGACTGACACCTGCTGGCCTCAGGTTTGCAACCAGCTTGTGACTGAGAAACCAGTAACCTCCTCCCAGATGATGACATGAACTTGTTAGTTCCTCTGTCCATTTAGTAGCTGATATATTGTGAAAATCCAGTAGAAATGATGCACCAATCGAGTCATGTTTACATAGAAACAACGAGCTGCGAGGCTTTGCTTGTGAGACTTGCGGTCACGTGGGTCGGTTGTGGGCGGAGCTTGGTAAGGTCCATTCCTGCTGTTCCTCTTTGTGTTGTCAGCTGGTTTTCATTGTGTGCTTCACAGATAATAAAAGCCAGTCATTGTTCATGACTTTCATGTGTACAGTGAATATTGACCTGGAAAATTACCACAGAAATCTATAATTTCTCATTTTGTACTATTTATTTCTTTATCTTTGTATATTATGTATATACACATAACCTGCATCTTAACTCGAGTCGAGCAAATCTCAATCTTGTTGTAATCTGTTGATGACAATGACAAATAAATCTTATCTTAATTAGCTTCAAGTGCCAAGTTTTAGGATTCCATTTTTTTTAGAAAACTTTTTGTTTTAAGGAAACTTCCTGTTCGTTCTCTGATGACGTCAACACATGATTCCTGTCACAGGTCAGAGGTTATTTCGGCGCCCAGGTGCGGGTTCTGACTCGATGAGTGAGACCAGCTCCGTCGGACCAGCTGACGAGTCATCCAGAGAGGAGAGCTTCACCGTGAGCCCCAACATCCACCCTTCCATGTCCATGTCTCCACCCGAGACAGCGGAGCATGCCGAGGCCTGCTTCAGACCACCAGGTCTCCATGGGAACCCAGAGCAGGTAGAGGCTGAGCAGGAGAGGCAGCCTGAAGGCCAAGAGGTTGATCTGAGTGGGAGATAGGTCCACTGCATGTCCATGTGTTCTCCATCCGTCCTGCACACACAGCCAGTCTAACATGTGCTAAACTGAGACACTTGGAGTCCAGCCTCTGCAGAAGGCCACCTGGGCAGCTTTTATCTCTCATTTCAATGTTTCAGGATGCCAAAACAACCCAACCAGTCCCTCTGTGTGACTCACTGTGAACTCAGATCAGTGCATTTCTACCAGTCTTCCTCTCTTCTGCCTTTACCTCTCTGTTGGTAAAGACACTTGGTGGCTTTTGGGTTGGAGATGTAGGCTCATCACACATGGAACTGTTTCGAAGACTTTCCAATAAACACCCAAGTTGACATGTTTAGATTGGGCCATTTTCATCTCTGATACATCAACATAAATATTTGCATCTATGAACAGAAGGATAGAATGATTTACTTCACATAAAATGATGATGTCCTTGTAAAACCTGGACCACCAGATCAGTCCGACAGAATCACTGAGGAAAGGTAATTTGCATGTTTACATCCACTCATCATGGGTTATTATTGTTGTTCATTCATTTATTTGAGTCCTCCTTTTTCCAGGGTTGTGTAATTATGCAACAAACAACTTCAGCTTGGAATTTATTGCAGACTTTCTCCAATCCACACAGCCTCTAGGACAGCGGTCCCCAACCTTTTTAGTCGCGCGGACCGGTCAGCCCTTCTCAATTTTGCTGCGGACCGGGTGGGGGTGGTGGGTGGGCGCGCATGCTCATTCTCCTGCAAGTTGGCTCAATTTTGACGCGCAAGACGTAACCGGTAAAATCCGGTTTAGGATTTTCAAAATAGAAGATCCGGAAGTAGTTCATTATTTCTTGCGCGGCCCGGTGGTTGGGGACCACTGCTCTAGGATGTACATACATACTAGTTCAGAAATAGTATACGACTAGTGTTAACCTGTAATCCTCCATAGATTCTTCATTGCTCTGGAAGTCAGTCTGTCCAGAGGTGCTGAGGGAATTTTTTCTTTTTTGTCATACTTGTAAAAAGTAAATATAGGTTATTAAGCTTCAGCTTTGTCTAGATCAGAGGTCTTCTTGAACCTTCACCGCCACAAGTTGAGGTGAATTTGTCTACATCCCCCTAAAACCCAGTGTGGATAAGAGAAAATCTACAATAAATCCATTATTTTCCGTCCGATTCCTGTTTTTAAAAATGTTGGCAGTTAATTTTATCAAAATTCTGCCTTGGAAAAAAATAAGTGAATCGTTAAAACACCCAAATTCAGATCAATCCCCTGCCCACAATGATTAGTTCTAAACTTGTGACCACTACTCTAGTCATTTATAAAGTCATAATCCATGACAAATAATAGGCTCATGCAAAATGAATGATAGAATGCAGCATTACATTGACATACATGTAATGTTTTAAAAAAGTTCTGTTATATTTCTATAGAACCTTCTGAGCTATAATAATTAACATGCATATTTGTAACTAAAAAATAGCAGTAGAAAATAATAAATTGAATTTAGTAATGAAAGGTGAAACCTGAAGAACAAGCTTGAGTTTGACAGAATTCTAATGTTATAATATTTTCATGAACAGGAATGTAGATCAGACACTCCACATTTCTACTGTTACTGTCGGCCGTTATCCCATGTGGTTGGATCCATGAAAACTGAAAAACTTCAAAACAGACATTTTGTGTTTCAAAATGTTCGTATTTACCAAGCAAGTTCATATTTATTCAGTGTAGAAGTGCATTCATGAGAATATTTGTTATGACAACTACTGATATCAGAAATGAGCTGTTGAAGTTGCACATATTTAATGTAAAAATAACTTTTAACACCAAAACAGCTTAGAGAAATCAAATCAAATTCTCTTTACAGCTGCAGAAGTGGCTAGATTCAAAGAACTTGACTTTTCCTTAGTGTTTTTTAATAATTTTTTTATTAATCTCACCAGGGAGCATTACTAGATTTTTTTACTACTCTGAGGGATATTTTTCTTTGCCAAGATATTTGCCAAGATATTTTATATAAGTAGTGTGTGAAGAACCGGCATTATGGAATGGTTTGGGTGTTTGTGCTTTATTGATTTTTTTTTGTTTTTTGGGGGCGGGGGCTTGGTCGTATTTTTGAACAGTTGAGTTGATTATGCTAAACGTTTGAAGTCTTTTGTTTGGTCCTCAAGGCTGCTTTATTGCAAGCGTGTGCACTTTAATGAGGATTCTGACAAACTAACCTGTTTTCCATGACACACGTTCAGTACCATGCAGAAATATTCATACCCTTTGAACAACATGACCTTTTTGAAACATTACAATCTCAACTTTAAATGTCTTTTATAGGAATTTTATGTGGTAGACCAACCAATAGTTCATTATACGGAAAAAGAAACAAAACAATGCATTTGATTATAAAAAAAACCCCAAAAAACTCTACAATTCTCTGTGTTGGTCTCTTACAGAAAATCCCTACAAAAGCCATAAATGTTAGTAATCTCACCATGGTAAAGATTCGGGTTGTGAATAGTTTTGGACAGGACTGCACGCTGGTCGTCCCACCCCTCAGCATGGACTACTGGAGAGCTAGCGCTGCTGGTAGGACAGGGATGGATGTGCTGTTGGAGTGGGGCTGCTGCACTGGCATTAAGTTTCTAATTTCAGAAATTTCTTCCTGAATGTGTTCTCTATTCCTCTGATGCAAACTTTTGTTTCAGTTAAGGTATCTTAAAAGTGATAGGCTGGTTGTTTTGAGGTGGGACTATATGACCTACTTTCAAGCTGTCCTTACTGGCAACAAGCATTGTTCAGCTAGTGTGATGAGGACTTACTGTGATGAAATCTTAACAAAATGACATTAACATCTACTTAATGGTTATTATTATTTCCCATGCCAGGTGGAAACTTGACTAGGAGTGAACATTGGCTGTTACAATGTTGATTTAAAGGCCCAGTTTGGGTTTTCTGAGATTGAGAGGCCGTGTGCTTCCTGTTGAGTCAGTCCAACTGCAGGACTTGGACTAAAACAGAAGATTCTGACAACTTGAAGCAACCTTAAATGGTTGCTGATCATTTTGTACGTTTTGGTTATTTTGTGTCCGTTTGAAAGGAAAAGAAAAAAAAAAGCTGTCTGCCGTCGAACGCTTTGCATGAATTGTATATCTATTCCAACCCATCGTAGAAAATTTTTTCAGTTTTGACAAGCAGTGGTTTCCACTAACCTCATAATCAGACTACTCTGTAAGCAAAATGCGGTTGTTTATCAGCAGTGGATTTGCTCCGGGTTATTTTGGGTTTAAACAGTCAGAATCTGGTATATTTGAAAATCAATGACCCAAACAGAATACCTTGTCGAAGGAGAATACTGTTTGTTATAAAGTTTCATTGAAACCCCAAATTATTCACACCCCTGGCAAATTTGGATTTAAAATTATTTTCATTCAACTTCTAGGCTGCTTAAGTCAGCCTAATTCTGTGGTCACTTAAGATGAAAGTCATCTTGTCCTGGAGAACACTAAAAATAATAATCCGTGTGCAAAAGTTGCAAACATGACCTGATAGTTTTTGATGATTAGCTTTGCACAGTTAAAAAATCATAAAATGGTAGGGGTAAAAGGGAATCTGTTCATAGTTGCCTATTACAGATAAGATATTGACTGCTCATCACTTCTCCACAAAACCATATCACAAGAAATACGGTTTCTTTAAATGTGTTTGCATTGTTGTGCCTCATTGTAAACTTTGTATGAGAGGAAACTCTCAGAATGAAGAGCTGAAACTCTAATCTCCAAACAGTGAGGATGAAGGTTCCACCAGAGTTGCACATCTTCTGTAGATAATTATTTTACTACTGGTTTGTTGTTTTTTTTCTTATGGTGTAAATGAAGCAGAATTTCCTTAATGATTCTTTCTGTAATGGGATTCTAATGCAATATAAAAATGATAAAATTTTTAACTTGAAACAAAGCTCTTGGTTCTTGTGTGGTGTTTGTCTCTGACATGCTTGATGGTTTTCTTTTGACATTCATTTTTAAGTGCAGTCAGGGTAAAAAAAAGTATGTTGACTTGTCAGTTCTAGGGATTTAACAAATGAATGATCTGATCTTGATCGTTGTAACATTGTTTTGATCCATATCCATGTCATTACCCCCCTTTATTCTTCTTCTGCACCTTATTTCATATCTCCAAATAAAGCCATACACTGAACAGAAATAATGATCCTAATCGCTCAATAATCCTACATTGAGCGATTAATTTCTAGTTTAGAACTCTAAAGGTTGATTTAATTTGACTGAATTCTACTGCAATTTTTCCCTGTGTATTGTGTTTTATATTTATCTAAAATAAGACAATGATATTGTTTTAACTGAAACAGAACAAAAGAATGAACAGTTACTGGTAGGTTGTGATTTAAATAGAATGTTTTTGTCCTCTGGTGCTGCCATCTACAGACAGGCCACGTTCTCTCTGCTAGTTTATGACAGAACTTCAGATGATTCTCACCATGTCTCCAGGGGCTTATGTTCCACTTCATTGCATCATCCATAATAATGACAGAAAAACTTTTTCTATTATTTATTTTTCCCATCTATTGGGAAAGCCTCAGTGTTGATTATTCTATGCTTTGATCTAGAAAACTAAAGGTGTTGATTGGATACTCCCAACACATTTCTTTGTTCAACAGCAAAAGAAATATCAATGAGCAGGAACGCAAAACAAACGCAGGTCAAATAAATGATAAAAGAGCAAAATTCCTGAGTTTGGGAGAGAATAACTAAAGAATACTACCATATTTAAAGTGACATCATGCAGTGAACTTTATTAAAGTGAGGTGAGGCATAAATAGTGTCCAGACTTAAGTTTTAGCTTCTGCAAAACAATTTGTATTTTTCATTGTTGGGTAATTGTGAAGAATAGTTTGACTATTCACATCTGCATGCATGAAAGATGTCGTCCTCCAGGGAACTAGCGTATCATACTGGACTTTGGAAAGGGACAGACCAACACAACATAGTGCACACTCATAAAGAGGAAGGAAAATCATACATGGGTTTCTCTATTCAGAAAAATGGACGATGCATATTCAGTCCCACTGGTTCAACACTTTGTAGAACCACCGTTTGGGTGAAGAGTATTTGTGACAATCAACTTCAAAGTCTTTCTTCAAATTTTCAACTAAATTTAGCTGAGTTGTACACATATTCAATATACGATTAATATATATATATATATATATATATATATATATATATATATATATATATATATATATATACAGTATATATACAGTATATATATACGTTTTTATACTTAGGTTGATAAACAGCGTCGTGCATTTTGTGGTTTAAATTCATGAAGTAAAATTACAAATCAACTTTTCCTAGAAATAGTTCATCATACTATGTTGTATATTGAATATGTGTACAACTGGTGAACACGTTTTCAGTAAATTTTAAAAAGAATTAAACAAATGTTTTCGGCCGCATGAATAAGCATAAAAGTGATATTTATTTTCCTCGACCAAAACCTAAGCGAATCTGCTGCGTTAAAAGTTCATATCAAGTAACGTTAACCATTTTTCTATTGTTTTTCGGGGGATGTAGTTTGTTACTTTCAAATGTCTTCCGGGCTGAATGTAGTCCGGTTGCTCATAGAACTTCGAATCCCAGAGTTCTTCGCGCTGAGCACGTCGACTGAAGGAACGCTGCAGCTCACGCGGACTGTCTCTGGGAGTGCTGAGTCGAGCCTGTTCTGAGGCGTCCGGACCGACAGCTTTACTTCATGTGAACTGGGGACAACATCTCGCACGCACTACAGGGACGGTCCTCACAGCTCAGCGGGACACTGCTAACATTGGGTTGACGGCGGACACTCATTCGGACCAAGAACTGCGTAGCTCCAATCTTACTTGGTCAAAATCTAAGACCCACGATGGACCCGAGAGACACTGCCCCTGATTCCTGGGAACAAGAGGACGATGTGGAACAAGAGGCCACAGTCGACGGACAGCTTGAAGCGGCATTCACAACCCTTAATGTGAACGCTAAGCCGTTCGTACCCAATGTGAACGCAGCTGAATTTGTTCCGCCTTTTGCCATGAGAGCGCCCACAGAGAACGTCGATGCTGCTGGTAAGTTCACCCCAGTCACGTTGGCGTTAGCCGTTCTAGCTAACTGTAGCCTGTAGCTTAGCAAGTGTTCAGACACGCGTCGGTTGAAGGGCGAAAAAGCAGCTACATGCTTTCCCGTGACGCGTTTTGTGGTCCACTTTGCCCCGTGAACCTTTCATTTGTGGTTATCTAGCTGTTGTTAAACACAGTTTGAGGACACCTGAACTCTACCGGCACTTGGGTTTTCACCCAACTGGCGGTAAACTGCTAGCTTGTTCGCTAGCTGGTGTGTTACCTACTTAGCGACTGTCACTCAGTGCGTGGGTCAAAGGCCGTGAAACTGACAAATTCTAAACATTACTTGGAAAAAGATGTGAGGGTCTGACATGTTTGTCACCGCGTAGCTCCGTGTTTTAACCAGACACTCTGCAACATGGACAGAAATTGGCGTATCCACTCCGTCTTTTACGTGACGTGGATTTTCTGACGCATTTGTTGGTCAAGAGTGGAATAAAACATGCGAGAACTGCTTGAAGGCAGCCCAGAGACAGGACAGTAGTTGTCGTTGGAAACTAGTTCTATAACTGAATCTCAGTGTGAGTTTTAAAAGCTGGACTCGGCTGTTGATCACTTCCTATCTTTGTCGGGGTTTATTCCGTTTCGTAACTAACATTTTCTGGTACGAAATTGAGCCGTTTGCCAATGAGGGTGGCTCGTGTTCATAGGGCTCATGCCTTATTTCTGGCTCTTATTGACAACCAGTGATTTAAAGTACGGTAATCTTCAACGAGTCACTTGGCTGTGAGGGAATGTTCTGACACCAGTAAACATCTGTTTGGACTGGATTTACTGTGTTCTGGTCTGGTACATTTCACAAGACCCAAACAGCAGTTACAGCCCAAACTGTATCCAACAGTCTTCAGAAGAAAAAAAAATTAAATTGAAATCTGGATGAGATTTGAAAATTTCATCAGTTTTATTTTTATAATATATCAAAACACTATACCGAAATATAGAGTTGAGTGGTTAAAGTTAGAGATGCATCTCTAACTTTGATTAGGTTTCAGACTAAAATATCTTTTTCTTCAATTAGTCAAATCTAAGAACTCCCACCACATTCACTCCATAAAAGCAACTATTAACACAAGAACATTTACCTAGATCAGGGGTGGGCACTCCTGGTCCTCGAGGGCCGGTGTCCTGCAACTCTTAGATGTCTCCCTGGTCCAACACACCTGAATCCAACAGCTGAATCTCCTCCTAAGTGCAGTCAAGTTCTCCAGAGTCCTGTTAACGACCTCATTATTTGACTCAGGTGTGTTGAAGTAGAGATGCATCTAAAAGTTGCAGGACACCGGCCCTCGAGGACCAGGAGTGCCCACCCCTGACCTAGATGTTTGTATTTGACTTTAATAGAAATCAGACAACGCTCATGGACTAACTTGGATGCACAAATCAGGATTATCTTCATTTTCTGTTTAAATCCAGAACTACAACTTCCAACAGAACCCTGCGTTGCGTCTTTTATTTTATGTTGGTTTAGTGTTTAGAATTAAAAAAAGGAATTTTGTTGAAGTGAGCAGATCAGACACCAAAGAAAACTGGAAATGATTATTTGCCAGAAAAAGCCTGATTGTGTTTCTCTGTTCTAACTACCCATGTACAGATAGGAAGGAAAGAAAGGGATTCCAGCTCAAGTCTCCCCTTTCTGAATTCATACCCATATTGCTACACAAATTCCCCCATTTCAATCCTTTCCTACTTCAGTTTTATGTCGTCTTGTGTATCAGTTTATTTCCTCAAGAATAATTTTTCTCATTTATACGTAATTATTTAAAGGCGTGGTGTGACTCCAGTTAACATTTATTTTAATTCTGAGACCCATTAAAGACAAGTTGTTTTTATGAAATTGACAAGTGTCTCCTGATCAAACCAGAGTAACAGTGAGGGACTCTGGTTTGTCGGTCATTTCTGGAGTCGAGTAGCAACATTTATTTGCACTAAGCCCAGTAGTTTTTGCCTTCTGGCAGGTATGAGCTATTAAAAGGTGCAGTAGCAGGCATACTGTGGGAGGGCTCCTTTTTTTTTTTTTTACCCAGAAGTAGTTGGTATAAAATGACCTGACCGGTTCTGACCTCTGGACGTGGGACAGACCATTTCTGTGTAGTCATTAGTGAGCTGCTTCCAAAACACAAATTAAAGGTTCAGATATTAATTTTAGCCGTACTCATTACAAAGCTTTGTTTCTGAAAAAAAGCAGCATAAATAGACTACCTTGAGAAAAATCCAAACATGACCTTTTTCCCCCCCTGCAGTTGTGAATGATAAAGTCTCCACCATGGACCTGTCAGAAAGCAGTGGTACGTATAACGCTCCTGCCAGGCTGGCTTCTGTGTGCTCCATGTTGTTGTTGCATTCCTCATTGTTGTGACATGAGCCGACTCACACTGAAAACACAGCAGCACACAGAACTGCATTCACTATATACGTTCCTGGCAGTCCACATCCGGCCCACGAGCCGTCTGATTCTGGACTACTGACCGACTACCTGCTCTCAGCAGTTTTATGGTCAGTCTACATCCTGATCCAGAAAACATGATGGATGTTGATCCGTTTTGGATTTTCCAGGTCTAAAGAACAACCATTCTAACTTTGGTTTAGCTCGAACGCGCTAAAGACGTGTCAACGATCTGTTAATAGACTGTTACTATTGGCAGACAGCTGAACGCATGGGCCAAAATGGCTTTTAGAAAAAAAAAGAAGTTGGCGGTATGCTGAGTTTGGGTTAACATGACATGCTGCAAGTTCAACAGTAAAATAAGGCGAACAATGAAAATCGATGTTCTGATAATGTGGAACTTCTGCAGTCTCAGCGCCACCTACAAGAGGAGCGCGGCAGATGATGCAGGGGGTAAGGGAGAGTGTCCTGTCAGACTGTTGATTTAGACCTGATTTATTTCTTCTCTGTCTGACCAGCACAAGAATAATGTGCCTAAAAAAGGGTAGTAATTTGTAAAATTGACTTTTTTCAGTTTTACATCATGTTAACTTATTCCCTCATCAAAAACATACCTGGAGTGTTGCGTAGATTCTTTCATGCATGTTTGAGGAATGCGTTAATCTCTGTGGCATTTTGAAGAGGCCTTTGCTCGACAACAAAAACTCAGAAGAGCTTTCATTTTTAAATTCCTGACTTCTGTGGATCACCTTAGAATTTAACTATCGCCTCTTTTTTTGGCCTTTTGTGTTCATTGGTAAAAATGTTATTTAAACCCCCTCCTTAAATTAAATATGTAAATTTATAATGACATTTTATTTCCTTATGTTTATTGTTTTGCATGAAAAGAAACGCCATCCAAATTTTCTTCTGTTCTACAAACCAACTGAAAAGAAAAGGCAAAATGTTGATTATTTAAAAACAACCTAGTGTTAGAAAAGAATAAGTAAAAAACACAGTAGAGTGGGTAGTCTACTTTGGATCGCTGTACAACTGAAAACACAGTCTTGCAGTAGATTAACATCAGCTTGTGTTTGTTGTGTGTCTTGCTTTGTCACATCCAGTGGGAGTGTTTCATTATCACCTTAAACACACTTGGCCGGATTTCAACAGGAACTAACGGTAAATGATAAACAGTCGAGTATTGGTCAGCTGGTCAGTTTTCTATGTCATAGTTGGGCTTCAATCATACAATACATGACTGTAAATCTGGAGAACAATACCTAGAATTTGCATCAAGCACAGCAATGAAAAGATCCCCAGCTTTTATAGCTGCAGATCCTTTAATCACCATGGCAACCTATCAGCTGTGCAAAACTGGGTGGGCCTAACACCGCTTTCGAGACACAGCTTCTCATCTGAGCTGCAGTTTCCAACCTCACAGAGCAGCACTCCCCCGCAAGTCCTAGACTCAGCTCCTTCAGACTAGCCAGCAGCAATTAGCAAACACCTGGTGGAACTGAGTATCTGCTGAGCTCATTATGAGCTACTTGTCAGTGAAATGCTGATAAAAACATTAAAGGGTTAAGAGAGGAGCCATGTTGTGATGACTTCCTGAAGATGGAGTTTCAGAAAGAGACAGAGGCCCAATTTCAAGATATTAAATCCCAAAGTCAGATTTTTAAAAAGTCATATTTGACATATACAGCATTTTTATAACAACGTAAGGTATCCTACTTACTTAACTATGCTATAAAATGGCACGGTGTAGCTGGAAAATACATGCTATTGCCCCTTTAAAGATATGCAACTCTTTAGTACTGGTATATAAATTCTGTCATAACTTTGTTAGGATAGAAAAATCTAGAAATGTCAACGTCACATTTCTTGAAGCAGAACCATTCTATTCTGGGTTTGTTAGATTTCAGTAAAATGTGTTACTATGAACTTACAAATGTTATTACATATATTGACTAAAATTAGTTTGTAGTTTCTCATTCAGTCAGGTTCATCTGTTATTATTTATACTCATTCAGCAATGTGTCTCAGAGGTGTCTGTGTGTTTACGTGAGTCACTGAACATCGTGTTTGAAGAAATCTGTTCCACACTCTAATCGAGCTGTTTTTATTCCAGATCAGGTTCATGCCGGTTCAGCTGCTGGCTCCCGAAAATTGAAATTTAGTCACAATTAGCAAGTATTTGATTAGTTGACCTTTTGAGTCTGACTCGGTGATGTTCTGTGCTTGTAAAGTGCCTGTGGAGAACGGTGACACAGAAATGACGTCGGAGGAACCATGGGACCAAAAAGACGACGAAGCGACCGAAGAGGAGCCGGGAGGTGGGGACCGGGGGCCGGGGGAGTCGGCCTCGCCGGAGGACACGGCTCCAGAGATGATGGAGGAGGAGGAGGAGGTGTTAGTGCCAAAGGTTCCAGCTGTACAGCCAGACGCCCCCAAGAAGGAACACATCAATGTGGTGTTCATCGGACACGTAGGTCAGTGCGGAGACCCTCTATTTTATTTGTGGAGGACATTGTTTAAGAAATGCAGACCTTACAATTAATCTAGAAAGTATTCACACTGCTTCACTTCTTCCATGTTATGTTCCAGTGTTATTCCAAATTGTAACTAATCTCTAATCCCACAATTCCTTCACACAAATACCCATGACAATGTGGACTTTTATTCTAGAGCCTAAAGTTTGATTCTGTTTCCAGATGCTGGAAAATCCACCATTGGAGGACAAATTATGTAAGTAGTGTTCTGTATTGCAAGTGAAGTGTTGTAGGAGTATTAGCGGTAACCTCCCCGTCTCTCTGCAGGTATCTAACAGGCATGGTGGACAAGAGGACCTTAGAGAAGTACGAGAGGGAAGCCAAGGAGAAGAACAGAGAAACCTGGTGAGTGGGCCGCCTTAGCTGCTCTGTCATAACAAACCATCTCTGTTTTCATTCTTTGTCCGTACTCTTTGCCAACATTTTGCAATTGTTGCAAGCAAAATTGCAATTAAAAAATTATGAAATTTCTTAATTTCAGAAATAAGAAATGAAATTAAAATCACATGTGAATAAGTTCCTTCATGCGATAATTAAAAATCATTTCAGCAGTGAATGTAAATGAACGAGATACATTCATAATTCAACCATGGTGCTAGCGCTCATCATCCATCAGCCAATCAGAGGAGACATCAGCGTCTTATTCGTTGAAGCAACAAGCCCCGCCTACTTGGGAGCAGCTATGGCATTCTGGGGAAATAGTAGTCGGTGATTTTACATTAGTTATGGATTCAATACGTTGGAATGACATAACATTTTATGAACTGTGATGCTGTGGGAGTTCTGGTGGAGCCAGCTGAACATCGTCTGAAAAATACAAAAACAACCAATCATCCTTCTACCACTTCCTGTTGTCTTTTTTGTCATTTTCTCCAGTAGTCTCATCTGGCTGTTGATTACATGACTCATGATGCAAAAGGGGTTTGAGTTGCAGTTTTGCAAAATAAATCTATTTTGCTACAGCTAGAAAAACTCACCCCATCCTGGCTCAAAAACCTTTTATGGAAAAACATGAGTGTTTTTCTTTTTTTTTAACTGTTGTGTTTCCATTAAGAACATTTATTTTCGTAAATTCAATGTGCTCAGTTTTATGGTTAATGGAAATTAGTTATTTGTGTTTGATCCACTGCTTGGTGTGTTTTTATGAAGGCAGATGTAGGTCATTGTGAGGAAGTTGTAAAGAGCAGTCCTTTGACAGTCGGTGACGAGCTTTCCTCTCTGTCTTCAGGTATCTGTCCTGGGCTTTGGACACCAATCAAGAGGAGCGGGACAAGGGGAAGACTGTGGAGGTGGGCCGAGCGTACTTTGAGACGGACAAAAAGCACTTTACTATCCTAGACGCTCCAGGCCACAAAAGCTTTGTGCCGAACATGATTGGAGGCGCGTCCCAGGCTGACCTGGCTGTTCTGGTGAGTAACTCACAACTGACTCACTTGGGCTCCACCACACACAGACATGCTAAAAACTGAATAATCTCCAAACTCAACTGCTAGTTTATGTTGAATATGAATGGGATTGCTTCCCAGTATAGAGTTCCCCTGTATAGCTGACACCACTAACTACTCCCACAGGTGATCTCTGCCAGGAAAGGTGAGTTTGAGACTGGTTTCGAGAAGGGTGGACAGACCCGGGAGCACGCCATGCTAGCTAAGACGGCCGGTGTCAAGCACCTGATAGTCCTGGTCAACAAGATGGATGACCCTACAGTCAACTGGAGTCTGGAGAGGTGGGTACAGGGAAAACAGGGGAGGGCTAAATGTAAGCCTGCTGCAATTAATCAATTACTCGCATGATTAATAAAAATGCGTTCAGTGATTTCCATTCTGATTATATTTTTTGAAGAGCAATTTTCTTTAGATTTTTTTAATTCATTTAATTGTTTGTGGTTGTTTTTTTTTTTTAAATTATTTATTATTTTTGGTTGTTTTTATTTGGGGCAATTAAAATATCTTCCAGTTGCAATGTGAAGTGTTATGTGCAAAATTAGTGTTTATTAGTCTTTCAAATGGTGACCTTCTATTATATTAATTGAAAATGGTCTGAAAACGACAATGTTATCAGACATTGTAATGATTTTAGGGACAACTCATTGTCCAGCAGAAATGATTGTGACAGGCCTAGTTCAGTGTTGATAACAGAGATGGTTAATGATTCATGCTCTGCTGTTTTACTGTTCTAATTATAGTCCTCTATGATTACTCTGAATGTTTGTTTGAATTCTAAATTTGTCCAGGTCTCACAGTACTCAGCCAAATAAAACAGATCAGATGACAGTTATCAGCTCTGCTGCCATGTTACCAGCTGCTAGCTCACTGTGGTGGGCTAGCAGCAGGTTTGTCTGCAGGGAGTCTCCATGTTTCTCTGGGTACTCTGTCTTCCTCCTGAGCTCCAAACTAAGCTTGTACATGAGTCATTCTAAAGTTGCCCAGAGGGGTGTGTGTTTTCACATGGTACAAGTGTGTGTAGGGATGCTCATGTTTAAATTTAATGGCATTGTTACCCCAGCAACCTGCTAATGAGGAAACATAATTGCATGATTCCATGTTGTTGGAGTGTTTCAGCCATTTGGATTTAAATAAGAAACCAAATTAAACCCCAGCATCCTTCATCCAGATGACCTGAGACAGTCCGAGTCCAGACTGGTGAACAGTATTAGCTTAAAAGCCCCAGCCCCATCTGCAATCCTTTAAATGAACAAGGTGTTGACTAGAGACAGATGGAGGCGTGTTGACCTGTCCATCCTGGGTTAACTGAGATCCTGCAACAGCTGATATTTACATGGCCGAGCCTGAGATGATGGTTTCATCTGTCATTTCCACCTCATGAATAGAAACTGTCTCCTTGGATCGCTGGGGGTGCAAAGGTTCTTCTTCTTGTCCCTTTCATGACTCACCGTCCTGGTCAAGACATGCTCAGCGTTAGCTGATGCTCAGCTGGGTTTGTTGTCTGGTTCTGATTTTTCCCACAGAACTGGGTCACACAGTGGTTGGACCTTTTTGGAAGGAGTTGAAAAGGTTTAGAACATCATGAAGATAGAAAAGTACAAACTTTCCCCACCCTCTGTGCTGTCATTGGACAGCTGGCTTTCAGTGACCAAAGACATTTTTAAAACAGGAAGGTTGTGTAAAATTTATTTATTTAGTTATAACATTACTGTCATCAAAAACACACCTGGAGTGTTGCCTTGATTTTTTTATGCATGTTTCAGAAATCTTTAAATCTCCCGTGGCAACCATTCAGAATGAAAACACACCCGGAACAGAGAGTCACATTTTCTCCGCTGCTCTGTCTTGGATCTGTAGTTTCCAGCCGAGCTTTCCCCTCACTATATGACTCCTTCTGACTAGCGATCAGCAAATATCAAACACTGGGTGGAACTGCACACTTGCTCAACTCATTATAAAAGCTACTTTACAATCCAACACTCCAAGGAACGGTTGTAAATGGAATAATGGAGAAGCATTGTTGTGATGGCTTCCTGAAGGTGGAGTGTTGGAAAGAGCAGAGTCTTATAGAGACAGAATCCAATGTCAAGGTGTCAATTCATGAATTCAAATTTCTTTAGCTATGTTTGATACATACAGTATTTTTATAATTGAAGGTAATAGTGCCATTTTATAGCACAATGTGGCTGGAAAATACATAATACTGCCCCTTTAAGTTACTCATTCTTGTCTATAGTTATTGAAATTGTAGATATTTTCTTTAATTTCTGTATATGTACATTGATGTTGGGATTAAAGGCAGCACATTTCTAACCTTCTCTGACTGAAATGGACACTTGTGCCCTGCTTTTACTCTTCACCCTCTCGTTTCCAACGCCAAGCATTTATTCAGATGAACCTATGTGCTGCTTTGTTTCCTGGGCTGTTAGGTATGAAGAGTGCAAGGAGAAATTAGTGCCATTCTTGAAGAAAGTGGGCTTTAACCCAAAGAAAGACATCCACTTCATGCCGTGTTCTGGGCTCACCGGAGCCAACCTGAAGGAGGCGACTGACATGTGCCCCTGGTATACGTAAGTCTGTTTAGCTTCCTCACAGTCAGGATAACCCAAGATCATCACCTTGTCCTTCTCTAACTGCTTTTATTTGAATTTCCAGAGGTTTGCCCTTCATCCCACACTTGGACAGTTTGCCAAATTTCAACAGATCTAGTGATGGACCAGTCAGATTGCCCATTGTAGACAAATACAAGGTGAGAGCATCTGTTTGTTTTTAATGCATGTTGTATGAAAACTGCTTCCTGAAACATAGAACAGATTTTGTTGTCATGAATTGAAAATGTGTTGCTCTCTCACCAGGACATGGGGACTGTGGTACTGGGAAAGCTGGAGTCTGGCTCCATCAGTAAAGCACAACAGCTAGTCATGATGCCCAACAGGGTAAGTCATCCAATCAGATACAGACCCACCCTGAACCAGGGCAACCAGCGGCCCACCGGGTTTTTGTTTTAAAAAATGTTTTGACTGAAAATGTCAAATATTACTGGATAATTGTTATAGGAAGACATTGTTGACAATACTTAGACATGCAGCTACAGTGTTAAAAACAACAAATAAAAAAAAAAACAATTAAGATGATAAAAAATTTTTTCACATCTGTTAAATCTCAATGAAGTAATCAGACACTAACCATACGACCTCCAGCCGGCCACTGCACTGATCATCTCTGTATGTCTCTGTATGCCAGAGACAAACGGGAAGATTTAATTTAGGAGGCCAGGATTTATTGGTGTTAGAAAAACTAGTTAAAATAAAAAAAAGAGGCCACACTTATCCTGATGGGGAGGCAAGTATAATACACTGGGGGAAACCCTTCTGCAGAGTTTCAACTATTTCATTTAAGGTTTTTGTGGCTCTATTGGTCTTTATTCATTAGTAGTTGGACAGAGAGGAAGACGTGTTCAGGAATCAATCTGGGATCCTATGTAGCCTCTGTGGTGCGTCTGATTCAACACATCCTCAATCTGGGATTATTTGACATTTCTTAGCAGACTTAACTACTAATGCTGATTCCATTTTCTGATCAGAGTTTCCCATGAGCAAAACTGGTTCAGATTGGGAGAGGCGATGTCACACAGTGTGCAGGAGCAGGTGCTGTCAAACAGAGTCAAAATGTTTTAACTATAAACATCAGTCTCTGTGTTCCCTTAACAACATGGACCCTTAAGGCTCCCCCACACACTTCAGCAGAAGTTCTGAAATCAGTTCTCAATGTTGATGCGTGACAAAAATTGTGTCATTTTGTTTGTGGAGACAGCTGCCTGCCGAACTCAACAGGCCAGGGCCAAACTATTTCAACAGAACTCTGTGTGAAGTGCTGTCTGACTGGTTAGAGGTTTGTTTATGCTGTGTTTTATGCAGAAAGACAATCACACAGGAGTGTTAACATTTCTCTTCAGCTAGTTCTCTTTCACTACCTGGTTTTTGTATGTAGGAAATCTGATGCAATGAGGAACTATATATATGCATGGTTCTTCACTCTAATGGAACTGTCAAACATAGTTCTTTTATATGTACATGGTTCTAAGTAGTTCTAGCATCTGTAAACAAAAACCAAATAATTGAAGCATCATGTCACTGACTTAGAGAAATCCCTCAGACTGAACATGCATAGAGTGACAAAAATGCTCACTGAATCTAGATCATTTCTTCTCCACACAGCTCAGAAAAACAGCCTCTGCCCTCCCTGCAGAGGCCACTAGTCTCTGCATGATGTTTCTGCATCTCGTTTTTCTGTCACCATAATTAGTTTTAAGGTCAAAATGATCAGAGGCGTTGATTTCTGATATGAGTTACATCAGGAGGGAAAGATTACTGTTTTTTTCCCCATTTAGCTCACTTTCTGTTTTAGGTATTAAAACATTTCTCATTACTGTTGCATCTCTGATTTGAGTGTCTGTGTTCCTGCAGCATGTGGTGGAGGTATTGAGTCTGCTATCGGATGACGTGGAGACGGACGATGCAGGACCTGGTGAAAACCTCAAGCTGCGACTGAAGGGAATCGAGGAGGAGGAGATCCTGCCGGGATTTATTCTGTGCAACTCTGACAGTCTCTGTCATTCAGGGCGCACCTTCGACGCCCAGGTGAGTCTGCTCGGCACAGCTCCTCTAGTGCAAGAAAAGTGAAATGTGTTAGATCTAACAAAAACAAATTTACAGCACCTTAATCGTGAAATTAAATTATTTCAGTCCATAAACTTGTTAAGGGTCCATAATCCAGGCCTGGGAAAAAATGTCTTAATGTTTTTTTAGTTGAACAAAGTCAGTTTAGCTGTATGTACATGTAAGGATGCAGGCTGCTGTCATCTATACTAGAGCTGCAGCTGATGATGATGTAACAAATTATTAAATTGGTGCAATTTCATTTAAACACTTAAGCCCAGCTTGTACAATATTAATAATAACTTAAAAATGCAAGTAAACAAATAATTGTTTCTTTTTTTAAATGAGAAAATAAATATTTTATTTATCTATATTTGGTTATGAGAGGATGGGGGATATTTTTATTTGTGTTACAAGAATATGGCATCATTTATCTTGGCAACATCACACAGGATGTTTGTCTTCAAACATCCTGTGTGATTAACACACGTTTGTGTAATAAAAACGTTTTTATGACTGATACTAAGAGAACCACTAAAGTCATGAAGCTTTAATGTGCACAAGATTTCAACTTATTCTCAATTTGGTCATTTGAATCATGATGTTTTTTTTATTTGTTGTTGTAATTAAAAACCAACAAATTAGTGCAAAATAACTGGATAAGAGGATGAATAACAGCAACAAAGATATACAAAAAAAACCTTGATGGAGGAAAACATTCAAATGGATACATTCAGAAGAAAAACAAAACACATCAAATGGTGTCACAACAAAAACAATGAAATTGTTTCACTTATGTGGGTTAGGATATATATGTTTTTGTTTAAAATGCATCAACTGCATTCCTTTATTTAGTGTAGGACTGATTTTTTTGAAAATAAATTTTCTTGGATTAACCAATAATAATTGGACAGCAAATGGCGCTAAATAGTTTCTTTTTCTTTTTTTTGTTTTTAACCAAAGCTAAAGCAGCCAGTTAGTGGTTCTGGCTAAAACATATTTATTTTTCATCTTAAATGCAAAATGATCATTTTGATCAGTCCTGAGGACTTTGACGTTTTTTGTTTTTGTTTTAGTAAACTGCCATTTGTTTGAGTCTATGCTCCTGTTAACGATTAATTATTGAATTAACTGACGATTATTTCAATGGGTGATTAAGTGTTTCAACCCTAAAATTAATAGTAATTCCATAAGCATTTAGATAATCAAATGGTGCGGTCTAGTTTTGTATGAAAGGCTCAACATTCATCATCGTCACAACAATGATGCGTTTAAGGACTGAGGGACGAATCAGAGACTGTCTCAGTAGTTCTCTGCCTGCAGCTGTGCTCGCTCTCTACCAAACATGACGCCGCCATTTTTATTCAATATGCAGGGGAGTCCTGTGGGAAACATCTGGTGGTAGTTGGTACTTGGGGAAACGCCAAATAACTGGACATGAGCTTTAGATGAAATTACTTGAACGTAGTATGTACCATTTTCTCCACAGATCGTCATCATCGAACACAAATCCATCATCTGTCCAGGTTACAATGCAGTCCTTCACATTCACACATGCATTGAAGAAGTGCAAATCACGGTAAGCTCCAGAGTGGGATCAATTCGCTGCTGGAATGGATCTGTATCAGAACCTGAACTCCCTGCTGACGTCTGCCTCCTGTGCAGGCCTTGATCTGTCTAGTGGACAAAAAGACAGGAGACAAGAGTAAGACGCGGCCCCGGTTCGTCAAACAGGACCAGGTCTGCATTGCCCGTCTGCGTACAGCTGGGACCATTTGCCTCGAGACTTTTAAAGACTTTCCTCAGATGGGACGGTTCACTTTACGGGATGAAGGTAGGCCTGATGCTCTGAGGTAACATCCAGCTACAAGCAGGATGGAGGTGCAGGGAATAATCCACTCCATAAACAATCACAGTAAAATGGTATATTCTCATGTGACGTCACAACTTCTGTGAACATTGTAACCGACAGCCATCTTGGCAGGCAGTTGCTGTGACAACAATAAATCCACATGCTTAGAACTAGATCTCAACTTGTTCCTATCTAATTTAGAAATGGTATGAGTAAATTACAACTAGTACGCGACTATTCTGTGAAATACGAAGACAAATACCAGTGATATTTACTGTAGTACTTACTGCTGAATTGGCAAAATTAGCTTAGCTAATGTAGCTTTTATGTGCAATGCTCAGACAGATATGAAGCCTATGTCTGTTACTATGCGAACTCACTCTGCAAATTAATTTAAACATTGACTGTATGCGTCCATAGATTTCAGACTGTGAGGCTCCTCCATGCTGTACAAACTCTTAATGTTCACCAAGTAGTGAACTGTGTCACAGTGTGAGGTCAGAGGCATCTAATCCACATGGTCTGACATGTTTTCCTTTTACATGTCATACGGGTGGATCCCAACAGCAGCCATTTTGTTCATGTGTCTTTTTCTCACACATTGGTCAAAAGTGTCCACAATTTATTTATTGTTGATCTGGAAGCCATGGGTCTGATATGCATTGCTATGCACTTGGCTGCAAACATGATCACTTCCAATTCAGACTTGTGGGAGCCATGTGTTCTAAATCGATTCAAAATGGATTTTATGATGCATTTAAGTTGTACGTGTTTGCCACTCCTGTTTGGGAGTATGTTGTATTGTTTTGAATAATATATATATATATATATATATATATATATATATATATATATATATATATATTATTTATTATTTATTTTTATTTTTTTTTTTAAGAAAAAGCCAGGCAGCTAAGCAAACCTAATACTGGACATTTAAGTTGCCAAATTTTATTCACAAACCTGTTTTTGTTTAAATGTAAACAGATGAAATTTGATCCAGTTTTCTGGCTGGGTTCATCAGTTGAAATTATTTCATGACAGCAGCAGTCACACAGGAGCCATGAAATAAATACACAAAATAATTATATTTTTAAATAATTTTATTTAAATGGACATTTTTATTTAAATTGATATAAAAATTTAGCTTTAATCAGTTCATGGGACATTTAATTGCCTATTTCATAACATAGTTAATTATTGATGCACTTATTAATTTAGTGATATATATGTAATTGTTTAGTATTAAATGAATGATTTTAATAATTTTGATACATTTAATTTCTTAATAGGAGATTAACACATGGTATATTTATTAAATGATGTCATCACTTTCCTTCCATAAACCTTACAAAATACATTTAAATAAATCTCCATTTGCTTAAACTCTTTCCTCTTGTCAGTCACATAAATTAAACAGAACCTCTAAAATGTTTGAATAGAAAAAATTAGATGTTTGAATCAAATCATGGCCCTAAAAATGGGAGCGGACTCTGTAGCCTGAAAGATCGCCGTGTGTAAAGCAAGGAGTTGATGTGGGTTTTGTTGTGCTGTTGCCAGGTAAGACCATCGCCATCGGTAAGGTTCTGAAGCTGGTGGCTGAGCGGGACTGAAGCGGGCCGAGCGCTCGGGAGTCTTGGTGAGAAGGATCTGGCAGAATTCGCTCACATACTGCCTCTTCTGTCTTCAGCGGTGAAAGCACCTCCCCTTCACGCCCCCTTTGTGCGTGTTGAAGATCAGCTTTGGAAAAATCAACTCGTGAAAAAGCAACCTGTTTTTAAACAAAAGACAACGAATGATTACCACAGGAGTCAGCTTTCTCATATTGAGAGCTCTGTTATGCCATTCTGGGTTAGCCCCTTCCAACTCTCCCATTCCTATTACATGTTTTTTTTCTTTTTCTTTTTGAGTTTTTAATTTTTCTTGCTGTCATAGATGACTCTCAGACGGCAGAACATTTATCCATAAACAGATGCGGACCAGGATTTTGCGAATGATTTTCAAATGCAAATGAAATTCTTGGAAAGAACTCGACCATTTGAAAGCAGAAGTGTGTCTTGGTTGTATGTTTTCCCTTTGCTTTCACCCAGTTTTGGTTTCTCATGAGACGTTCTGGCAGTGTGCTTGAGCGTTGATCAAATGTTATTAAAGCATCCAACTGTTCCAATAAAACATTAATGGGGAAAACAAATTGTGTTTGTCAGAGCTCACTCTGCCAGCCTGATTTCTGCCATTTTCCCCAGATCAACATCCTGCAGAGCTAAAGGAGCTGAACGCGCCGACTGGTTCTAGAGGAGAGCCTTTCATTTAAACGTTTTGATATTCACTGACTAATGTTAACCCTTTTATCTGTATGCTGAAGTATTAGGGCCATACTAAGAAAATTTAAAGAAATGATTGAGAATAAAGTCGCATACGAATAAATTTGACATGAGAACTTGTACAAGAATATTATTTTGACTTTATTCTCGTCTTTCCGTATTTTGGTTTGGTCAGACTTTGAATTTTTTGTAGATTTATGGCTGTATTCCTGTATTTTTATTCTTCTTTCTTAGAATATGGCTATACAACTTTGTATATGTTAAGGAGTTGCTGCAACAGACTATTTTTTTTTTCTTGTCGGTGTTTATTCTATGCAACATCACCCTTATACTGCCACCTACAGGTACAGATGGGATGGTCAGCCAAGTCGTTCTAGTCACTGGGACCACCCTGTCAGTTATTCAGCCAATTAGAATAAAATTGTAAGTTAATTTAGTTTAGTGTCTTGATCACTATTAAAACACATATAGATTAGTCCCATGAGAATAGATATTCTAATTCATCAGTATGACCATGAGCATTGGCATCAGTTAGCAAATATTTAAATTTTACCACTTTGCCTAAAAGAGTAAAGAGATAAAGGAGGAATCATGAGTAATATTAGAAAATGGAAAAATGTTTTACACGTCCATATTTTAATGTCCATCAGAGATCTGGTAGAGAACGGTGACATTGCAGAATCTTCATGAAATGAATACTGAATGTATTTCTGTAGAAACTGGCTGCAGCGTTTAGAGACAGAAATGTCCCTCTTTGCTGGGTGACAGAAGCAGTGACGGGTCCGACATGTCGGGACAGCAGCACTACAGGAAGCAGTGGAGGATTAAACCACACGGCTCCTGAAGAGCTCTTTGCTGCTGCTCACTAAACGATTCCATCTGTAAATCTGCATCATGAACTGACTTCATCCAGCTGCGTTAGAACCTGAGGGTGAATATTTAACCTTCCCTCTCCAGCTAACTGTGTGAAAGATTGAGATCTGGAAGGTTCACATGGAAGCAGTGGGCACAGTATGCAAATTCTTTAGATGTTATTGGCCCTGTATCCGTCTGCAGATTTAATATTAAATGCAGGTTCCAGTGAAAGTGGATCAACAAGCAGCTGTTGCATGACTCGCCATCTGAAATCAGTTAAACCACCCAGATGCCCAAGTTTTGCAAAGTCCAACAAAAGTGTAAAAAGTGACACTTTTCATGTCATGTCTTCATTCCTTGCTTTTTCCACATTTTTATAAGGAATCTATTAGCAATTTTCTTTTGTTTTAGTCAGGTTACCTGACATCCTGCAAATAAATTCTGTCCCTAGTTCTAGTTCAGCACAAGCTTCTTTGCTGTAAGAAGGACAGTTTTCGGTAACTCTTTATTAATGACCTAAAATCCCACAGTGGTTGCTGAAATGGCTTGAATCTGACAAAAATAACTTACTGAGAATTAACCAGTGGAAATAGCTGATTTCCACTGGTTGTATCTGCTGAAAAGACTAAACACAACTTCACCATACTGTAAGGTGACGTTTGATGTTCTGAAACAATGAAGTGTGAAAAACATTCAAGTCAATTAGAAAATCAGGAAGGCAGCAAATACTTTTTCCTCACATATCTTTCACATTTTGTCATCTTACAGCCACAAACAATTTAATCAAATTTAATGACAGGCTGTTACACAAACCACCACAAGGCGGTCTTGCATTCCTGTGAACTTTGCCCTCCTTCACTCAATAGTTTGTGGATGTTGATATTTGTAGAAAATGCTATATATTAAAAAAAAATCCTCTAAAGTTTATATATTTGTACCTAAAGTCTCTAAGCTATGAATGCTTGAGATGGAAGCCAAGATTTTTGTTTGGGCCCATAAAGCTGATTCTGAATAAGCACAAACTGACCAGGAAAAAAAACCACTAGGAAATATTACTGATTGTTTTGGAGTCATTTTTTAGTGGATATTTAGTGCAATTATTGCATTAAACAAAGCAGATATAATAATAAATGCCTGCATTTGTTATATCTTTACTATAATCTTCATTATACATTATTGGTTGGTTCTTTATTGCTTTTTTTTTTTGCCAAACTTATGAAGAGCGGCAGGTTGCGTGTAGCCTGGCAGCGGAAGGCCGTTACCGGCCAGGTGCCTCCGCAGCAGTCCCTCCTCCTGGGAGCGGAACGCCCCTCCTGTGAGGTGTGTCCGCCTGTGTGCCCGGAGCAGGACAGGTTGTCTCACCTTCCAGCCGCTGACACCTGAACATGGAGGCCGAGTACCGGGGCCTGGGCCGCTGTGTGTGCAGCTTCTGGCTGGCTGTCGCCTTTGACATCGTGGGCCTGACCGTGCTCCTCCTCGGGGTGTTCGTCAACGTGTTTTTCTTTGACCTGCTCATCTACGCAGGCGCCATCGTCATCTTCCTCAGCCTCATCTGGTGGGTGTTCTGGTACTCTGGGAACATCGAGGTGCCCCCGGGGGAGCTGGAGGATGACGTCGGCCTGCTGAAGAAGAAGGGCCCCGCGGGCGGCATCGGCGGGGTAGTGAGGCGGCTCTCCAGCCGCGTCTCCAACGGAATCAGGAACTCTTTCCGCCGGAACGGAGGCCGCGCAAGCCGAGCGCAGAGGTCAGCCGCTGGGACTGCGGAGTCCCGGCAAACGGGACAGGTGGCCGTTGCCATGGAGACGGTGGTCCCGCAGGAAAGCCCCCCGCACACTGCTGTGTTCCCCGTGGCTGGCGGTGACGTAGAGATGCCGCACACAACTATGGAGACTTCACCCACATAACAGGTGGACAGGTGAGGCCCAGATCACACACAGCAGGTCAAAGTTCAAGATGCACTGCCGCTTTATTGCGCTGAGGACATGTTAACAACAAGGATTACATTTCTCACAATGAATAGCTTAGTTACTTGCACTATAAAAACACATCTTGGAGAGTAATAAATCAGTCATAAAAAAATGTTGACATTCTAATCAAGCATCAATTTTAAATGTAATGTTCAATAACTATTCAATTCTGACCAGATGAAGCCATTTCACTCCTTCACCGTTTCTTAGCTTTTTATTTTTGGTCTAATTGTTTTGTAGCCTGGTGGTAAAAATTAGAGATGTACAATATTTTGGTAAGAAACCGACACCAAGTACAGGGTCTGCATCGCTGGAACAAATGAATCATTTTTATTTAAGGTGCGTTTTTGTTTCTATTTTTGAATTATCTTCTTCTAAACCCGGGACAGAATTTGGACAAGGTTTACAGGCAAGATAAGGTAATTTTATTTATATAGCACAGTGTCAGCAACAAGGCAGTTCAAAGTGCTTTACATGAATTAGAGGAAATACAACAAAACAACAAACCAAAGACAAGAGCAGAAGAAGACAAAAGAAAACGAAAAAGTATGACCTCATGTTTAAGAATAAGTAGTTGGTGATTTATAAACTAGTAGGGGTTTCTCTGGATTCTTGTTCTGATAATGTTAATCTATGGTAATCAGTAGTTTCTCTAGTTCCTCTGGACTCTAAGTTTGTTCTAGTTCCTGCTCTGGGTTGAGTGAAATCTTCTGGATATTTGTTCTAACTAATAGATTTGATTCTTTTTTGGGGTTGAGTGAAGTATGTAAACTAAATGTTCCTGTTCTGGGTTGCTAAGCAGAAGATGAATAGGTTATTTATTGGTGTCTACAAAATATTTTTATTGGCATTAACATGACAAACAGTAACTACGGAACATTTAAAAATAACAAAGCGCCAAAAAAAATCATTTGAGGTGAAATTGAGAGGACATTTCTTCTCAAATTGAGAGGAATTTAACTCTACCTGCTGACAGATTAAAGACACATTATACTGAGATAATACTTTGTATAACTATTAATATCGTCTTTGGCAGTGTGTACCTTTTGATCCAGTCTTAGCTCAAGACTCTTGACAAGATCAGAGGCATGTTTAGGACTTCCTGAGCAGAGCCGTTTGTCCCAGTGTCCTGAAGAAATGTGATACATTTGTGTTGTGCTTGCCGACGCTTCAAGATGTCACCTGAAACAAGTTTCCTTTGAGCCGAGTGCTACAGGAGACCCAGTGCTTCCGAACTGTCCATCGCCTGAACTGAGGAAGATTTACTGTGGCTCATCTTCTCTGAATCCAGTGTGTGATAATAATCCCCACCGGTGGGAGCAGCTGATGCTGGCAGCGTGTGTGACCAGTGTTGGGTGAGAGGCTGACCTCGCTGATGGTACTGGCCTCAGTGAGATGGAACTGAACCCCCTTTCATTCTCTGTCCTTTGGTTCCTGTTTCTTTAAAAGAGAGTTCAGATGACAAAAGGGAGGCTTTCCACACCGAGTCTTTGAAAAGACTGGCAAAGGTTTCAGTGTTCCTGGAGCTTGGTAGGTTGAATGAGAAGCTTCTGAATGTTAATTCTCAAAGCTAGGAAATAGATTCCACTCCTGGTCTGTTTTTTTTCTTTTTTCTCCCCTCCAGGGGGTCTTTTGTGGGCTCTAGTGTCCCTTATATGAAAGTAGGCTGACAGGAAAGGGGGAAGACATGTGGCAAATATCACCGGGTCTGGGAATCGAATCCGTGACGGCCGCGTCGAGGACTCAAGGCCTCCAAACGTGGGTCGCGCTAACCACTACGCCACCACAGCACGCCCCCTGGGCTGTTTAAACATCTGATCATCCATCCATCCATTGTCTTCTGTTTATCTGGGGTCGGGTTACAGGGGCAGCAGCTCAGACTTCCCTCTCCAGCAACTTTGGCCAGATCTTCCTATGGAATTCCACAACGTTCCCAGACCAGCAGAGGAACATAGTCCCTCCATCATGTCTTGGGTCTTCCTCTGCATCGTCCTCTGGGTCTTCCTTGGCACCTCCTACTTGTGGGACGTGCCCGGAACACCCCACCAGTGGGGCGTCCATCCTAACCAGATGCCCGAGCCACCTCTTGCTCCTCTTGATGTGGAGAAGCAGAGGCTCTGCTCTGAGTCCCTCCTAGTTGACCAAACTTCTCACTCTATGTAATTTATTAGAAGAAGTATATATGGTAGATCGACACGTTGATTATTATTTTCATTTAGTCATAAATATGAGGTTGATACTTTTACTGAATGTTTTCAGTAAACATTCAGTAAATGTTTATTGAAAAAAGATTCTGGAAATGTTCAATCTTGACATTAAATGATGTGTAATTACAGATGTGCCCATCAATAGCAAATACCTTAAAGCCTTTTTATGAGTTTCTGAGTATCAGATAAAGGTTAGGTGTATAAGCTTAAATGCACAAAAAGGGAAAGTCTTGTTATTCTTTTTTTTCTGTCGAATTCCAGACTATCACCTCTATCATGTATGTATTTAGTCCTTAGAATAAAAAAATTACCTAATCTGTCAAAATTGAAGTTAGAAAGTAATTCCTGAAAATCTGAATTTAGATATTCATTATATTTTTAGATAAAGGAGGATTGTCGGGCTTCAATAACAAACATTAACTGAAATGCATTTTCTCCTTGTTAACGGTACTACAAAGTACTTTGCTATGTATTCTTCATTCCTCAATTTACACATAAAGTTTGGATACTGCATGTCATTCGACTAGAGTCAGCAGCTGTTTATAGGAAATGTAAAATTCTGGTTTTGTGCCCCAAACGACTTCTTCATGTTGACCATCCTACCCACTGATCCCTGATCAGCTCTGTGCTCTCTGTGTTTGTGTAAAGCTTTGTTCTCTTTTAGTCAGATGTGGTTTGAATGCGGAACTGAAGGGAACTTCCCGTAGCTTTGAGGCTGTAAAATCTGATATCGCTGGATAACCATTAACCAGCTGAGAGCTCCCTGGCAGACCAGCCCCTAGTTTAAACAATAGCAGCTTCTCCTGAAGCCGGCTCCCAGACCGGTGTATATGTTTGATCGAACTCTGAAATCACTTTTTTTGATTCACCTTAAAATCTATTCCACCTGAGTTCAACGTCTAACGACTGTTTTCTGTTTCCCCCCCCATACAGAGACACACCCACTTCCTCTCAGCGTTCGCTCTGGAGTCAGTCTGACCTGCAGAACTCTTCAGTTTACTCATGTGGACAACACATTTTATAACTATTTATGTTTTTAGAAGGAAAACATGTTCATATATTTCAAATCAACACCAGCAGATACTGACTTAAGATCTTCGTATTGACCTGGGAATGTGTTCTTATAGCAGCTGAAGTTTTTATGTTTGTTCCAGTTTTCCGCGTGGATATGATCTGTGTGCCGACTCCCATTTTGAAAACAGATGAAAATGATGGGTTAGAACTGAGAACGGGATTTTTATTTTGATCAGACTGAAAACTGAGAGTTAAAAAGAAACAGAATTAATGAAAAAAAACCCAATCTCTTTGCTCATGTTGTTTAAAATAATGTGTTGTATTTTATATAAAGTGAATAATGTGAAATTTTCACATTTTTTACTCTTAAATCTGACTCAGAGATATTTTCTATACTTGTTGGTGCTTGATGAACATGTTTGTTAAGATGTTTGTGTTGTGTTTGGCGTCACTGACACCTTCAGATGAAAAATACTTTAATAAAAAGACAATGCACTATATTATCAATAACAGATCTGAGCTCTGGTGTGGATGGATTACATCATTTTTCATAATGTTTATGACACAGTGGGTCTAGTTTTGATAATCAGAGCCTGCAGTTGACCTGCTCATTTGGGCTCTAGTTTCAGCACATTTTAAAGAAGTCCTTTTCTCCTGGTCCTGTCATGAACTTCATCCATCCTGCCAATGAAATGCATATCTTCCCTATTGACATATGAAGATATGCAGCTGAATAAAACTTTGGCCCTGAAGGTTTTTGTCATTGCATCCAGAAAAGCTAAGACATTAGGTATATCACACATCGGCTTCCTCTCTAAATAAATGTTTGCACTGATAAAAAGTCGCTTCCCTCCACATGCTGAACTGAGGGCAGAGTCAAGCTGTCAAATTCTTCAGATAACACATTATTTGACCACTTGGGGGCACCGATGAAGCACAAAACTGAAGTTCCAACAAAGAGAGTTTGTTTCTGAAACTGTTTCTCATTTCTTTATATTTTGACCAATATAGCACTCCGTTTGTCATTATCCCAGCATATCTGCAGTTCAACAAAACATGTTACAGCAACTTCAGCATATAGCATTCCACTATGGCTAATAGAGCTGAGACAGAGCTCTTTGAGTTGTTTTTGTAGACTTTCTAAGCATTTCATGGTCTGACCTTGGGTTGAACTGGTTTGGATGTCAGCTCAAGGGAAGATGCTGCTGCTCTGAATATTCTCTCTCTACACAACGATGGAAAAGTCCATATAAGCAGCAAGCTGCCAACACTTAAGTGTTTATCTCTTAACCAAGTGTGTTTGATTAGCAGCACCTCATTATTCTGTGGTTGTATTTTAATGAATGACACATGATACATAAAAGGTAATGAACGTTCCTCCTAAAAATATTGTAGTTGCTCCTGTTTCCTTACTTCCTACTTTGCACATCTGTTTACAGGAAAAACTACTGCTTCATGGACATTATATAAATGAAAGTGTTCATGGACTCCTACAAATGTATAATTTGGCCACAGTGTATTTTGTTTGGGTCATTACTGGATTAAAGAAAGCACATCCACATAGCCTGGTAAAAAGCAGCCCCTTGTCCTACGCTTTTTGCTGTTTTTCTAGTGTAGTTGCACAGGAAGGCCACGGCCAGGCTAACATCAACATGTTGAACAGGAGGAACTCGTGTCCTTATTCCCATCTGTAGCGATAAGCACCAGTTGATAACCTTTGGACCCTGATGATGATACTTTTCCATGTTGCTCCTGACTGCAGATTAAAGCAAGCATTAGGAGGAGGGCTGCCTATAAACCACCCAATACGTTTTCACCCCAGTTTTTCCTCCTCTGTGGTTTTGGATTTCACTTCCCTAAGAAAAATCAACTTTCTCATGTGTACGGTAGTTACAGTCAGGTGTTTTTATTTGACAGGGGGATTGATTCTCCAAGTGCAACATAAAAATGGGTGGAAATTTAGATCAAAAGAAATTAAAAACTAAAAATGTCGAATGTATTTGTATTCAGTTAGTGTCTTTAACATCAAGGGTTAAATTTACCAATTTTTAATGAGAAGTTTAATATAATATAATATAATATAATATAATATAATATAATATAATATAATATAATATAATATAATATAATATAATATAATATAATATAATATAATATAATGTATTTCCTAAATGTTCTGTTGGATTTCGGAGGTAAATCAAACGCACCATTACAATGGAATATGTTGCATTCAATGTTTTACGGAAACTCGTAAGTTTCATCATCTCACAAAATGCGGCCATTGGTGTTTTATTGAAATCATTTACATTTTTCTGTATCTCTTAAAAAGTTATGTTATTATTGCTTCTTTGACAAAGGAAAATGTTTGGCAACAGAAAACTGAGATACTAATCGGTGGCAGCCAGGTTAGATATCTTTGTCTGAGTTTCTCAGTGCACTCCTCAAAGTTTTTCTAATTCCGAGAAACATGAATGCATCATAAGACTGTCATGTCGGCCCCGTTACGGCAGGTGAGTAACCCTTAATCCCGTGTTAGTTCCCTTCTAAAGAGCTTTAACTGTAGAAACAATGTTTCTGAACATGAACGTCCAGACATGATGGCTAGCAGAGTTAGCCGTGGTTAGTTGTTCCGCTGGAAGTCAGAATCTATGAAAGTTTCTCGTGCAGTCACTAGTAAACAACAAGCAGTTTCTCTTGACAACAGGAGGTTGTGTTGGAAAAAAAAACACGATTTAAGGCAGAGGTTTCCAATTCCAGCTTCGGGGCTACTGAGCTAAAGCTGAAGGTGCAACACACCGATTCTCTGTCTGAATGACGTCCTCGGTGTCCTTGAGCTCCGGTTGGTAGTTAGAGCGTTTCAGTTAGTTCAGCTTCAGTTAGTTCAGCTTGGTTAGTTCAGCTTGGTTAGTTCAGGAATGATGGATCTGCTGGGAAGTTGGAAGGCAGAGACTCTTCAGTTCTGGAGTCGAGCCCCCTAATATCAGGGAGCGGGCAGAAGACGACTTTCCTCTCCGTAATAGTCAGACAGCTGGAAACGGGCTTCCATAGACAGCAGAGGAATGTGAAGTATTTAGTGCTTAAATTATTGATTCATTTATTGTATTCCAATAATTTTAGATTACAGTCATTTATACTTATTCACCCCTTCAACAGCATGCAGTGATCTTTGTAGACAGATGGCACCAGCGTGGAATACTAAAAATAAACTCAACATGATGTCAAAGGAAGGCACAACTTCTCTCAAGTCTCCAGTTTTAGATATCAGGGCATAAGACTAAGGATTTCCACCAGGGGTCTTCAACTCTGTTCCTCCAGGGTCCTGCAACTTGTAGATGATTCCCTGGTGGTCCATCACACCTGAGTCAAGCATGCAGTCCAGTTGTCCAGAGTCCTGCTAAGGACACCGGCCCACAGGGACTAGGTTTGAAGACCCCTGCTTACATGATCAGGTTACCTCCACGGATGACAGGCCGTTTAGGTGGCACTGCTGTCATCTGTAAAATGACTTTTCTTTTATGTCAAATTATCGCTTCAAGTACCTGCAATTCCTTTGAGTTGATCATGGTCCGAATCGCCAAGATAGAACCAAATGCTGTTCTGATTTATCGACCATCTGGTCCGGTTTCACCTTTTCTTTTAGACTTTCAGGACTTTTTAGCTTCTACAGTCAAGCTAAATAAGATCTTCATCACTGGGGATTTTAATATTCATGTTGATCCTACAAATCGTTCTGCTGTGATGGACTTTCTTAATTTTATGGACTCTTTTACCTTCTCACAGCATGTCTGAGCCTACTCACCCTGCAGGTCACACTTCAGACCTGGTTTTTACTTATGAACTCAATCTTAGCGATTAAAGTGTCTTACGATAAAACTTGTTGTTTTTAGTGTCTCTTTTAATATGTCTTGTTATTTGGAGATGACTTCTCAAGTTGCCAGCAAGCACAGACACTTTATTGACAATGTTGTACTTGGGGAGTTTTCTTCCTCTTTTCATTTACACTTTATTTCCTCCTGATGATGACAGAAGGTTAAAACCTAAAGGGGCCCGGTCTTTCAGTCTGTGGCCCCAAGGCAGTGGTACAGTCTATCCTTGCTGCTCCGTTTTGTTGACTCTGTGGAGGTTTTTAAAAACCAACCACAAACATTTTTTATTTTTCCAGGCTTTTTATCTCTTGATTTAATTGCTTCTTATGTTGGTTTTATGTTTTTTGTATGGTTTTAAGGTTGATTTCTATTGTACAGCTCTTTGTGATTTTATGTCTGTGAAAAGCGCTTTATAAATAAAGTGCTTTTATTTACTTTATAAATAAGTAAGTATAAATTGCTTACTTATTTATAAATGATTGCATTTTTACCACAAGCTAGAATGGCAAAATGTTTTTATTTGTGAACAGTGGAATAGAAATATCCTTTATGGTTCCACAAGAGGGGAAATGTCTGAGCAACAGCAGCAAAATGACAGGAAATCAAAGAAAGCGAGACGATTCAAACAAAGATGGAAATATGCGATATATAAAAACAGAATAAGGAATAAAAATACTGTATGAAATTTCAACATAATTATGCAGCTGTAAAAAAAAATTAGGTTATGAGTCGAGTAAAATCGACTCATAATCTAAGATTTGTTTGTGTTATCCATGAATTTGTCTCTTATGCTCTATTTAAAAAGTCATATTTTTTACATGATGCAGAAGTTGGTATCAGAATTGTAGTTTGAATAAAGGGCCTTCTCTGTTTTGAAGAATCTGCTCCATTTGTAAAATACATCCAAGTCAATTGGGTGATGCTCAACTAAAGTCAAATTAAATACAGTGTGATGCTCGTGAAACTTTTCTTCTACTTGTGAAAAGCACCCAGTTTTATTTAAGCTATGAAAAAAAAAAAATCTGTTGTTAATAATTGTTCTGTTCAATTTGAGTGTGTGCAGGTTCCAGGAAGCAGATTGTTGGGTTTATCCAGACTGTGAGTGACCACTCATGGATCAGATGACCTTTAAACATGACACCGTGCTGTCAGACGTTCACATGCACCGGCCCAACACACACCACCTGATGACACGCCTCAACAGCGCCGGGCAGCCAGGTGTGTATGGCAACAGCTTTTGCTGATTGCCTGTTGGTCAGTGGAGAGGTGGCAGACAATTATTTGGAAGATGAAATCACATGGTTACAGTCACATGGTTACACAGCAGGTTTCACACGACCCAAAGACCACAGTAAGTAATCAGAGGTGTCTTTCCAGTCCACTTGTTGCTTAGCAGCACTCTGAGTACCTGTGTATTCTGCCTGTTTCTTGTGTGTTAGTCAGAAGCTGGACACCTGGACTATTAAAAACAGCTGCATGTTTAGTCTAAGTTCTGTTCACATGTCAACTCCAAATAGCAGCACTTGATAATGTTAGGAAACAAACCACTGTGATTCAAGTCCACTTTGCTTTCAGTCCAGTTCTGGTTAATTTGCCCCATTCAAACTAATTCATATAAACCTCAAATCACTTTATGAAGTCAGGAACATTCAGTACAACAATACCCGAATTCAGTTCTACAATGATTTTACAAAGTAAATCATACACTGTAAAAACACAAAATCTTACCAAGTATCTTTGTCTAGTTTCTAGAGCAACTACTTTAGCACCATTTGAACTAAGATGCACTGGATGAAATCGATTTGGTGAGGAAAAGTTTCTTCACGAGGGACTTGGACTTGAAAGGAATGACTTGTGAACATGTCTGTTCAGTGTTCAGGTCCAGATTTAGGATCTTGGCAGAAAGTCGTGCTGATGGTGACTCTGGGACGGATTCAGCAAACGGCGAGAAGCACAAAAGTCCGAGGAGAGACGGAGGAACGTCTCCTGAACAAGATGAGGAGGGAGGTAACCAAGGAAACGTGGAGACATGTTTGGATGAAGACGGAGATCTTGACGTCACACATCGGTATGAGGGATGAAACAGTTTCAACCCAGTAGACATTAAAATGTTGGTTTTGTGATTAAGAAACACAACTTAGAATTCTTGTTTGGCAAAGTTCTAGAGAACAGAATTCCTTGGATGTTTCCTGGTCATGTCCAAAGGTTTGTGCAGGGAAATAATTTTTTTTTTTTTTATTACTTTTTATTGTTTTCTTTTATACAGTCAGAAAAATAAGTATTTGAACACCCTGCGACTTTGCAAATTCTCTCACTTAGAAATCATGGAGGGGTCTGAAATTTCATCTTAGGTGGATGTCCACTATGAGAGGCATAATCTAAAAGTATATATATATTCCGAAATCACTTATTTACAGCAATAACACACAAATAAATAATAAAAAATTAATACATTGTGATTTTGGATTACTTTTTAAAATTTTTTTTTTTAGATTTTTTGAAATTTCTGTTTCACCTCTGATGCAGCACATATTCCACCATATTCCAATAAGCTGCTGGTTCTATGGGTCATGCTGTTTCCTAAAGAAGTTCCTGGAGCTGAGTCTAAGGTTCACACACAGGCGGATGTTTGAAATATAACAGATATGAAGGATAACCGGTCAAAGCTCCAGAAAGCCACAGACTTTTCTTACACATACACAGCAGTGTACTGGTCCAGTCACCAGTACAAAGGTTCCATGTACAATTGGAGTGGAAGATCGGTCATTGGTGACCACAGCAGAACATGTGCAGACAAACTTGTTCTTGTTCAAGTTTTTTTGTTTTTGTTTTGAACTTTTACTTGTTAAAGTCTTTGACTACGTTGTTTCCATGTTTCTTAAACACATCAGTGGAATTGGAGAAATATTTAAAGACTGACAGGAGAAGAACTGGAGTCCTTCAGCTGCTCTAAATAGATCTAGTTATGCTTTATGTTTATGTTATCAAATCATTTTGAAATGGAACAGAGTCTCAGATTGGAGGATCTTCCTTAGTACCTCATTGATCTTGTTCAAGTTATTCATATTTAAGGTTAAATCTGTATAATTATGACATGCTTGATGAAGTCTTTGGTATGACCACACACACATTTCTATTCTTTTGATTTCACAGACCACGAAAAAGATCAGTGGATGAAGGTGGCAGAGACTTGGTCTGTCCCATCATCCTCCAGCAGTCTGGTCCTGACCTGGAACAAGATGAGGACAGTGATGATGATGATGATGATGAAGAGACTTGTTTTTCCAAAGACATTATACAGATTGGTAAGACTGAATTTATACAGTTTCAACCAAATGTGTGATGTGGCGTATTGATGTGTGTGAATGTGCTTTTGTTTGTTTTTCCTATTGCTTCATTCAGTGGATGTCAAATATTAAAAGATTTAAAAAGAAAATGTGAATTTCAGAAAATACCCAGGATGGAAAGAAACAGCTTGATTTACTGAGTTTGAAACTGTTTGTATCCTAAAGTCACTTTGAATGAATCAACTTGTGTTTCCATGGAGTAGACTTTGATTTGATATCCCTCAATATTAAAATGGGACAATATCTAAAGGAAATCCACCTGGCAAAACGCTAACTAGCTGCTGCTAGCATGGGGCTTTGGTGGATTAAGACAGAATATTAGCTGCTAACAATGCTAACATTTTATTTAGATCATTTCCAGATGCAGTTCTACTCTGAACAGAGTATTTACTCAGTTTGAGATTCATAAACCCCCTTTTACTCGATTTGTGAAAACACAACATGGGAAGTTTTACTTTTCAAAAATATTTCTTGAAGCATATTTTGATGTTGTGAACTCAATATTAAATAACAACTTTCCTCATGTGTTGGATGTATTCTTACATCTCTTCCACTTTCTGCCTCCTATGCTACTACATAGCTTTTTTTTATTGAAGTCAAAAGGAAAGTGTATAAAACCCCATGGACATCTCTAATATTACAGACATTTAGACTGGAAGCATATTTTTTAACCCATTTTCAGTTTGGATAATGTAAGTATATCTACAGACTGTTTTAATGTTTGTTGGCTTTTCCATGTGTCAGGAATTCCCAGTTCGAAATTAATTATAGATGAAGACGTTGCAGACGTTGGCATCATAATGACAGATGACTAAGGAAAATAACAACCGATCGTCATTGCAATGTGGAACAACAGTTTTACTTTTGCTTGATTTTCTAATACTTGGACTCCACAAGCAAGCAGGAAAATCCTCAAACAAAAACAGGACATTAGGAATTTCTCACAGTGGCTGAGCTCAGGTGAACGCTGGAAATGGTGGAAGAACAGAACGGAACAGGAAATCCATCCTAAAAGCGAATTATGTTCTGTTCTGATCACCAAATTCAAAGTTCACTGCTTTACACAACAGTGACACAGGATAAAAGTGGTCTGACTTTGAGTTCATAAAGTGAAGATTCATGTTGTCATGTATCTGTTGAGGTACCGGTCACCAGAATGCTTCAGTCGCTGTTTTACTCATGAACTGCTCCATTAAACCAAAAGTTTCAATTATGTCACTAATTTTAGATCTTTAGTATGCTTTATTATTTAAATGCATTCACGTTGAGCAGACAACACAAATGACTAAATACTTTCTTACAGAACACACTATGGCTACACCTTTAGAAGATGTTGGCAAACAGGTGAGTAGTTTCCATCCTTGTGTGTTAGTGGTATGTCACTGGCTCCACACTCTTTAGCTATGAAAGTATGTAACATTCATAAAAAATATTTTTACATATTAGTTCAAGCTGTCACTATGTTGCCGCAGTTTGTTATGAGACAGACAATCTGTGAAAAGATGGAGCTCCTCTGCCTCCTAATGCTAAGTAGAAACAACCAATCAGAGTGAGGATTGGTTATTTCTTCAAGATCTCCAGGCTTACCCTAACAATACCATTTGTTCCAGTTAATGTACTTTTTGAACAATATTGGACAAAAACTACATCATAACTATGTTACCTTCAGTTGTTATAAAAATGCTGGATAAATCAGGAGGCGGGTTTTAGCGCTGTCAATCACCCTCTGTGAATTCTAAGGCATAGCCACCAATGATGGTGGATAAATGGTTTTCCTAGTAAGTTGTTTCTCCGCACATTGAACTGTGACAACATGATGTTGATTGATCTCACTAAGCTCCTCCTTCTGGCTCTGATTGGTTGTTTTTGGTTGGTGCATTTCTCCAGACGGTAGTAGCACCTCCGGGAAGAGGTGGAGGAGATGGAGCTTTTCACAGATTATCTGTCTCATAATGTTCTGTCATGACATGGTGACAGTTTTAACAAATATGTAAAAGATATATATTTTTAGAAAAGTTACATACTGCAGTATTAAACAGAAATGAAGCCAAAATGAAAAAGCTACAAGTAGATAAAGTAAGTACACCCTTGAATTTGCAGCCAGATGCTATCAGATACTGCTACTTGTGTCTCGTGTGTCTAAAGGACATTGTTCTAGAATTCTTGCGCTTCATTCAGATTCAGCTTTGGGGCGCTAAGCTCTGCTGCCATGTTGTTTGACATAAGAGGTCGTCTCATGGCAAACCATCCAAACAACAAGGCTCATTCTAATTCAATACTTAACAACCTGTGTGGGCCTGCAGCCTCATGGAGCTCCTGGGTTCTTTTTGTTATTTCTCCGAGGATTTTTGGTTCTGGCTATGAGGTGAATTTGCTGGCATGAGTGAAGTTGGTCCTCCCATGTTCATTCTTAAGATTTTAATAAGGAGATAATCAAAGGTCAACACATTTTCTAAAACAAACAAAGCCGGTCTTAAAGGGGCAGTATTATCTGTTTTCCAGGCACATAGTTCCATTTTATAGTACAATTTAATAACTATGTTACCTTCAGTTGTTATAAAAATGCTGGATATATCAAATATGACTTAAAAGAAATTTGACTTTGTAATTTAACGCCTTGAAATTGGGCCTTTGTCTCTTTAAAACCTCCTGCTCTTTTTGAAACTCTACCTTCAGGAAGTCCTCACAACATGGCTCCTCTATTAACACTTGAACAATGTTTTTGCGAGCTTTGCTCTGAGAAGTAGCTTCTATAATGAGTGGAGCTGATGCTCATTTCCGCCAGGGGTTTGCTAATTGCTGCTGGCTAGTCTGAAGGAGCTGAGTGGAGGAGTTACGGGACAGAGCTTCTCTGAGAGGCCAAAGCTTGGAAACTTCAGCTCTGAGGAGGAGCTGTGCCTCAAAGGCGGGGCTAAGTCCAACCAGGCGTTTTGCACAATTGAATGGTTGTCATGGAGATTAAAAGATTTCTCAAACATGAAATAAAAGAATCAAGGCAACACTGCAGGTATATTTTTGATGAGAAAATAACATTATAACATGATGAAAAGCTCAAACAAGTTTAACTAATGCTGGCCCTTTAAGCAGTTCTATGTGTCTGGGAAAGTTTGATCCAAAATGACAAATAAAACATGTAAGCCAGATGACCTCCTGACCTTTATGGAAATGTTGTTTTTGTCATACTGAATAGTGAGATGGGTGGAGGGTCGGATGGAGCTGATGTTTCATGTCCTTTGGGTTGACCCAGGTCTGGCGGGGGGCCCTCCTGCTGGCTGACTTCATCCTCTCTGAGAAAGACACGTTCAGTGGGGCCACCGTGCTGGAGCTGGGAGCAGGGACAGGCTTAACCAGCATCGTCATGGCAACCACAGCCAAAACAGTCTACTGCACAGGTATGAGGCCATTAGGTAGGGCTGCTCAGAAATGGTGGGAAAAATCATTGTGTTTAGCAAAGTCACTCATTGAATGTGTAAACCTGTTTGCATTTAAAAGCTCGAGGTGCATTTCAGCTTATCTTTACTTTCCTAGTCGCTTCTCCTCAGTAAGTTAAATCAGATGGAAGGTGTAAGAAGACATGTTGCAGTCTGTCTGCGCTGACGCTGAATGTGTTTTCCAGACGTGGGTGAAGACCTCCTGAGGTTGTGCCACAGGAACGTGTTTCTGAATCAACACATGACAAAACCAGCAGGTCAGAATGTTCACATTCCCACTTTTCTCTTTTAAAGTTGTGCGCTTTAGATCGTTGCCAAAATGATAGATGTATTAATATTATAGTTAGAAAATATTGATACCAAAGCTAGTTGCACAGCTGGTGCATGTCGGTACAGTCCTACTGACAACTGATTTTTGTTGCATTATGTGACTGATGGGAGTGAATCAGGGTCTAATTAACTGATGCTCCTATTTTCTTTCTTTCCTCACATGATAAGCATTCTGCTCTATTTGTAGATTAATACAACTTTATATCATTCATTCTCATTTAGTTTTTTACCAAAGCGAAATTTCAGGTTGGGTCTGCTTTGGGATCCAGCTGTAAATCTATAAACTCTAAATGACTTTTTGTTGACATTTTATGTCAATTAGAACATTTTTAATCTGACATTTTTTTTTAAATTATTTTTTTTACATGTTCAATACTTATTTTACCCAAAACGTAAAATCCAAGGTTCAGCTCATAATAATAATGAAAAAAACTACATTCAAAGTTACAACTACTCATAAGTGATTAATTCAGAACAACTGTGACATGTATTTATTTTGGACCATATAAGCTTATAAACTGACTGCGAAGCTTTAATGCTTCTTACATTTTGGGTCATTCCAGGCAGGAGGCCACCTGCAGGACGAGAAGTTGGTTTTGTCTGACATCTGGCTTTACAACTTTATTTTGAAGGGATCTGAGGAAAAGGAAAAAAGAAAAATCTAAAATATCAAGGAAGTCAGGGTTGCAACATGATGGATAGAGCAGTGGTTCTGATCCTCGGTTCTGATTCAGCTCCGTCTCTAGTTCCTCAGCTGCTGCAGACGCCTGTTCATGTGCTGCTTCCTGTGGCAGCAGAGGAACACCTAAAACCTGCCGGACGAACAGTAGACATAGTTCATTGGAGCTGTGTTTTAACTGTTGTCTGAGAAGATGTTAAATTTGAGCTCAAACACTGCGACTCTCATCTACCTTAGCGTAGCTTCTTTATCTTTGCCAGCAGCAGGTTACATTCATGCATTTTTTCCCACCCAGCAGGCGGGGAGGTGAAGGTAAAACATCTCAACTGGCTTCAGCACAGTCTTTGCACAGGTAACACCCTTCTGCTTCTTCTCTTAGATATCAAGCATATTAGTCAGTTCATAACCCATATTTTAATGTCGAACAGTATTAAAGTTACTAGACAGACTTTTTGCACAAATAGTCCTGAAAAAAAAAGTTTGTACTGCACTGAACCCCATTGAAAACCTCATTGTTATTCCACCAAATATTTATCCTGAACTCTTCCTGAGTTCAAACATTAGTGTTGTTGTTTCTAAATTGTTTTCTTTGCATTATTTGAGGTCTGAAAGCTTTGACCGTTTCTCATTTTCTGCAAATAAATGCTACGTTTTTGCTTGGAATTCCAGAGACATGTTGTCAGTAGCTCATAGAATAAAAGAACAATGTTCATTTTACTCAAACATATGACTATAAAGAGTGAAATCAGAGAACTGATCGTTTTAAGTGGCTCTCTTCATTATTTCCAGTCCTGTACATGTAACTTCTTATCTGGAGTTCATCATCCATTAACCCAGCAGCTGATGATGTCACTGGACTGCTTACTTCAGTTCAACTTTTAATCATATCTGTCCACCAGTTGTGTTTAGGTTGCAGCAGGACCCTTGATGGATTTATAGATAATTTGTTAGCCTGAATGCAGATTTGAGCAGAATGATCTGCTGCAGCATCACTCCACCAACTCCACCAACTCCACCAATCACCTGCTCTTTCTGCTCTTCCTCTCTGCTTGTGTAGATGCTGACCTGGAGTTCAGCTGGACTGAAGAGGAAGTCGCTGATCTTTACGACAACACCGACTTCATTATTGCAGCTGACGGTGGGTTTGCAGTTCTAATGAAAATAAGACCAACTTTCCATTTCTTCGTTCATCTTGATGTTCGTTTGAAGCGAGTGCATTGTACAGGCATGATGAGTCCAGTGGCTGGACGGCAGGTGCAGTTATCATGAGGTGTAGTCACTAGATGCAAATGAATTGCAAAATGTTTAATCGGTGAAAAAAAAACTTTAAATCTGTGTTTTCCTCTACACACTCATTTTCAGACCAGGAAGTGGTGCATGATGGTCAAGTTCAAGTTTTTTTTTTTTTTTAAATGGGACAATATATATACATGAACATTTACATGTAAATACATGAGATTATAGCCAGGTGGATCATTTCCATCTCTAGTCTCACTGGCAGGTTGATTTCAAAGCACAATAATAAATACAGGGTTAAAAAACACTAAAGAACAAACAGAATGAGAAATACTCAAGACAACAATCCTGACAAGAAGTCATTATGTCTAATATGTTTTCATTTGCCTCCATGTTTTATTCTAAGGGAAAGATGATCGAGTGATAATTTTTTTTTTGCATTTGTCACCATTGAAGCTGCACAGAACAGACTGTCTAATGTTTCCATGTTTGTGTCTCCAGTTTGCTACGACGACGATCTGACAGACGGCCTCTTCAGGACTCTGTACCGACTCTGCAGCAGCTTTAATCACTCCTGCACAGTTTTCATTTCTTTAGAGAAAAGGTAAAGAAAAACTGTCTATCACTGTTTGTTCACCTAAACTGACAGTTCAGACTGCCAGCTTTGTAGAGCCGCGCCTCAAAATACAAGACATTGTAACTGCAGGAAAAGGAGGCGCTATAGAGTTAGTCTCAGTCTTAGGACACACTTCAGTCTTTAATTCTAATAAAATTTGAAAACTTTGTATCATTTTTCTTCCATTTCACATTTATGCGTTGCTTTTAATTTCCGTCACAAAAGATTCCAACAGAATGTGCCGAATTTTGATTCAGTTTAAATGAGTTTAGTGCCATCTTGTTACAAATTTTGTCTTAAAGTCAGGTACACACACTTCAGTTTGATCCTGATCAAGTTCAGTTTATTAATCAGATCAGTTTATGTCTGAGGAAACCCAGCAGATTGCAGCGGTCACTCCTCCAACAATCACTTGACTTTACAGCAATCAAAGTCAATGCACCAGACTGAACATGCATCAGTCTGGTGCATGTTCAGTCAAAACCAGAAATGTATGCTATATAAAAAGACACATGCATTTTTTTCACACTGTCTGACATGAAACCAGAATGAACTTTTCCCGTTTCAGGTCAGTTAGGATTATCCAAATGTTTTATATTTGCTAATCCCAGAATAATATGACAGGGAATTTTTTTAATGGAATTTTCATTGTTGGTAATCCTAACTGATCTAAAACAGGAAAAGTTCATTCTGGTTTCATGTCAGACAGTGTGAAAAAAATGCATGTGTCTTTTTATATAGCATAAATTTCTGGTTTTGACTGAACATGCACCAGACTGATGCATGTTCAGTCTGGTGCATTGACTTTGATTGCTGTAAAGTCAAGTGATTGTTGGAGGAGTGACCGCTGCAATCTGCTGGGTTTGAAATAAATATAAATATCATCAGCATAAGAGAGGAATCCCATGTTCTCTGATTATTATACCATTTCTAAATGGTAATACATGGTAAAGAGAATGGTCCAAGCGCAGAGCCCTGTGGTGCTCCAGGATTTGGCAGTAATTTTCTTCCCTTCTCTGTCTTACAGGATGAACTTCAGTCTGCGCCACATGGACATTTGCTGTGAGGCCTACAATCATTTTAAGCACTGCCTGTCCCAGCTGCAGGACATGGAGGACGGCCGGTGCAGATTCAAAGTGGAACACGTTCCTTTAAACTTCTCACAGTTTCTTCTATATGAACGTATTGAGCAGCTGGTGAGAAAAACCTTTACACCCACAGTTTCAGCCACACTGGTTTTCTGTATTTAACCCGTCTCTCTCCCAAACTAAGCTACAGCTGCCACTAACTATCCTATCCTCTGTTTTCATCCCATACATTGCACTACATGCTCAGTTTATCTGTGTTTCTCTGCTAGATGAAACCATTACAGCTGCTAATGCTGCCATTAGCTCTTTGTTTTTTCCTTAACATAGAAAGTATTTCTGGATCCAGCTTTTTCTGTTTTTGTGTGAATCCATCCATTTTTTTTGTTTTGTTTTTCATAGCAGTTGTGAATTTGTGCTGTATAAACAAACTGCTCTGAACTGGATTAATATGGATATTTTTTTGCGGCTATTAGAAAATACTTTGTTTTCTTATTACAGTGTGTTTTATGCAGTGAAACTAGACATTTAGGAGGAGACGAACTTACAAAGATGTATTAGGGCCATTTTAGATATAGAAACAAAAAAGAAAAAAAGTTTGAACGGTTGAAAATTTGCTAGGAAAAAAAATCTGAAATTTGAGATTAACCTCAGAAAATTTAAAGCTGCAAAAGTTAATTTCGGAGCTTTTGGCAGAAATTAACTCCCCCCCCTTATCTACAATGGTTGTCATACTGGTTTTTGAATAACACTTCTTGTTTTTGCAGGAGCTGTGGAAGATCACTGCCTCTTCTCTTGAATCTGAACAAACCCAGTCTGACTCTGACTGAGGAGGCTCCCAGAGATGAGCTGCTGACATTTCAGCTCTATGGATCCTGACCACAGACTGCCTGCTGGACACCCCAAAAATCCACTCTGTTACTGATCTGTGAATGAACCATTGCTGACCGGGGGCCTTTGTTTGGTGGGAGGCTGTTCAGCCACAAAACAACCTGTTTCGGTCGAGGAACGTTACGCTGGAGGTCGTGTGAATCCTCATCAGTCTGCCAGAAGTGGAGGAGGCTGATGGATCCTGTACGTCTGACCAGCTTCCACCATGTTGAGATTTATTTACTTTTCTACAAACTTCATGATGAGACTTCTGTCTGCTGCTCAGAGGAACTGCTACTGATTATAACCTCAGAGGTTTATTGCTCTGAATAAGAACTAAATATTTCCATGTAACAAGCAGCAGTCCTGATCACCATCATGGGACAATCTTCACATGGAAAATATTTGATAGAGCAAATGTTATTTATTTGAGTTAGTTTTTAATGCTGTGCAGTTGGTAATAATCCCTTTATGCTCTTTGATTCTAACAGAATCTCCCCCAAAATAATCAGATCTCCAGTGACCTTGTTGGTGACATCAGTTGTTGTAGTTTTTATTAGCTGAGCTTCTCGTTCTGTTCACACAGGTTCTTTGAGAATATGGCTCAACTGTGTAACAATGTGAAATAGGAAAATAACTGTTAATATTTAAAGTAAAGAGTATTTGGGAGACTAGGATGTTTGTATCCAAGAAAGCTGAAAAAGAGTTAATAAAAGTTCTTGTTGCTTATGGAACTCACCATGAATATTTAATTTTAAAAGAAGTTGAAATGTTTTATATATATATTTGAAATATGTCACTATGTAATGAAGCTATAGAATGAGTTTCACTTTATGAAATAAATGACAAAAAATATTTGAATTTATAGAGCGTTACCTGTAACTTAACAGTAAGCCCATCACTGACTCCTTCACATGGAATATTTAGAAATTTCAGAGAGAAAGGACCAGAAATAAAACACATCCTCAACAGAGACAGAGAGTATTCATTCTAAATTTATTAACAAAAAGTAGGTCTCAGTAGTTTCACAAAGGAAAATAAATAGCTGTAAACCTGCTACATACTTTAGAATTTACTTTTTTTTTTAAACTAGAGTCCTGACAGTGAGCGCTGAACAGAGGAGACGGAGGCGGTCCACCATCATCACTACGTTTCCGTTTCAGGTTATTAAAACACATTCAGAACAAACAATATGTGGCCTGGAATCCATTCAGTCGGCTACGACTTCATCAGGCATGTTCAAGCTTCACTAAGCAGGATGAAGAGGAATGTCAGTGGATTCACCTCCAGTGTGTGGATTGATTGGGTTATAATGCAGGGAAGAACTGAAGGACCCCTGATTCCAGAATCTGGGAGTTCTAAAAGCAGATCTCCACTTACTGAGAGTTTAAGTTGCTCTGTTTTCACCAGAGGGGAACGGCGGCCATGTTGGACCCTCTCCATGCATCACTTCATGACAGATAACAGTAGAAAAAGCTGCTTTTTAACTTCACATGTCAACTTCATTTCACCTTTCCAAAACTTTCCCAGTCAGGAATGGATCTAACGTCCTGCGCTCCTGATAGGCTCCACCCCCTTCCCACCTGCTGCTCTGGTCAGTGGGCCGTGACAGGTGTTGGATGGATGGGTGGGGCTATAGTGGCAGCAGGTGGTGTGTGCTCAGAAGTTTGAAAGAAATATAGCTGGAAAGGAAAAAAAAACAAGGATTTTCAGCAGTTTGTTGTGATTCAATAGCTGTGTTTCCATTATAAATGTGTGCAAATCTATTCTGATAATGTAAAAAAAAAAAAAAAAACTATTTAAAAATTCCAGTGTTTAGATTAAATAACAAATGACATTAAAATTCCATGTGAATAAGCTTGTTCACACGATAAGTCATGTCAGCGACAGATGTAAACAGTTACATGAGATGTATTCATAATTCAGCCATGATGCTAGAGCTCATCTTTCAGCCAATCAGAGGAGACGTCTGCGTTTTATTTAGGCATTGGAGCGACAAGCCCCGCCTACTGGGGAGAGAGTACATATGTAGCGTATTGGGGAAACTGTAGTCATGATTTTAACTATTGATTCAACATGTTGGAATGACTCACAGCATTTTATGAACTGTGATGCTGTGGGAGCTCTGGTAGGTCCAAAAAACCCAAAACAAACTAAAACCATCTTCCTAATATCCCTTCGAATTTTTTGTCATTTTCACCAGTAGTAACATCTGGCTGTTGATCATGTGACTCATTTGATGCAAAAAAGTGTTTCCGTTGCAGTTTGGCGAAATACATTTATTTTGATACGGCTGAAAAACCATCTCATCCCGTCACAAAAACAGGACTTTTTCAAAATTGGCATATTTCCGTTAAGCAAATTTATTTTTGCAATTTCGATTTGTGCGATTTCATGGTTAATGGAAATGCAGCTAGTGAGACGCGCCCCCCGTCCCCCCGTCCCCCACCGAGCTCATCTACCTTACAGCCGATGGCCAGCAGAGTGTGTAACACCACGATGGTCACCACTGTGGCCACCGCTGTTACTCTGGTGTCGTCCCGGACAACGGGCCAGAAGGTGAGGACCAGGACGGAGCCAGAGATCACCATGGCAACGACGATGAGCGTCCATCGCAGCCACTCGTATGATATGATCCACAGGATCTGGAGGTGACGAGATGTGAGGTGTTATGACCAGCGGCTGGACCAGCTGTCCTCTGGTCAAAACGCAGAGTTTAGACATGAGTCCAGTTCCAAAGTTCTTCAGACAAAATCAGATTCATATTCATCACAACCACTGACTTTGTGTTTTACAAAGAAGTCTAAATCTCTGTGCAACCGTGGAGATGAAAGATAATATTACCTCCTTTTAGAAGAAATGTTTTACCCATAAAATTCTGAAAAGTGTGGCATGCTCTCTTTACTGTGGCACCCCAGAATAAAACCCATCATTCTCAGCTGCTTTCAGAGTAACCTAATTAGTAAAACGTCCATTAGGTGCAGAGACTGTTGTCAGGACAACCATAAGAATTAACTCCACACATCTGGCCTTTCAAAACAACGGAGATCAGGAAGTCAGACTGCCTCCAGGTTGACATGGAGACAGCTTTGACCAACTGAATCTTCTGAAAACTAACACTGCACACCACCCTGAACACACCATCCCCACATGGCAGTGGTAGCATCATGCTGTGGGGATCACCGTCTACGGCAGGACTGGGGTGGAGGTTCATAACCAGTCAGAATAGTTTAGATCGAAGCACTTTCAGGTGTTAGAACGGCATAGTCAAAGTACAGACCCAAGTCTAATTGGGATTTTTTTTCTAGAAAGAATTAGAAAACTGACATCCTTCATCCAATCTGACTGAACTTGTAGATGTGCAAAGCTGGTAAAAACAGACCCAGATCACCTGCTGGTTCTACAGTTTACTCAGATAAATGCACGCCACACTTTTCAGATTTTTATTTGGGGAATTTATTTGTTTTTGGCCTACTGTAGAAATTACTGTAGCACACACTAAAGGCTGCTGTTAAGAGAAGCCTGAAGCAGATTCAGCAGCATTCACTCACTGATGTCGGGATGTAGATGAAGAGCGAGTATCCATAGACGCACACCGTCTCCAGGAAGGAGTAACCTCCGACCTGCCGCTCGGCGCCCTGTCTCCAGGTCAAGAATGCCCACAGACCGATCGGCACCAGCCAGGCATACAGGAAGATCACCACCGCAGCTATGGTAACTGCAGCCAGACAGATCACAGTGAGCGCTGAGTGGGGGGCACCAGGGAGGTCATGGGGTTAGAGACTGACCCCTGTGGAACTGCGGCCTGTGGTGATAACTGGGGTCGCCAAGTGAACTGAGGAAGGTGGACAAGTTCCCACTGATGGCCACCGAGAACACCAGGGTCACACAGATCCAAAACGGCCCTGCACAGCACACACACACACACACACACACACACACACACACACACACACACACACACACACACACACACACACACACACACACACACACACGCACGCACACACACACACACACACACACACTCATAAGAGATCATTTATACTCTCTTCTGATCCCTCCGTAGTTCATAATATTCTCTAAGACAAGAGCCATTTCTGTGCATCCTCCAGTTAAACATGTCTCATTTGTTCCTACAAATGTCAGTTGTTGAATAAAAACATCTTATATTTTTAGAATAAATGTTCACTTTAGAAAAACTTTCATACTTTTTGTTTTTAAAGAAACCATTTTTTGCTATTTTTGAATGAAGAAAAATATGAAACTTTTGCCAAAAAAAGACGAATACATTTTCTTCTATGGGACGTTGATAATTGCGGAAACTTTTATAAAAGTATTACTGGTACTTTTAGTGTCACTGAGGAAATTTAATGTGATTATTTCTTAAAACAATGACAAAAAACCAGCTAAAATATCATTTATTGTTAATACATAATATTTAAAAACATTAGTTAGTTCTTTATCAGTTTTATTCAGTTATTAGGAGTCATTTTGGAAGGTGTACACCTCTGAGTGGATCCTGGGCAGCGTGTGTTCGGAGGTGAGCTAGCTAACTCACCATACAGGTCTGGGTTATTCCTCAGGTAGTGCTTGACAAAGTTTCTTCCTGGTAGCGGCATCAGAGAGCCCTTAACTCTGTCCAACACCTGCATCATGATGGGAGGGGGGAACCAAGGCAAACATTAGCTTTAGCCTCCTATCAGACTCTAGCTGTGTTCAGAAGGTATTTACACACAGGGTGTGTGGTGTTTTTGTTGGTTAGCTCCTACCTGCACTGTGTCCACATTAAATAAAGACTGATAGTATTCAAAAGTCCAGAAGCCACCAGCTGATTTCTGTCCTCCTAAAAGCTGAAAACACAGAACGGCAGTCAGCTGCTGTCCAGTCCAAACACCCAGAGGTCAATCTGTGTTCAGTAACTTAAAGGAAATGACCTCTGAGCTCTCCTCCTGAGCAGCCTCATCCTCAGACAGGTCTAGTCTTACATCCTCCCCTGCTGCTGGAGCTCCGGCTGTGGCTGCGGGGTCGTTGGATGCAGACATACTGAGTGTGGGGGCCCCGGGGTCAGCAGACAGGAGATCTGCTGCTTCTTCAAACTCTACATATAAAGAAGGGCAAGAGCTGATAAATACCGCATTGATTATCATAAAAAAAGAATCCCAATGAAATACAGTAAAGGTCTGGTTTTAATGTGAAAGTACTGAAGGGTTTGTTTGTTTTGTAGATGGGAAAATGCCGATTTTTTTTATATCCATGTGGTGCACTGTACTATTTAACTGGAAGCAAACAGCTGTTTACAGTAGAACATTTATTACCAAGAAGAACTGTTACAAGAGCGAACAAAAACAAAAAACTCTTACGTTTTATGCTAAGTTTATATTTTTTTAAAACTAAACGTAAAACTGTTTACGTTTGGTAAACCAAACTGTTTACCAAACAGTTCAAAAGAGCTGCAGTCCTCCAACCTCACCAGCAGATGTCGCCATTTACATAAGTGGACAGGTTTGACAAGCAGATGGTGATAATAAATGTAATATATTGTTTCTCATTTCACTTCTATATGTTCATTACCTGCCTTCATTGTAAAGGCTGAAAAACATGCTGGAGGAGAAACAGACAGAAAGCGGCCATATTTACCCTGGAACTGCAGGTCATTTGGAGTGGCCATCGCTCGTTTAAACGAGACAAAGCAGCTTCATGCAGAACCTAAAAGAAGGAGCAAAGAGAAAATATTCTAGATGACGGGTCTCACATTTAAGATAAATAATCTAATTTCAGTACCAACAAGAATAAAATAAATCATTAAAATGACTTTACATCGCCGCTAAAAGCTAAAACTCATAGAATGAAATAAACCAACGTCAACAAAGACACAGCTCGTCAAACGAGCCAGACTGACCGCTCTGCAGCAGCTCACCTTCGCATTAAAACGTTTCACCTCAGGAGGGAAGCGTCTTTCCAGGCTCAGCAGTCCCGGGGGAGGGCACATAAAACCGCTAGTCTTCACACAGGTCTACTGCCGCTGCTGTCAGGCAGGAGCTCTTCCGGTACACGTCACCACGTAAACAAAGCCGTCACGTGAACACAATTTTAAAATAATTTATTTTTCAACAGCAGAGCATGTATTTCTAGTATCTCAAAACATATCCGGAATTGTGTATCTATGCAGAAAGGTATTTTTCTCTTTCTTTCCTTTTTCATTCAAGCGGAACCTTTCTGACACTACTACTTGCTGACGGAAGACCAAAGCCGGGCACCCGGTCCGCGCCATTTTGCTTCCATGTGAGCTCTCGGCTGCTTGTAGAGCTGGCTGTGGGTGAAGGTGACCGTGTTGAGTGAAAATGGCCTCAATGCGGACAGCCGGGAGGATGTTCTGTGCTGCGGCTCAAGCAGCGGCTACCCCGGCTCCCAGCGGCCGCTGGGAGAGGCTGAGGAGGAGCAAAGCAGGTAGGGAACGAGCTGACCGAGAGAAGTCAGCTGAGCTTCAGGCCACCATTATTCTAGATTGTTATGGGAAGTAGAATAGGTTGTCCGATTTATTATCGGAATGAATATTATAGGAAACTACTAAACGGAAAACAGAAGTGAGAAAATAACTGTTATTGTGTTAAAGAAGCGCAGACTGGAAGAGGCATTCAGTCAGCACGGTTCTCTCCGGATGCAGCTGATTGCAGCAAACTGTAGATCAGCTGGTTTATTTTGAAATGTTTAATGTAACATAATTATTTAATTTAACGACTAAACTGACTGCACATAAGCCACAGAACCACTTTATTCGATATATCTGTTTAATTGCTTATTAACAGTAATGGCAGCTCAATGCAGGCATCTAGATATGATAAATATCTTGCTGAAGTTCAAAGCTTTATTCTAGTGAATAATTTGTTCATCCATCCTAAAGCTTCTCCCTTCATTCTACGATTCAACGATTTGTCCGTCTGGTCTTCCTGGCAGCCTTTACTTTTAGCAAGTTCCATATTTATAGCCGGACAACACAGTGGTGTCAGTTGCAGTAAGGGTTTGGGTTTGGTCTCCCCTTTAATAGCCGATTCTCTCCAGGTACTCCGGCTTCCTCATATGCAACATAGAATCAACATAAACATGACCGTGAGGTTACTAGATTTCTCTACATTGTCTTTAGGTGTGTGTGTGTGTGTGCGCGCGTGTGCTCGCGCGTGCCTGCTTGTTGTGATTGGCTGGCAATCTATCCAGGATGGATGTCTCCCTCCTCTACTCCAATGACTACTGGAGCAGCGTGGATTTAAAGTGACATTTAAAGTCTTAACTCCAAAAATGAATGGGACATTTTGAAACGTGTCTGAAGTTTTCACTCGGGACAAGGGCAGTGATCCCAAGAAATGAAAAAAAAAAAAAGACTAAAAACATTGTTTCTTTAATAAGGCAGAAACGAGTTAGTACTGAACTGATTCTGTTCAACTAAACCTTAGGTTGTATCTGAAAACGGAGCCAGTAAGATGACTGTAAGTTGTCATTTTGTGGAAGAATAAGGCATGATGTCACTCAGTGCACAAAGCATAGAATTAGCCTGAATAGATCTGTCCTTGTGGATCTGGTACATTGTCATGGATACCTGGTTTAGAATGTTTTTCCAATATCGGGACCGACACAGATGTTAAAGTCCCAATAGAAACTATACCAGCTAACTTCAGCAGTGAGGATTATCTGTGAGGTTTAGAACAGACAGATGAGAGGTGACAACCCTCCCTGATCAACTGCCTTCTTGCCTTAACTGTGTCTTCTTCTGTTGTCTCCAGGTGTGTGGTGTGGCAGCCTGCTGTCCGACTATAAGGAAGCGTTCAGGGAGATGGTTGTTAGCGCTTGGGAGCGGCCGCTAAAATCCTCTGTGTACTTGTCTCTGCTGGGCGGGGGCTATGTCTGTTTTCACACCAAACCCGACCAGTCCTCTTTTGAGGCCGCCTTGCTGGAGCGCTCCAACCAGCTGGGCCTTCTGTCACCGTGGATCCGCAACGGCATCTCTGACGGCCACATTCAAAGCCTGGTGAAGCTTCGTAACGAAGGCCGACTCCGCTACGCCAGCCTGGGACTCCTCAGTGTGGTGTACCGTGCCGACTACGACCCAGACGCCACGCTGTATGAGGCCCGCTGCTCCAACCTGTCGGTGCCCTGGAGGGAGCTTCCTCAGCGGGTGCTGGACGTCGGCTTCACTGGCTGCTGGTGGACGCTGGACTCAAAGATGAAGGACTACGACATCAACAACGATGAGTACAAACACCTTCCGGGACACCTGCAGGCAACCGCACCACCCAGCCCGCAGCAGGTGGAGAGGAACGAGAGGTTGCACAGGGATTCCTGGTTGCCGCTGACGATGGAGGACAAGGAGGAAGAAAGAAAACCTGTGGACAAAATGGAGAATGTCAGTGAACAGAGTCAGATAAAACTGTGAGGCATTTATTCTGTGAACTTTGTGCTTTTATTCTCAGTGTTGGCTCAGCAGCGTGAAAGAGAAACATCTTTGGTTCAGAGGGTCGTTAGTTTGTTTTTTCACACTAAGTGTTGGTGAATGTTTTATTACAATGTCAATCAATCGGCCATCTTTGAACTAATGGAATCTGTTTACCAAGCTAAGCCATTACAGGTGGCAACCTTGTTCCTGGTCTTTTTGGAGAAGAAAAGCACCTAAAACGTCCACAGGTGAGACACACAGAGCCTGTGGTTTTTATTTTTTCTGATTAAAGAAAATCTGAAATATAGCAGCTCAAGCTTGGTTTTTTCATATACTTTCAATACTTTCCATAATTTCCCTCAAGAATTAGCAATAATGTGAAAAGAGTTTTACGTCAATCTGGCTAAACTTCATTTTACTCTCCTCTGTCATTCAGTGTTCTGGAATGGACACTTTATTTAAAGTCATGGCAATTATCTTTTCTGGTTTGAAGAAATCTTATAGATTTATCTCTGGTCTAAAAGCCAATGATTTGTAAATGCTTAAATGCTAGTAGCTCAGATTAGTAAAACTAAACTATTCTTATGTCTGTAAAAGTTTTTAAAAATGTCATATTTCCTCCCTCTTCACTGTTGTGCATTACTTTGTGTCATAAAATCCCACTAAAATACAGAGGAGGTTCTAATTCCAATGTGAAAAAGTTTAGTGAATTCCTCTATGAGACAGAGTAGCTGCATGCCAGACACTAGATTACTAGCCAAAGGATGATGAAGACTTGAAATTATGTTTTGTCCTTAAGAGTTGTTCATTTCCAGAACATCAGCAAGATGAGTTGAGGTGAGGTTGGATCTCAATGTGAACAGAGTGTGATCTCTCATCCTTCTATTGACAACTCAACCACTGGGCCAGGAAGTGTAGATTATTGTTTCCACAGTGATCCATGATGCTGGTGATAAATCATTAACACAGGATGCCAAATGTCCTGTGAAAAAAGTTACAAGTTAAGAGTCTAAGTTCTGGTTTCCACCAGCCAGGCTACTGTTTCTTTTGTATCCCAGGCTTGGTAATGGTAGCTCTTCCCCACCAGGTGGTGCTCTAGTGCAAAAGAATAGTTAACCTGATTTCTGCCGAATTGAAACAGTTTTACTTTTTCCAGCTCTATAAAGAGTTGGAACGGGAAACATGAAGAATGACTCAACATCAGCACAATGAAATGAGTCTTAAAAAGAAACACAAACAATGCAAAGTCCAGAAAAGTAAAGATTTAATTCAGATTTCCTTTAAGGATCAATAAATATGAACAGTTTTCATATCCACTAGTATCTCCTGTAGCAGCCTGAAGTGGATAATGACCCTCCAGAGATGTGATGGCTGCAGCGTTCAGTTCAACTCTAATTTTCTATTAAACATTGATGGGGACAGTTCATCCAGGAAGGATTCTGTATGGTTTTGTGGATTTATTTCTCTGGTGTAGTATCCGTCTTTTATTTCCCTGCATCTCTCAAAATTCCCCTTCAGAATATTTCCTTGATCTCATGTAAAATGAAAATATTCAGGAAAAAGACGCATGTTCCAGACCATGTGTCAAACACGGAGGACATGTGACTGGATGGAAGGAGACCAGTGTTTAACATGACCACCAGTAGAACTGGCAGAAGGATTTCTGAATCAGTCTGAATCTCTGTCTGCTCACATCACCTACACGTCACCAATGAGCCGAAGCGCTCTTCAGAAGGTTCCTGGTAGCTGCTCAGGGCAAACAGATGAAACATTCCATCCTGTCAGATGACCGCGCCCCTTAATGAGAGTGACTCTCTTCCTGAACTTTAATGAAAGCCAAAAAGAGTCTGAAACGAGAAGCAAGTGTGCCAAATGAACTTAAAAGTTAAGCATCTCCATATAAGACTCCAGTGAGTCACTTATTGTCTTCTACTAAGCTTTAAAAAACAGATACTTTAGACCATTTTTATACGTCTTATTTCTCACTACACCTGTCTTTCGGAGCGGGTGACCTCAGCACAAGCCTCCTGTGTGGTCTCTTTCTCTCTCTCTGGCAGCCCCATAGTCATGTCTCCAAGTCCTATAGGTCCATCACCTGTCCTCAGCACATGTCCAAGTCATGTCTCACCAAGAGTTTATCCCTCTGATATACTAATTTCTAATCACTACCAATGAAAGTCTGATCATCCTTACCTCTGCCACCTTCAGCTCCATCTTTTGTTCCCCAGTCAGTGCAGCTACCTCTAAACCCTGTAGACCAGGGGCGTTGAACTCCAGTCCTAGAGGGTCACTGTCCTGCATTTTTTAAGTGTTCCACTGATCCAGTACATCTGGATCAAGTGGCTAAATCACCTCCTCGGTAAGTAGGCAAGTTCTCCATAGTCCAGCATTAGCTGGATCATTAGATCCCATTTGATTCAGGTATGTTTAAGCAGAGACATGTCTAAAGGTTGCAGAACAATGCAACCGTTAGAACAGGTCTCTCAATCATCTATGAATCTTTCTACTTCCTCCCCAGACCCTGAGCTCTGCTCATTGATGTTTTTGGGTCTTTATTCTCTTATCCTGTTTTAGCCTTTCATGTAGACACACGGGTTACCTCCATGTTCCAGGGCAGTTCTGATTTACAAAATGAATATCTGAAGATGCCATAAGTGTGGGATCAGGACTGCAGGTGGTGACAAAGTACTCAAGGCAGGTGATCGGATGGTAATCTGATGGTGAGGGTTGGAGTGTGTTCCAGGAGGGCGAAGAGATTTAGTAAGAGACGCCAAGCAACAGGAAGCCAAGGCGACAGAACCGGAAATGGAACTCTGACAGGAAGTAAAAGTATCTCCGGATTCAGAGAGAAAATCATGAAGCCTCATTACCACGGTGGTGAGCAGAACCATCTGGCACCTGCCTCTGGTAAACTGCTGCTGATGGAGGCAGTATGAGAGAAAGAAGCCAAACCCAAGCTGCACCTCTCCCAGTGGAGATGGCATGCTATTTTATTTAGTTTTTCTAATTAAAGGCTACACTGACTTCCACTTAATGATTTTACTCTGACTGAAGCAGTGAAAAATATTTATTGGCATTATAATTGATATCATTCCTTCTATTTATCAGAGAAAACCCTGATTAATTACTTATTGGTGTCGTATCAGGTTTCAAATTTTTGTATCACAACAACCCTGAAATCAAGATGTGAAAATCTGGTAGAAACTGCAGTGAACTGTGATTTTATTCAGAAACTATATGGATTTTACTACTGCAATCAGAAGACATATGGGTTTCCTTTAGTCGGGCAATAAGTATAAAACCATAGGCTTGAGTTTTGAGTTTGTTATTTTGAAATAAAAAGGGAATAAAAAAATGTAATAATTATTCCGCTTTACTTCTGCTACCTCCTTCCTCTGTTCGCATCTTTTCAAGTTTCCTGTCTGCACCTCCCTCCATCTGCTCCGTATGGCCCCTGTCGGCCCCTACGGGCCCCTCCTCCACTCAGACAGGGAGCCGGGTTCAGTGAGGGCGGTCACTGTCAGGTGCTCTTGGAGCAATATGCAGGTTTTTTTGTTGCTTTTTTCATTAAGGGCTCGTGACGCAATCAACATCAACCGACAGCGTTCACACATAATCTGTAGTCAGGTGTCAGGAAACGTAACTTTTAGTCGACACCTTGACGTCGACTCAAGTGGATCCATTTGGAATTACAGAGAAGATCTGTAGAGCTCAAATGATTGCAGATGGGGGTTAACCAAAACAGCTTCATATTTGCTTGATATTTTTGAAAATACGAAGAATCAGCAAGAAGTCAACATCATGATACAACAGGTTAGTTATATTACACTTTATTGTGTGCCTTTGTGTAAAAATGTGAAAACAAAGATTGTTTTCTCATAAACTGAATGTTCCTGAGGTGGAAACTCTTTCCTGGTAATGTCAGGAACCCAGAGTTCACTGAAGCCTTGAGATGTGACTACTTCCTGTCCACTCTTCACCTTCTGCACGATTATTCGGCAGGTGAGTACTTTCACCACGTCATAAGTTTAGTGATATTTTCCAACACCAAGCTGAATAAACTTTTGCTTAAGCAGAGAAGGTATTATGCAGCTGCTTCCCCAAAACATTTAACTGAGTGTGAATATACAGTATATATATATATATATATATATATATATATATATATATATATATATATATATATATATATATATATATATATATATATATATATATATATATATATATATATATATATATATACATACAGTACAGACCAAGAGTTTGGACACACCTTTTAATTCAATGAGAATTAATCCTTAATAAAGGAAATAACGTTTCCTTTATTTTCATGACTATTGACATTGTAGATTCACACTGAAGGCATCAAAACTATGAATATTACATGTGGAAATATGCACTAAACAAAAAAGTGTAAAACAACTGAAAATACCCCTTATATTCTAGTTTCTTCAAAGTAGCAACCTTTTGCTGTGTTTACTGCTTTGCACACACTCTGCATTTTCTTGATGAGCTTCCAGAGGTCGTCACCTGAAATGGTTTTCACTTCATAGGTCAACCTGCCCTGTCAGGTTAATAAGTGGGATTTCTTGCCTTATAAATAGTCATGAAAATAAAGAAAACTAGACAGGTTTGTCCAAACTTTTGGTCTGTACTGTATATATAAAACCAGTACAGATCAAAAGTTTGGACACACTTTCTAATTGAATTCAATGAGAAGGTGTGTCCAAACTTTTGGTCTGTACTGTATGTACAGTATATATAACATCTGAAGGTTGTTATTTCTTGATTGTGCTATAAAATGAAAATAAAGAAAACCCATTGAATTAGAAGGTGTGTCCAAATTCTCATTGAATACTTTGTTCTGTACAAAGTTCCATTTGCACAACAGCAGGTGAAATTGATTGTCAATCAGTGTTGCTTCCTAAGTGGACAGTTTGATTTCACAGAAGTTTGATTTACTTGGAGTTATATTGTGTTGTTTAAGTGTTCCCTTTATTTTTTTGAGCAGTGTATATTGTTGCAAATGTTTTGACAAATAGTCAACAGCGTCACAAGAAACGTGTTGAGGGAAAAACCCATATTGTTCAAAGAGTTGAGAAGAATCAAAAGTGAAACTACAAGGAAGCCATTATCTTTCAATTCTGTTATATTTCATATCTGCATCCTGTCTGAGTAGGTAGAAGTACCAGATGTTCAACGATCAGAGACACTCCTGAGTAATAAGGATGAGTCTTGACCAGATGATGATTTTTATGCAGGACAATGTTCCACACCATGCATCCAAGAATTCTCTGCGTTGCTACCAAATAAAGGCAGTAAAGATGAAAAACTTATGACATGGTCCCCTTCCCCACCTGGCCTGAACCCGGTGAGAACAAGATGGCAGCTCTGAAACGGGAGATTTCCAGAGGAAATCTGTTTTGATTGTTGATTCTATGTTGCATGACGTTGTGTTTATGTGCTTGTTATGATGTTTTAAATGCCTTGCTGCTGAAATGTGCTATACAAATAAAATTTGATTGATTTGTTAAATACCATCATCAAAATCATGAAGCACAACACACATCAAATATGTCAGTCAATATTTCATTTATTATGGTTAAAAAGCAACTCTACACAGAAACTCAGTATTTCAACTGTTTTGCAGTTTTCTGGAAGTTTGTTCCAGATTTGTGGTGCATAGAAGCTGAATGCTGCTTCTGCATGTTTGCTTCTGGGGCTGCAGAGCAGGCCCAATAACATGTGTAGATATTCTTCCAATAAAGTCAAATCCTCCCTTTTGCTTTCTTAAACATTCATGTTTAAGGAACATTCTAGAAGTAGACTGCTGCTTCCACTCTGAATCAACTTCAGTGGAGCTCAGAAGTTAATTTAACATTTTGGATTCACCAAGAGAACTGGAGCTGATTAGTGAAAATAATCCTCAAAACTGACACTTGGCTAATAATGATGAACTCAGTTTACAAAGATTCTTTTTGCATTCCTTTATTCATTCTCCCTGTTTCTCCAGTACATTATGTCTGTTACTGCTGCTCTGTTTTCTATTTATCCACCAACACAATGTCCAGATGGTTGGAATATTCATCAGTCGGGTCTGGAGGTGCCACAAGGTGAAAGTGCTCTTAATGGATCGGCTGTCACCTGATTTCTGTCAGGTCCAACAGACGCTTTCAAAACTACAATTTCTTACATTGTTTCTCATTTCTTTGGCATGTTTTTTTTTGAAACCAGCTTCTAATTTATCTCCTTAAATTAGAATAGCTTTGAAATAATTTAGAATATAATTTGAAAGTTGATTTAATGAGGTATTTCAATTCAAAGAGTTAACTTCATTCCATTTTTTGGACACATAAACATTTCTTTAATTTGTTGATTTATGTCAGTGTTGATTGTTGTGGCTTAAAGCTAATTAATATCCAAAATTTGGTTTCTCTTATATTTAAAAAGATACATCAACCAATGAAAAAGCACTTTGAATAGGTCACCCTGAAAAATGAAAACGGGTGAAACAGCTGCAATATACTGAGTTCACTGGTCACAAATAATAACTGGGTCCAAATAAATTATCCAAGTAAATTTATTACGTTTATTAAGTCATCATGTTAAACAAATGTAAATATAGTAAGTTTGACAAACTTCATTTGTCAAAATTCAACTATATAGTTCAAAAAAGTTGTCTTAAGGCAAAGGTCATTTAAATCAGTCATAAACACGTTCAAGTTGATGGCTGGTGATTAGGGGTGCTGTGTCATCTGTTGCTATTGGTTACAGCCTTTTAACGTGACATTTTCGAGCCCTTCATGCTTCGTTTTGCTGACAAAGCTTTATGATGCTGATTTCACTTTCTAGTAGGACTTGATACCTGCCCACACTGCCAAAAGTACCAGGACCTGCTGTAATCACCATGGTAATCCCAACAAACTGGCCTGACCTAAACCCTGCAGAGGAGGAATGGACTGTTCAGAAGAGGAAGATGACAGACGTCAGAGTCAATGCAGAAGAGTTGAAGTGTGCTGCCAGAACAAGCAGGATGATCAGCTTGGTGAAAAGGTAGAATTACTGCAGACTGATGTTTAGTGGCTACACTGAACACAAATGTGCTCATAGCAGACGGCTGCTTCTACTGGGATAATCCAAGGACGGTTTAATTCCTAAATTTGTTAGGAAAAGAAAAGTAAACCTTTTAAATCCAGTTTCTCCACATCAGTAGAGCCTGTTGTGAATGCTCAGGCTAGTTAGCACAGGCAGCAGATGAACTGTTTTCCTGTAGTGGTCAGTTGTTTCTCCACCATCAGCACATTGAGCAGCGATTGACAGCGCTAAGCCCCTCCCTCTGGCTCTGATTGGTTGTTTTTCTATTGCAGCAGGCAGCAATAGAAGCTCTGTGATCATTTTACAGATTATGTGTCTAATATTACACAGTTTCAACAAACATATATATTTATGCAGTATATATATATATATATATATATATATATATATATAGAGAGAGAGTTATTTTACAACAGTTACAGCAGCTTTATTGAGTAAATAAAAGGGCTTAGTGACACAAACTGTAGCATTTCGAGTTTCTGTCTGTTTCCATGTTTGTATTTCTGATTGTTTTTGATTGACTGATTTATATCAGGGGTTTCTGGTTCACTCTGTGGTGTCCCTCAGGGCAGAGACACTCCTTGACTCAGTCAGTCAGTCAGTCAGTCAGTCAGTCAGTCAGTCAGTCAGTCAGTCAGTCAGTTGTCAGATCCTCTGCTATTGTTAATATCAGCCTGAGATTATCATTTCATTATTCACTTCATCATGCACCTCTCCACCTCATCTCTGCATTTGGGTCTACAACAAACCTCCACCCATGAGACACTGTGTAGGCGGGGGTGCATGCGTGTGTGTGTGTGTGTGTGTGGTGGGTGGGGTCAGTGGGGTAGCAGTGTAGCTCTATAACGTCTGCCAGTCTTGGAGTGTGAACATGTTTGAAGGGTAGGAGCAGAAACAGTGAGGGAAGGAGAGAGAGAGAGAGAGAGAGAGGAACGGAAGGAGGGATAGAGGGAGGGAGGAGATAGCAAAGGAGGCCAGAGCAAGAAAGGAGTGGAGGAGGGGTGTCTGGTAGACAGAGAGAAGGAAAAGGGGAGAGAGAAAAAGAGAGGGGGGAGGAGAGACAAGCCAAGTGTGAACAGTATTCATTCAAACTGACAGAGCCTGAGTGTGTGTGTCTGAGAGTGTGTGTGCATGTCCTGGTTTGTACTTCCTATTCCTATGCTCAGTCTCTCAGCAGACAGCGGGAGGACGACAGCGGAGCGGAGCAAAGGAAAGGAAAGAGAGCGTTAAACGACAAAGGAGGAGGAAGAGGAGAAGGAGGACGAAGAGCAGAAAAGACAGAGGAAGTCAGGATGGAAGTCCATCAGAGTCAAAATGAAAATGAGGACAGAGGCGCTGCTGCTCCAGCAGAGCTGATGCAGAAGGTGAGTCAGCTCTGGTTCTGGTTCTGGTTTTGGTTCTGGCTCTGGTGCTGTGCCTCTGAAGCGTCCCCCAGCATCCTCACCGGACCTCGGTTGGGAGAGGCTGGTATGATGTGACAGGGTGTCAGCGAGTGTTTGCCCACACTGAAGGGCGTGCATGATGCAACGCTGAGGAGGAACGCCCAGAGAGACGAGAGGATGGAGCGGAGAACAACAAGGCTAACATGGCAACCACACTGCTGTATTCTCATTCATCATGTCTCATGTCGGTCTGCTGTGAATGTGTGTGTGTTGTTTTTATTTTTTAAATGCATGCGTGTGTGTGTGTGTGTGTGTGTGTGTGCGTGAGTAGAAAGGCGTGCCGGCCCTCATGCTGTGTGAGCTGCATGGCCGACTGCCACAACGCAAGAGAATGACAATTAGATTAGAGTATTGATCCAGTCTGGGGCAGGTATCAGGATGCAGACACACTCACACACCCAGCAGTTAGCCAAAAGCACACATTCACACACACACATACATATCAAATCCTTGTCGCATTTCAAACCAGTGATCAGAAACAGAAGAACTGTGAGTGGAAATTCCCAGGAAGACTTCAGCAGCTCTTCCTCTTCTCGCTCAAACCTCCAGTTGTGAGAATCAGTGTTTGACAAAACCCCAAAATAAACACGTCTCTGCACACACACACGCAAACACGCCTGCACACGGCTGAACTCGGCTGAGGTCACACTCTCACTCACTCACTCACACACACACACACACACACATCCCCAGCAGCAGCAGCAGCAGCAGCAGCGTGGGTGCCTCCCTTGAACTCGTTCACCAGTGAGGTCACGGGTTCAAGTCCCTGGTGGGGGGAGGGACAACGAGTGGGAGAGTGATGGTTTGAGGAAGAGGAGCGGGAGCCAGGGGTGGGGGGCTCCACTCACTCAGTCTTGCACCCTTCCCTGCTCCATTCTGCCTCCACCCCTCCCCCCTTCTCTTTATCCTTCCTCCTTTCTCTCACACAGCCGTGCTCACATGTAGATGCACCAGATTTGCGTCAGTGCATTACATGCAGCCTGCACATGCTGCTGCATGCACGGCGTGCGTCCTGCTTCTGCGTCCCGATCGGCGGGGTTAGACTTTTATTTGGGCTGCTGCTACCTGAGCCGGTCAGCGTCTTTATCTCTCAGCGGTTTGTGATGTGGTTCCTCCATGTTTCACCCACCGCTGAGGTTTATGGAAGATCAAAGCTGTCAGGATTGATTCAAGCTGCAGCATCAGGAGCTAAAAATAATGTTTGTTTTTGTGTTTGTTTTTTCCCTCGCCTCCTGAAGCAAGATGTCCAGCCGCCTGGTCCAGCAGTTCAGGTCTGCTATTTCTTCATCCCATTTAATTTATTATTATTTTTTAAACATCTGAAATTATTTTCCCAAAAAGGTTTGGTGTAGAATTAGAACTTCTTAAAAGTTTCTCTTAAAGAGGTAGTGTCATGTAAAATTTTACTTTTTTAAAGCTTTACATCATGTTATAATGTTATTCCCTCATCAAAAACATGTCTGGAGTGTTGCTTTGATTCTTTCATGTATGTTTGAGAAATCCTTCAATCTCCATGGCAACCATTCAGATGTGCAAAACGTTTGGGGGAACCTAGCCCCGCCTTTAAGGACGAAGCTCCTCCACAGTGCTGCAGCTTCCAATCTTTAGACTCACAGAACAGCACCCCCCCTCCCCCCGCCCCTCTGCCAACTCAGCTCCTTCAGACTAGCCAGCAACAATTAGCAAACACCTGCACATCTGCTAAGCTCATCATAGGAGCTACTTCTCAGAGCAAATGCTGGTAAGAATCCCTATTAACCCTTTAATCTTGTTAAGGGGTTAATAGAGGAGCCATGTTGTGATGACTTCCTGAAGGCGGAGTTTCAGAAAGAGCAGGAGATTTTAAAGAGACAGAGACCCAATTTCAAAGAGTTCAATTACAAAGTCAAATTTGTTTTAAGTCATATTTGACAGATACAGCATATATTATATATATTTATGGTGTGTATAAACATACATCAGGCATCATGTTCCTGGAAAACACATTATACTGTCCCTTTAAAACACCCTGTAATTTAAAAATAAGGAACTTTAACATTAATTAGGCTCATGTCGCCTTCTTTCCTGTAGCTCAGTTGCACCTCTTGCTCAGTTTAATCTAATCTGGGAAAAAAAGAAAAAACATACAAAACCGGCTTTCAGGGTGAAATTAAGCAAACACACATTCATATTTACTGCTCCACATGAGCTCACAGTGACACACACTCACACACACAGCCTCTCTTTCATAGGAAACAAGAGTAGGCAACCTTTGACCTTAACCATTCAGCAGTCTGGAAAATACCTAGCCTGGAATCGATCAACACTCCTCCTGACCAGACACTCAGCACCGCCCTACCTCCCACTATCACCCACCCTGCCTCACCCCACCCCGCCCCAGCCCGCCTCCAAACACCTCCTCATACTTTAAGCCACGTGGCTCCTCCATCCCCGCTCCATCGACTCCACAGCACTGACTCTTTGAGTGGGAAGCATCACTGCTTTCAAGACTTTACAGGACTGAACATAAAACACACATTTTGTTGGAAACTCACAGTTAAACAAACATTCGCCAGAATTACACTGAGATCATCTCTAGCTTCTCAGCGTTCAGGAAGCTTTCTGGCAGCATCGCAGAACAGAACCATGTCATTTATTCTCTAAATGCTGGGCATGTTCTGAACATCTGTCTTCTATAACACATCAATACACTGATGATCTTTGAGCTTCATATCATGTTCTAGTTAGTAGTGGGACAAGATTAAAATGTTTCATTGAGTCCATCATTCACTAGAAATGAATCGCATTTTAATCAAAATACTATTTATCACCTAAATAACATTATTAATTGGTCGTTTTTTGCCTCTAAATGATTAAATATACATTTGATCTGAGCAACAAAAATATTTGCTTTTTTAAATGTGTTTAATTAATACAATTTTAATCAAAAAACAATACATAGACAAGATAAACATTTTTGATTATTTATACATTAGCCTGTTATACAAGTTGATGCTGTGTACTTCACATTGTATCAGTGACAGACAGACAGACAGACAGACAGACAGACAGACAGACAGACAGACAGACAGACAGACAGACAGACAGACAGACAGACAGACAGACAGACAGACAGACAGACAGATAGAGATAACAAATGAAAACTACAAAATGCAAAATATATTCAAAAAAGATTCACAAAATAAATTATGGCATGAAAACCAGAGAAAAAGGTTTTCAACCAAGGTGGAAAAGGTTTATTGTTCTGTTCATCACTAAACACGTCATCCAGAAACTATTCAGTGCTTCACTTTTTCCACATTTTGTTCTGTTCCAGCCTAATTCCAAATTGTCTTAATTTAATCTCTTTCTTCTGAATTCTACACACAAATACACCAAGATGACAATGTGGAATAAACAAAAAAAATACATATATATGTTTTAGAATTTTGCAACAACAACAGCAAAAAAACCCCCAAAAAACCATCCACCCAAGTAATTCTTGTCTTTGCTTAATACTTTGATGATCTAACTTTGGCAGCAGTTAAAGCCTCTGGTCTTTTCTTGGAGTCTTTTTGGAGCTTCATGCCTCTCAGCTCCAACACAAATGAGTAAAATGTTTGGATGTCCTCTTCAGGATGCCATCACGTTTGGAAAAGACCTGGTCATCGGTTTGATTCAGGTGTGGAGAAAGCCTGCAGGACAGCAGATTTTGATGAGATGCTTTGATTTAAGCTGGAGAAACATCTCAGTTATGATCTTCATGGTGTGAATACTCACAAAAGTGTGATTTCTTAGTCTTATATTTTTGACACATTTGCAAAAATCTCAAAAACTTTTTTTCTCCCTTGTCGCAGTCAGATACTTGTGTGTAGAATTTTGAAAAATGAGATCAATTTAATTACAACTTGGAATGACACTGGGACATCTAATGTGGAGAAAGTGAAGAACTGTGAATTCGTTCCCGATGATCTGTAACTGACAGAAATTTGATCAGAAAAACATCGATTGAATGCTGCACAGCAAAAACAAACTGTTTAGATACAAGCAACATGGTCCCTAGTCATGTTCAGTGCTGCAGTTTTAACATTATTTCTAATTATAATAGTTTATTTTCAAAAAATTGACTGTGTTTTTTTATTTTATTTTGTGCTTCAGCTTCATCTGTGAGAGGAATCCTGTGCTGTCAGGAGCCACCCTAACGGCCAAGACCAGGTGAGAAATGTTGAGTCATAACCAGTGTTATGGTAATTCACAACAATGCAGTGAAAAACCCAGAACAAACCCTGTGACTGTGATTTCCCCTGAAATGAATCTATTAATAATGATAGGAACACTATAAATGAGCAGTTCATGGATTAGGAGATCTGTATGTACAATGTGCCACTCTGAGATGAACCTAAAGTGGCATTATCAGTAAATTCCTATCATACTCCGAGGAGGGATGAGGATCCTGATCTGAGTGAGGTACACTGATCTAAACCATCCCATAATATCTCTGATTGGATGATCAGGGTGGTTGTGCGGCTGGAAGGTGAACCTCAGGTCTCAGCTCATCTGGAGCCTCTAACAGGTTTTTTCCTCCTGGATTGTCCTGATTCAGCTCCATCCAGCCTCACATGTGTGTCTGTTGTCCATTTTGGTGTGATGGGTCCACCGGCTTCCACATGTTACTGTTCCCTATCTTGCTTCCTTTAAACAACGGCTTCAACTATTTCATAAGGGCCAGATTCCTTGGTCTTCCTGAAACAGATCTTCTTCTTCACTGTAAAACCTGACAGTACTTCTTAATTTCAGAAAGAAGTTACAATAACTCACATTTACGAAATTGTAGTGGTCTCTCATTTCAGTCAATTAGTTAAACTCGGAGAGGAATTTTTAAAGTAATAATTCAATTGTTTTAAGTGCAGTGCAAGTTTGGGGGCATTTTTAGCAATTATAAATTATTCAACTTTGTTCCATAGACATTTTCTTAAGTTGACTTTATACCTAAAATGAAAGCCCTATTTAGTATGGACAGTTAATTAATCATTTTTTAAATATATACATTATTGTCTTTACTTTTTGTTTATAAAACAAAATGTAGTGAACAAGTAAAAATAAAAATAGTGCATTGTAATATGTTTATGAGCTACAGAAAATTGGATGATGTTATAAAATACAGAAAAACACCGTAAATGTTTAGTTTGTAAAGCCAAAAGCTTTCACAAAGAAAATCATGAAATTAACTGTCAACAAAACTGACCAAATACAAGACTATTTAGGCAGGGCACTGTGAATACAGGTAGCTTCTATTCTACAAATACATTTTGAGATAGTTTACATTTCTTGCCCCCAAAATTCTTCACTCTTCATTCTGTCTTCACCTGCCAAGCTCTTGTGTTCCTCCATAGGTCCTCCTGCGTGGCTCTCATCATGGCCGTCTCAGCCTCACTCTGCCGGGTGACGGCTGATAAGTTTGCTGTCAGACTCACTTGTTCAAGTTGTGGGGAACATTCAACGCTGTCGGTGAGTTTGTAGCTCTGAAAAAAAAACCATCGACTGTTGAGTGTACCCTAACTCCTGAGTTCCCGTCGGTTTGTGTGCTGCATCGCAGCCATCATCTGCAACTCAAGAGCAGGCAGAGGCTGCAACCTCTGCTTCCAAAACACAGGTCCGAGGGCTAAAATCAGCACTGGCATTCCATGCATGGTATTTGTTGACATGCCTAGCTAAAATACTTCTTCATGCTCCTAGCTTCTAGCTCCTTTTTCTGCATGTGTTTTTGTGTGCACTTACTTCCATATTAGTCATCATTGTCCTCAAGTCAGATAAGAGATGATTTGAGGAAATTTCTTTCTGTCTTTATGGTCTGTTTTTTAATGCTTGTAAAGCCTCCACATTGACCGTTAAGGAAATGTTTTACCTGGCTGGGGGTTAAATGTTCTCTACAGTCTCCTGCACTTTGAGCATTCAATGCGCCTCACTGTGATTCTGCTTGATGTGTTATCTTTTATTTAAAATGTTATTTATTTGAATAATTTTATATTTTTTATTTTTATTTTATTTTATTAATCAATCTGACTACAGTTACCTCAATTCAATATATTTCTAATAAATTTGGTATCGTTCACTTCAGTTTTATTTTTTCATTCATCTCTTCTTTTCAACGTTCTTTCCAAGGCAGAAAGGTTCAACTCATATCTGATTGAAGGTAACAGAACGGAGTCCAAATCCATTACAGTTTCAGGCCCAGACTTACTTTAATGTTGTGTTATCAGGTCCAAATTTAAACAGAACACACACACACACACACACACACATCACGTGCAAACTCTTACAACTTCAACCTCAACATCTTTATGTGAAATTATTTTATTGCTTCACTTTTCAAACACTTTCTGCTATTGCTTAGATGGAAGTCAGAGTATGCTTTTCTTTGTTTCTTCGGTAACAGTCTTTTGGGTGGTTGATGTCTTTTGGCCATGTTGATCCTGTAGGCTGTAAGTGGTGTCCTGATTTACGCCTGAAGGTAGGTTATATTTTCACTTTGCCTAACAATGCATTCAGCTTTCTGTTACGTTAACAAACCTTTCACGGTGCAGGATTCCAGTTCACATTCATCGCTGTCGGTGGGTTAATGATGCCGTCAACTCGCTGGTGGATGAATGTCAACTGTGTCCATGCAAGGCACATATCCCTAATCGAGTTTACATGTACAACATCAAATGATTGCATTTCTAGGCCACTGACCAAATAAATACTTTGGACTGCTGACTAAGTCGTCATCTTTTTTCTAGAGGGATTTAGCTGTTTTCTTTCTGTTGTTAAATTCAAAATGTCACCAGTGAAGGCATAGAGAAGAAAAAAATTAACTTGTCGCCAAACGTAAGGAAGTTTTTTGTTTGGTTGACTGTCTGCTGCCAGTAAATCTTTTACCATTGGAAAACCTGTTTATGTTCCCTCAATCAGAGCTATGTTTGTCAGGAAAATCCATTTGTGAGTGGAGCGGCAGAGTTAAGTATGTGGGTTGTTTCCAATAAAAACTTCCTAAATACTCTACCAATGCCAACATGCTTTTCACAGCCTCATTCGCTCTCACAAGTAAACTAGGCTTTTCTTTACTGGAAGCAATCTGAGTTCAGAGAGATATCGGGATGGAATTCTACAACCAGTGGCAATTCCATATCTCCTATGTTTGGGACCAAACTCGACCCAAACTCACACCCAGACAGCTGGGTTTATCAGAAACTAGCTCCAGAACTTTCTGGCATTATGGCTGCAGTCTTGACTTCAACCCCACCCTACAGTTGTAGGATCTGTTTGGGTGTTGTGATCATCTCAGATAAACCAACATCCTGGCTGGGGAATGGGATGCCATCCATCCCACAGCAGTTTTATGAACCTTTACTTAAACAGTACTCATTTTGCATCTTTCTTTTTATTTTTATCATTCAGTTTGCAATCTTAGTCATTTTTTTCCCCAAAGGTTTTGTTGGCTCTAGAGGCCTTTATTTGATCGTTTCAAAGAACAGATCAAACTAGTCTTACATCAGGAAGGAAAAGCCTCCCTTTTTTTCTTTGGGAGCATAGCTTTCAATCATCTTAAATCTGGGTTTCGCGCCTGCCCAAAGAAAATCACTCACTGCATTTATTTTAAATGTAAAGGTGGTGGGGGAGTAAGAACAACGTCACAGGAGCAAGGTTTGATCACCTCGTTTTCGCGACTCCAACTGAGAACAACAGAGCAACAATAAGTGCCAAAAATCAATATTTCTTTACAGACTTTTCAAATTGAAATAACTTGTTGTCTGGTTGTGAGTAGAGCCTCCTTGAGTCGCCCCAGAATCCAGAAGAAACATAGAAGGGTCCATAGCTAGTCCAGAACTTTGTGCTTGAACACACGACCATAATGGCTGAACCTGGACACTGTAGATTCTACCATGTAGAATAAGCCCAGAATGCCTTACACCAAAGGCATGGCTGAGGGTATCAAAGAGGGGCTGAAGAAGGACGGAGCTCTGACAGCTGAAGAGAGTCTGTGGAGGGAGGACAGCAGTAGGGAGGTCTTCCCCCAGCAAGGAGTTTGAGCCGTTACGACCTGAACATCTGCCTGTCAATACAGACAATACGGCCAAACAAATCTAAGATAAAGTTCTTAGGGCTGAATTCAAAGAAATTAAATGATAGTTTATGTTATACCTTGTTTTTGTGCTTATTTTTATAATATTGTACAGCTATGAATAAAGTAGTCAAACCAGCAAGGAATAAAACTTGCATACAGCTGATGTGTCATATTTTTCATTGGCTGTTGGCAACACAAATGCAGTTGGGTCATAATCAGTTCACATTTACTGCAGTACCTCATCACGTCCAGATGTAGTTATGAAAATACTTGGACTGTAACTGACATCGGATCAGTTCCCTTCTCACACTTGTATACTCTGGTCTTCACCTCCCTTCACACTAAAAGACTTTTGTGCTGACAATCAACCTGACAATCGTCTCCACCTAAATCATGCAAAAATAATCATATGGTGTCTCCAGCTGAAGTCTGAACTGACCAAAGCATATGATTACGGGTTACGTTCTGGTTCAGCAAACCTGCTGTTTACAATTGTGATGATCCCTCAGAAAAGTCTGTTTTGCAGGCATCATTCCCAAATAACCGGTTAGCATGTAGATACAGCCTAACGATTGTTATGAACACTTTATTGATGACAGCATAGTGACGCCTATATTTGGTTCATGCTTGATTTTCTATAGTGGGAACCTTGAACCCTTTCACCTTCATCCCAGAGTGCACTGGAGGCTTTCCCAGGCATTTGCCTTATGTTCAAGGATGATAACTCAACAAGACTGGTCTCATTGTGAGTCCTCCAGAACAGACAGAGAGATACACATTACACTGTAATGGCTTTGCTCTGGGGTCAGGTTTAGGTTCGAGTTACCTCCCGGTAGAGACAGATGGCCTGTATTCCTTCACCTTTGCCCTTCCCCCATGGAAGAGCCTCACTGGCATGTTGCTCTTCTGCAGGACCAATATCCTCACTCAGATAGCAAAGAGGCACAAAATGAGACATTTGAGGGTGAGATGGAGACATAACACTAAACTCTCACTGGATGTTACATTATGATCATGTGCAGAAGCTGACAGGGCTAATAACAAACTCAGAAGTAGTAGAATAGAATAGAATAGAATAGAATAGAATAGAATAGAATAGAATAGAGATCTCCCAGTGTCACTTAGTAGATATTCAGTTTTACCAGCAGCAGAGTCACAGAAGAATGGAAGGAAAAATTTAACAAAAAATAAGAAACTGTACAATAAAGACAAATTTAAAACAAACTTCTGACATAACAGCAAAAATAATACACAATAAAAATGATTATATTATGATTATGATTTATTTAAAAAAGGCATTCTCAGATTCCAATGTCCAACTATGTAGGGCAATTTTGAAAATGTGCAAATTAAGCGTGTATATTTCTGCATTAAAAGCAGCAAGAGATTATTTATAAGAATACTGTTCAAAAAACAGCAGGGCTGTGAACTGACTCCACCGTCTGTCCGACTACGGCAGAGTCATCAGAGAGCTTCTGAAGGTGGCAGCGTGTGGAGCTGAAGGAGAAGTCTGCAGTCTTAGAGGGTGAAGAGGAGTGGTGCCAGTACTGTTCCCTGTGGGGCGCCAGGATATGATGTCATCCTCCTTGATGCCAGGCTGGTTGGTGAACTGCACCAGAAGATGGGTGAGAACCAAGCTGTCCAGGATCTTCATCAGATGTGAGGTCAGTGCTAGCAGCATGTAGCTGCTGAGGTCCTGTGGATGTTTGACCTTTGGCACCAGAACCACACAGGACGTCTTACACAACTGTGGTACGGTCACCAGCGTCAGGTTCAGGTTGAACATGTATCCCATGATGCCACACAGCTGATCTGAGCAGCACCTCGGGATCCTGGAGCTGATGCCATCCTGACCTGCCGAACTTTCACAACTTGAGCCTCACCTGAAGTTGAAAATGACAAAATGGTGGTGGGGGAAGGAGGCTGTGGGATGATCGTGCTGAAGCACAAAAAGGTGGTGGTGGGTGGGGGGAGTGATGGCTTACAGCTGAGGGGTGAAGTTTGACATGACTTCATAGATAGAAATAAGTGACAGAATGGGATCAATGTTTCTCAGTCTCTCTGTTACCAAGTTACATCTCATTTCAAAGTACATGAAAGTCCTTTTTTATTGGACTTTCATGTACAATAGCTCACCAGGCCGTTCAATACATTTAATTCTTCCCGTCAGACATTAACTATGCCTTCAGAGATGAACATGTTTAGGGGTGTCTCAACGCTGAAGCAAAAAAAAAAAAAGAAAACACTGAAGTTGCTGGCTGAGGCTGGTCAGAAAGTCCACTGCAGCGTAAATGTGACAGTTTTCCCTTCTTATGCCGTGCAGTCATCTAAAAATAAACCTTGTTGTTTTTCTGTTTATGCGTTTAGCTCCATTGTGGGTTTTTAGTCTTTTCACTGTTCATAATTTGAACAGTGAACAGTTAAATGTCCTTTAACAAACCGTTTGTGGGATTAAATGTAAAATTTGACCATATTATAAATAGTTTCAAAGTAGAAAACTGGAATAAAGAGACTATTAACTCAGCTTCTAACATCTTCAAACAAATTCTTTCAATATTACAGCAGGAACAGAGAAAAAAGCACAGAACACAAAGAGTGTATAGACCTCTGGTGTTTCGTTGAAGTTATTACATCTGATGACTTCAAATGTTCAGGCGTTTTTTAAGCTGAGGTTCTGTTAATAAGTGATATCTAATTTATGTTACCTGCAGTAGATACTTCTCTTATAGGGGTGTACAGGAGCAGCAGATGTCTGTAGAGAATGTGGAGGTGAACAGCATGTCTTCACACCACGACTTCATTTCAGTTCTTGTTTCCAGACATTACAGAGAAGAGGGTGAACGTTGCATTTAGGAAGGAACAGAAGACAAACTTGGTGCTTTTTGTTCCTATGTATTATATTTAAAAAGCAATTTATTGCAGCTGTTTAATATTGCAGATTAAGATGTTAACAAGTGGGGGGAAGGTTGGTGTTAAGGCTCTAGGCTAAACACAGAAGAATCCAGCGATTTAAATGTGTTATCTAAATGTTGTCAACAAGTGTTCTTATATCAAAGCCAAACATTTAGACTATATAACAGAATATTAAGACCAGCCACTCTAATTAAAATCCATTTCATTTTATGCCATATTGATTAGAAACAGCTTCACTCAGACCATGTTAAGGTGCGTTTTTAGCTAATTTAAGTCTGTTACAATGTTTCCAGTAGAAGCTAATGCATGGCTGTAAGCTATGTCGGAGTACAGGACAGACATAGACAGACTATTTTATGTTCAGACTAATTGTTAGAATTGACTTTGATCTGGTTTTTAAAATTGGAACTACGTGTTCCCTGCTGTTTATGCTACAAGTTTGTTGTTCCAAGTTAACTCATTAAACTGAGCAATAGCTGTGCACATTGTGATCCTTGCTGTCATTATTAGCACACAACGGTTTTATTGACAACACAACAGCATTCCATCCTCAGCAGTTTAAGACTAGCTTAGACGCTCCGTTGTTGAGTATTTCACTTTCCTTAAAGCTGCAGTCGATCCTTTTATAAAAATATCGATTTTATATATTTGTTAAAACTGTCACTGACCTGACATTAAAATCTGAGACAGATAATCTGGGAAAACAATCAAGTGCCTTGTCCTCCTTCCTGTAGTCCCGCTGCCATCTGCATAAGGACCATGCCTGGTCAGAATCAACCAGTTAGATCCAGGAGAAAGGCCTCAGCACTGCCAATCAAGCTTGTGTACTTGCTGCTCATAGCCTCCCCCCACTCAGCACGTACAAGCTCCAGATTTCTGGTTTGCTGCAGCAGTGCTAGAACGGAAGTTAAACTGTAACTCTTGTTCTGTGGATGACTGCCAGAGTGGATATGTCTCCTCGCTCTCTGCTCAGGTCAAGATTGAATGTAAACAAATGTGCAGCAGCACATGGTCTCACAGTGGGTCTGAGGATCCCGTCCTGTTACTTTGTGGAGGTCAGGGCACCTCTGGCCATCACCTAGAGGGCAGTGCGGCCATCCAAAGAAAAGCCTCCCCACACAATGACTGACCCACCTCCAAACCGGTCATGATGGTGTAATGATGTGAAGGAGGTTTGATGTAGGACCCAAATGCTAAAGTACAGAGGCAGCAAGAGAATTTGAAGGTTTAATGAATAAATGTAAAAAACAAACAAACTTACAATTAGTAGAGGGAGCCAGGGCCGAAAAATAAGTCAAAAATCCAAGTAAAAAATAAACCATCAGGGAAACACAAAGAAAACACTGAGTAGAACGGGGAAACAACAGGAAGTTACGGAAGGAACCGGCGAGGAGTGACTGAAAAAGAGGTGTTTATACTGGGAGGTAATAACTAACTAATAACTTACAGGTTGGAGGAGTGAGGGGAGAGAGCAGACAGCAGACTGAGGAGAGAGAGAAGAGGACACACGGGGCGAGGGAGTGAACCAGCAAATGAGTCTGAGAAAGAGTAACAGAACCTAAGAGACATAACTAAACTGGAGTAGAAGGAATGACTAGATTAGCTGCTCTAGTTGAGCAACTTCAGTGGTCTGAAAAAAATGCCTCATGTTGCCTCGATTCGTGACAGCACTGACAAAATGGAAAAAGTGACTAAAAGCTCAACCAGAAAGGACGAGAACAGAGAAGCAAGTGTGGTCACCACCTGCAGAATCATTCTTTTATGGGGACTGTCTTGCAAGTTGCCTCTCATTTCCACCTGTTGTGTGTTTCACTTGCACAGCAGCAGGTGAAATTGAATCACAATAAGTGTTACTGACTGATTTGGAGTTATGGTGCTTAACTCCATGTGGGGCATACTTCAGTAGCATATGTCAACCTGCAGCAAACCAAAGGAGACATGTCCAGTCTGTCTACTGCCACATGTCCAGTCTGTCTACTGCCACTGGCAGATAGGAAAAAGTGAAAGAGAAACAACCTAAAGTTTAAGGCAGCTGGGTGAAGCTGTTGCCCCTCCCAGATGAAAAATAGACATATTAAAGATTATTTTTGTAGGTTGTACAAATATAATCCTTCCCTCAGATATAAGGCAACAATTCCCACACCAAAAAACCCCCACAAGATTAACGTTTTACATGTCTTGGCGCCTTGGTAGGTGTGCAGGTCCATCCTCTCTCCCTGTTCAGATGAGGGATTGAACAGAACACTGGGACATGTTCAAAGCTTGGGATATTGTTTTTGAGCCTAACCCTGCACCAAACATCTTTAAGAACTTGCTACTGGGTTCCTCTGTCTGCTGTTTATTCTCTCAAGTTCTCTTACAAACCTCTGTTTGCTAATTACACGACGTTTGACAGCAGTTTGTTGCAGTGGATTTACCTCACCTCCTCTACCAACTACCAGTGGAGAAAGTCTCCAGAACTCCCTGCAACCTTAGAAGAATTAGCTGGTACACACAAAGTATGGGTGACTGTTGAAAACGTTTCCTTCCCTTATACTTCATGAATAAGCCTATGTTGCACCCTTAAAAAGAACTAAAAAAACTCAAAGGCTTTTGTGCAACTTTATTAAACAAAATCCACGGTTCAGCATACAGCGTGTGTAGTTTTCTCTCCTTTCCACAGGTCATGAACTTTTTTCTCCCATTATGCATTGTGTCTTTCTTAAAGGGGTATTATCATAACAGAAATCTATGAAATAAAAAATAATAAAGTAGTCTAATTTAACATTGTCACGTTCTTAACATATTTCCAGGGCTCTACACCTACTTTGTATTGTTCCCTGTTTACAAGACTTTATATTCATAGCAGTAACAATTGTCTAGCAGGTTCTGTTGTTCATAAAGCCTACGATCTTTGTTGTTTTTACTGTTACACCCTACCTTTTTTATGTACTCACAAAAAAAAGAGTGAAAGAAAGAGCAGAACAGAGGTGAGGAATCCTGCTCACAGTCAATTTTTTGAAATGTATTTCTCACTTCTTAGGACAAGTTTACCCTTGGGCTCTCTGCCATAATATTTTTTTCTGTTGCTGTTTGTCTGTCAGTAAGGTTTAGGATGTTACACAAAGGTCCATTCCATCAAACCAGTTCCAGTGTTTCCACTGATGCTATAATCTACCAAGAAACAGTCCTTTGTGTTTCTGGCACCACAAACCAATGGAGACATATCAGAGGTAAGAGGCGTCCAGTTGGCTGCTGAAAAAAAAACTTAATCAGGAACTTGAGGCGTGCTCTTAGGGGACAGGAGACAATCAAAATCTAGTTTAATTGGCTCTAGTGTCCAATAAAACACTAGAGGAAGGGGGAAGACATGCGGCAAAGGCCATTGTGCCGGGACTCGAACCTGTGACGGCCTCATTTGTTTTCTTTACAAAGCTTTATTCCAAACAAGAACACTTTGTGGACAAAAGATCCCAGACAGATGTTTTTGCTGCTTTCTACTTTGACTCAAACATCTGGTTTACATTTGAAACTGTTTCTCTGCATTGCCAACACATGGAAGAGATCAGGCGGCCTTAGTGTGCTGATGAAATATCTCTTTTCTTGTGCAACTTCCTCAGACATTACGGTGAATGTAGAGAAGCAGGAAGAACCTGTAGCCTTATGTGTATGAATGTATGTGAGTCAGCATGCAGACACGAAGAGGAAATACAGGTTTTTCTTTAGGCTTGGCGTTTTGTTTTTGCCTGGTGATTTCCGGAGTTGCACTGCAGGCAGTGGACAACATGGAGGGAAATATGACAGCTTCTGAGGTGAGACATTCATTGGTCAAAACGCCAGAATTTGTATTTTGTAGAGCGTTTTCTTACAGGGTTTGACTATCAAGTCTTCAATTTTTATGCAGTTGAGATAGTTGCAGTTAAAATTTAATGGTGATATCAGTTTCTATTAACTAGCTCCAGTTTACATCATGGGAGGCTAAATGTACATAAAGCACATCCCTGTAAAAAGATGTTCTTAATTATTAGTATGTATCCACAGGTTTTCAAAAACAATTTCAGACCTTTTTCAAAAGACTGACTAACATTTTTGGTCAATCTGTTGTTAGATTAAACATTGTACAAGAAGGTTTAAACAGAAAGTGTCACGGCGTATAAGTTAAGTTTAATACCTTTTTTTTATTAAAACAGTGTTTTACTGTTTATACTGTTTATTTATTTTCACAGAGAAAATGTACAGGCTGATGGTAATGAAGTATGACTTAAATTATGAAATGGTGCAAAGCCAGTTTACACTGTGTTCCAAATTATTATGTAAATTGGATTTAAGTGTCATAAAGATAATTTTTTTTGTTCTGCTATTAAATTTATAGATGGTATTGTGTGTCAGGACTCTTTGAATCACTATAATTAATTTCAGAAAGCTGGGTTGATTAATTTGTCTGGTGAGCTCAATTAAAGGAAATGTACTTAAGAAGGATGTTCCACATTATTAAACAGGCCACAGGTTTCAAGCAATATGGGAAAGAGAAAGGATCTCTGCTGATGAAAGTCATCAGATAGTTTAGTGCCGTATGACAAGGTATGAAAACATTAGATATTTAATGAAAACTGAAGCGTTATCGTACTGTGAAGAGATTTGTGGCTGATTCAGAACAAAGATGGGTTTGTACAGATAAAAGCAAAATGAGGAAGGTTTCTGTTAGACAAATTCATCACATTAAGAGAGCAGCTGTTAAAATGCCCTTACAAAGCAACAAACAGGTATTTGAAGCTGCTGGAGCCTCTGGAACCTCAAGGTGGAGGAACCAGAGGCTTGTGGTGCATCAACCTACTATTGGGCCCCTAACCAGAGCTCACAAGCAGAAACGGTGGCAGTGGCTCCAGCCGTACATGAAGATTAATTTTCAAACAGACTTGTTCACTGATGACTGCTGTGCAACCCTGGATGGTCCAGATGGACGCAGTAGTGGATTGGTGGTGGATGGACACCACGTCCTAAAGTGACGTCAGCAAGGAGGTGGTGGAGTCATTTTCTGGGCCGAAATCATGGAGAGAGAGAGAGAGAGAGAGAGAGAGAGAGAGAGAGAGAGAGAGAGAGAGAGAGAGAGAGAGAGCTGGTCGGCCCCTTCAGAGACCCTGATGGTGTGAAAATGACCTCAGCAAAGTACATGGACTTTCTGACTGACCACTTTCTTTCATGGTTCAAGAAGAAGAGCCGTACCTTCAGTAGCAAAATCATCTTCGTCATGACAATGCACCATCTCATGCTGTAAGGAATACCACTGTGTCATTGGCTGCTATGGGCATAAAAGGGCAGAAACTCATGGTTTGGTCACCATCCTCCTCTGACCTCTGACCTCAACCCTATTGAGAACCTTTGGAGTTTCCTCCAGCAGAAGATCTGAATGCAGTTCATATCAAACAGCAGCTCTGGGAAAGTTTTCTGACATCCTGCAAAGAAAATCAAGCAGAAACTTTCCACAAACTCACAAGTTCAATGGATCTAGAATTGAGCTGTGATATCAAAGAAGGTTCTATGTTAACATGTAACTCTGTCTGTTAAGATGTTTTTGATTGAAATAGTTTCTGATTTTAGTACATGTGATCACTTAATGCCGCACATTCAAAGAATGACTGTTTGCAGTTTTTTATAATCCATAAAATGTTTAGAAAATCTGCTGTGCATAATAATTTGGAACAGTGCAGTTTGAGTTTTTTTATTTTTGAAAAAAATACTGTTCTCATGGGGAGCTTTGTTCAGTAAAATTTGATTTATACTGCAATAGTTCATGACTTGGAAATTATACTGACCATCATTTACATTGACCATTTAAGAAAATCTGAGAAAATATCACTTGCATAATAATTTGGAACACAGTGCAATGTTTCATTACATACATGTGTGATAAGTCATTATTCACATCTCACTAAAACCAAACAAACCAAACTACAAACCAACAGACAGTTCATAAAACAATTTTACCATCATAATATTTTTTAATACCAACACAACTTTATTAATTGAACTAAGAATTCTACATTTACCAAATCCAAAAGTTCAATAGAGAGGGAGAATCAGAGAGAGTCTACCTTCTTTGACTTAGAGATATTTTCTTTGGAAACAGGTATGAGATTATTTTGGTTGTAAATTGGTACTTGTTAACACGTGTAGCAAATCACATGTTAGCAACTCAATTAGCTTGGGTTTCTACATGTGGAAGACAAGATGCTGAACACCAAATAAAGCATCAGGATGAGGAGGCAAGTTGAACAATAGCTTTGAAAAATGATGCCTGGTGTGATGAGCCTTAACTTTTGATTTGCCAATTTTAAACAGCATTAATATTGAATCACTGTATCAATGGCTCAGGCCACAGGCTACTTACATCTCCTCATGACTTCTTCAGGTAAGGTGATGCAGTACATATAACAGAGCTCACTCTACTTTCTTAGAGACAGACATACTAGCTGTGTCCCCATTACAAATGTGAACTTCTGTCAATATTCTGCTAATGTAAAAAAAACAACACAATTTCACAATTGCAGTTCTTCCATCAAGTAAGAAACACAATTAAAATCACACGAGAATAAGTTTTGTTCAAGTGACAAGTCATTAATAAACAAGGCCTGAGCTCTTTGGTCAAAGACACTTTGAGAATTCCTCATTAACTGAGAAGCCTGGCTCTGCCACAGCTTGCTCATGGGACAGGAGGAGAATACTTTGGCAGAACACTAGCAGTCCAGGATGGGACGTGCTGAACTCGGAGTGCAGAGAGACATCCAGACGCTGCTTAAGTGGTTAAAAAGACGCAAATTCTTCATCTTTGGTTTGAACAGAGTAAGGATGTGGACAGCTGAATGCTGACATCACCTACAATATTGACAGAAAAGTTAAGATACAATTATTTATGTCATTAATATGTTCCAGCCAACTGCTTCATCATCCATTTGCCAAAGCACAGGTCGCATAACAGTATCCACATAGTTACATTTCAGTTTGGTAAAAGCTTTCAGAGTGAAAAAGTTGGAAAACCACAAACTAATTTTCTAGCACTATACCTAGACTTGAATAACTTTTCCACTCCTGCTGTCCCTATAAAATATGAAATGCCATCTACAAAACGGGAGCTTCTACAAAACACATCATCTGTGATGCACAGCTCTGGTTCTCTGCTCATTCATTTGACCATATGCTATTGACATTTTCAAATTAGTAAAACTTTGGAGGTAGTCTTTTGATATTATAAGTTTTCATTGCCCCTTTGCTGTTTTTACAACCTCTAGATAAAAAGAGAATTGGTTTCTCCTTGCATCTTTTAACTCAAGAGGTCTCAAAAGCTTAGGCCAGACAGAAAGGTCATCTGATTGGAGTTGGAACACACTAGCACCTTTTCATGTCCAATTATAAACTGTAAATGGTCCAGATCAACAAACTGATGCTGCGGAGCTCCCTGGAGCCGAGCAAACAGTCGCTCCATGATTTCTGTCCAAATCACAGATGGCTGTAATGAAAACACAGGCATAACAATCATTGTTAGGCTGGACCACTGTATAAATTCCTTTAAGCAAAAAGTCATTCTGGAACTTAGCGATTCTTAAATAATGCTCCAAGATCACAATGCAGTGGGCTTTTCCCTCTGGGAGCAAAAATAGTGGTAAATGATAAAAGCAAACTACAAAAGGTTGCAGTATTCTAAATCTCAACTCTCTCAATGCAATTCAGTTCATGGAAAATCAATCAATACCAAAGATGTGAAACACCACATTTAGATTTTGATGCCTGCAAGACATTCAGAAAACGTTTGGACAGGGCCATGTTTACCGCTGAGTCCTTTTAACAACACTCAGTAAGCATGTAGGAGCAATAATTGTTGAAATCTTATAGGTGGAATTCTTTCTTTATGTACAACTACAGTAAATAAAGCACCAGACATTTTCAGTGGGAGACAGGTCTGGACTGCAGGCAGGTCAGTCTAGTACCTGCGCTGTTTCACTGTGAAGTAATAGCTCTGTTGTAAGACATGCAGAATGAGGCTTATTGTAATCTTCATCATTCCTTCAGCCAAAACCTTACTTGTTGACTCTGCAGAACAACCTGATAATCTCCAGTCATGAATTGTCTTCAGGAAACCATCCGTCACTCCTCAGCTCTGTGTGCTGGAGAACAACAATATATTGACAGGCGAAAAGAAATTGTTCTACAGGCATTGAACAATCTGCAGATCAACTGTAATGTGGTAAGAAAAAACATATCTACACTTCTCTTTATTTTATTTTTTAAAAGGTTGTGTCAACTCTACTGGCTTTTATATGACAGATAGACAGGAAAGTGGATTGAGAGAGAAGGGGAAGACATGCAACAAGGATCATCAACCTGTGAGGGCCGCATCACAGACTGAGGCCTCCAAACACGTGTCATGCTTTACCCCTGTGCGACCACTGCACCCATCTTTATTTTATTTTTCTAATAAAAAGAAATATATATATTATATAAATTAGATCAAATTTTACTGGCATAATTGACCTAATAATTGGGGGTTTGAGAAGAGAAGAGCACAGAAAGCACCAATGTGCCTGTCCAGGAGAACTTTCTATGTCAAAGAAAACATGATGAGTTAATGGCCAGCAGTAGCTGCTTTAGTGGCTTCATGCAGGATAGAAAGACAGCTAAAGATATCAACTCTGAGCCAATTTTAAAGTCTACGTGGTAAAAGACAGCACAGACAGCGAGTTACAGGAAGACCTAATTCAACTGCAGCGAGACGAGGTCTGACACGGTCAGGTTCATCATCTATAGGAAGAGAAGATGAGGTTGTTTGGGGGCGGCAGAAGTAAGAGTTCAAAATCCAGGGTGCAGAAACATTATTTAACAGTAGCATATCCTGGGTCACATTATCCGTTGTTCACAAACATTGCTAATTCACTTGCTTTTGTCATTTCTCTTCTTATGTGACTAGAAAGCTGAAGAGGAAAGACAGAGATCCTTTGTCAAACATAAAATTCTGCAGTCTCAATTTTCTGGCCCTTGTTCATTCAGGTTACTTGCCAAAGGTCTCTTGATGCCCATTCTGGTCAGTGGGGGAGATGGTCCATTCTAAAATAAAGAAAAAAATGAGCAGTTTAAGTTTAAAGTACTTTGCAATTAGAGCAATCAACTTGTCTAATTCTCTGGTTTCTATTTCCAGGATTTAGTCCCTCACATCGCCCTGGTGGCTTCTGGTGGGGGTCAGAGGGCAGCTGTGAGTCTCATAGGCTTCCTGTATCAGCTGGAAAAGGAAGCCATGCTGGACACTTTGCTCTACATAGGAGGAGTTTCTGGGTCAACATGGTAACAGAACAAATTAGCCATAATTACATTACATGCTGGTCAAATGCTGAGTAATTGGAAGTTGAAACAAGCTAGAAACCAGTGACTGGATCTCACATAGAATGGAACTGGAACAGAAGCAATGTAGAAACAGAGATGAAAAACAGAAAAGGTTTACTGAACAACCAGGGACATATTTCACTTCCTATCAGACTTAAAACTGCAGTAAGTAACTTTTAGAAAAGTATGGTTTTATGTACTTGTCACCATGTCCTGACAGCATAATATGAAACAGACAATCCAACTCCTCTGCCTCCCTGTGGTCCTACAGCCATTTGCAGAAAAACACTGCTTCCAGAAACAACCAATCACAGCCAGGAGGAGGCTGTTAGTGCCATCTATCTCGCTCCTGTACGTCCTGCTTTCAAACACCGTCCATTTCTGCTCATACATAGACCTGATTGATGGTGCTCTGCTGCTCTGAATGCTGTCAGTGGGCCATGCCCACAGAGCCAGCCTTTCTGGATAACGATGAATGACATAATGGAAACTCTTAAAGCATGCAGGGCAGTGGTCCCTGAGGTCAGCTGTCAGAGGCTTTACAGATCATGAGCTCCAATTCCTTTGACGCTGCCAAAACCTTGTTCCTATGTACCTCCAGAATTGGTTGAGAATTTGCAAGGTCATCACAAATCTCATCTGTCTGTATTAGTACGAATGTCGGGGGCATTAGACCTCAGGCCAGTTGTAGTGAGTTGTTTGGTCAATCAATCTATGATAGTTCTGCCATTTACTTTCCATAATTTAGTTAATGATCAAATTTAAACCTTGTTTCATGTGGACCACACTTTATTTAAGAGCACCAAATGGAGGGCAGCTGTGAGTCTGATATAAATATAAATAAGTTATTTATATTTTTGTGGTATCGTTTTACAACATTTCTAAGCACAAGGCTTTTTCTTGACTCCTGTGTGCCTGCCGCTCACCCTCTTCATGTTGTCAGGTCCATGGCCTTCCTGTACAATGACCCTCAGTGGAGCTCCAACATGGATGAAGCGGTGTCCAAGCTGTCGGGTCCTGGGGTGGAGCTGGAGCACGCTGTGGCCTGGTTGACTGAAAAGTCCAAGGAGGAGGATTTCTCTCTCACTGACATCTGGGGGGTTCTAACCTCTGCCGGCATCATGAAACAGGTTAAACAGGCGTAGCTTGGAGCTTAGACATTTATCAGATGTGATGATTCCTCAAAAAAAAACATCTTGTACTTTATCAGATGGATAAACGGCGTCTTTCAGAGGAGGTCAGCAGGAACGCCACCAACCCTTACCCCGTCTACTGTGCTCTAGAGAAACACTGCTACTCACATGGGCCGCTACAAGGTACACACTTTAACTGAGGGGTTTACATGAATAAAGACAACACTTTATTTGACGGGGTGTGCATAAGACTGACATGACACTGTCATAAACATGACAGAACACCTGTCATGAAGATGAAGGAATCTTTATGAATATTTGCCACTGTTGTCATGAAGTTTCAATCGGTAAGTGATGACACATATAATGCAAAGTTTACCATTTTAATGGACTTTTAATATGAGTTTTAATGCAACTTTGCATTAAAAGTGTCGTTATTTATCGAATGACACTTCATGACAACAGTGGCAAATATTCATAAAGACTCCTTCATGTTCATGACAGGTGTTCTGTCATGTTTATGACAGTGTCATGTCAGTCTTATGCACACCCGTCAAATAAAGTGTTACCGTTAAAGGTTTTCTCTGTTCGTTAGGTAAATGGTTTGAGGTGAGCCCTCATGAGGCAGGATTCACAGAGCTGAACCTCTTTGTTGAAACATCACTGTTGGGCAGCAAGTTTCACAACGGGGAGCTGATGGAGAAGAAACCAGAGATGGACATGATCAGTCTACAGGGTGAGCTTCACAATCACTGTGCAATATATCCAAACTCAACTGTCGTCACAATGCCTATATATACAATACCTCAGTTACAAAGGGCTATTTGGATGGTTGTCAATATTCCTGTGTAATGTGTGACAACACATCTGAGTTATGTATGCAAATAGTACAATTCCATGAAAGAGGATTCAATTTCTTACAGTTTTTTTAATATTTGCTTTTTTGTCCCAGTCATACATTAGGACCATTAAACTAATTTCAATATCAAAGATAACTGGAATAAACAAAAAGTCTGTTTATAACTAAAGATGTCATTTATTAAAACAATCTTTCCCTGCAGGAATTGCAACAGCTGCAATTCTTGTGTGGAAAAAGGAATCACAGTTGTTGTGAAAGAAGAGCAAACTGAAAGATCAACCTCATAATTAATAAAAACATTTATTTCAATCCCAGTAGTTACATCCTGCCATGGCTACTGTCAAACACACAGATTCAGGTGACCATTTAAATGCCATACAAAAACTCACACCTGAAAGCAAAACAGTACCAAGATCAACAATTGTTTCTTCCAGAAGAGTAGACTTGTTTTTTGTATCCGCTAACATCTAGTAGGGATGAAGACAGAGAGAAGTTAAACTAGAATAGAACAGTCTTTATCTTGTCATCACACAGGAGTGTGATGCAATTAATGCAGCCGACACTTTCAGGTGATAAATAAAATACAAAAGCCATAAAAACAACCAGTGACTTTTAAACCAGGTGGCAAGTACAGCCATCTGATTTACCCAACAGTAGTAAAGTCACCTGGTTACATCCCCAGTATTTCCTTTATTTAAACTGAATAATTTATTTTGATGACTGTGCAAATATTAAAACTACAATCATGTCTTATAAAATGTACTTGATCAGAAAGCAATGGAGACTGCTGGACCTGGTGGGGACCAAAGCCCTGTCCTAATACTACTAAAATACATATAGAAGCAAATAATACCAGCATCTAGGATGACCACAAATTGTTTCCTTCATTCATAAATATCTATTTTTTAACTGTGCAGGAGTTTTAGGCTGTGCACTGGCTCATGAGGAAGTTATCAGGGATGTGATCCCTCCCTGGCTTAATGGTAATCACCACTGGAAACATATTCTTAGTAAATTCATGTTGGCTTTCTGGCCTAACTCGTTTTCTTTGTGCTTCTGTTTCAGGGCCCACAGATGATGTGACCAAGGAATACCTGCGTGTGTACAACGTGCTCAGAAACTTGATAACTCTCACCTCAAGCACCATCCAGGATCCTACTGCCCTGTCTGAGCTTGACAAGTTGCAGAAAATCCTACATGGTATGAATTCTGACCTACATGCTTTTTCTAGACAAATATGAATTTCTTCTAAATTGGTGTGTTTCTGTTCAGCAAATTTCTTTTTGTAATATATGGTCAATGGAAATGCAGGTAGTGCTGATTGGAGAAGGTCTAGTCTTTTTTTGAGTTGTAACAGGATATTGATGCAGCAAATTCTTGTTTTTATTTCTTACTATGCTTGTTAAAATGCTTTTCTCAAGACAAGGTGCATCATAATGAGTCAGTTCTGCTGGAGTCGCTGAGTCCAGAAGAAAGAAAAAATCTGTTCCAACAGTGGAGTCTTGGGTTGGTGAGGACAGTGGAGATCTGGGGCCAAAGTTTGGAGGATGGAGCTTTCAAAACATCAGGTGTGTATTCTATAGACCTGAAGCACAGGCAGGGCTTACTGGACAGAAAGGAATAGAAAATTAAAAGTTTCTTTTAACAAAACTTTGTTTCTGTGCTTCTTCTCCAGTTTCTTTCATTACAAAGCAAGTCCTTCCTCTTATTTTGAAGTGGGAGTGGGGAACAACCAGCAACTTCCTCTATCAGTTCCAGAGTGAGTGGACAGACCTCTAGAGCACAGATGTTCAGCTAGCCTGCATTATGACAAACAAATAAACAAACAAATAAACAAACAAACAAGAGTTTGGACATTTTCCAAGTGAGGTTGTGACGTCATTATCTGCTCTGGGATAAAGTGGATAAATGTTACCTTACCTGTGGATAGATGTTATGTTGTGTGTGGTGTGCACAGGACTGCTAGCTCCCACCACAAATATTTATTTACTTTGCAACAGACTCACTGTGGAATATCTTTACGCAGTGGGCAGGAGAACTATTACAAATAACTCCGTACAACGCTATATCAAAAATTTTAAGCAAACTGCATACTTCTATTTCACTGGTCATCCCTCAGTGTACTCATCAACACTGTCTCCCACGTGACAAATCCAGGTATGTTTTATCAGAAAAGACTGGAAAATATATAATCATCTCAGGAAAAAAAAAGGAGAAATTTTAGCATTTGTTCGGGTAAAATTCAGCTACATTCTTTAGAAGACACAACCAACATCAGCAAAATATCAACAAAATAATAGCTTCACCAGAAGAAAAGCAACATTTTAAAATCATTCAGCCAGAGTCCAGAATTAAATTTGACTGAAATAATCTGTGGAAGACCTGAAATGTGCTGTAGACTAGACACATCTTCCCAAACTCTTCCCAGTTTGAACCAGTTTGAGTTACTGAAACATTTGATCTACCTTTGAGGTTAATCCAGCATTTTTGAAATGAATTGAAATTTGGTCTCTTTAAGAAACACTGAGTTCCTTTAAATCAAAACTAAAACCGCCCCTGTTTAGAGCTGCCTTTGATTCAGAACTGGAACATTGATAGATATATTTGATGTCTGTTTGCTCAATGATGGCATTAGACAAAATATAATGTGCATTGATTGTTTTATAATTGGTTACTGTATGATGTTTTCATGGTGCAAAGCACACTGAACTGCCTTGTTGCTGAAATGTGCTGTACTAATAAACTCGGCTTTTACAAATTCTTAACTTCTGTTTCCCACAGATGATTCAGTTCCTGATTGTCTCCAGACTAAAGAAGAATTCCACCTGATCGATGCAGGGCTGCTGATCAACATGGCCTACCCGTCATTCCTAGGAGAGAAGAGAGACATCGACCTCATCATTGCACCAGAGTCTAGTGCTGGAATTATGTTTGAGGTGCTCAAAATTACTGTTAAATCTCATGTAAACACATGCAAACAATTTTAATGATATGCTTGCACTGAAAAAAAATGAAAATGGTGTCCCGACACAACACTGACAACAGGGCAGAACATGCTCAGCCCTCTAAATCAGTCAAGTTCTCCAGAGTCCTGCTAATCGCCTCATTATTTGACTCAGGAGTGGTGAAGCACAGACATGTCCTGTATGAAGCTGCCCCTGATCACAGGCTGAGCAGTTGGTTGGAGCATAAAGTGGATGTTGTTGCTAATAGTGGATATAAGATATCATGGCCCCTCAGCTGGACAATTTCAAATGTTTTCTGATGTTCAAAATAGTTTCTGCAGACAAACTTACCTCAGTTTTCAGCTGCAGTGTGCTCTGATGGCAAATCCATCTAGTAAGATATATGTGGCATATTCTGGCAGCTCAGAATAAAACACCTTCTCCAGATGGCCCAAAGATAAAGAATTCTAACAGTCTGGAGACTTTTCTGATATCAGCATTCTTCTGTGTAACGTATCAGGAAGTGGATATAGACATGATGTCTGATTTATCAACTTAGTAAACCCATATATTCAACAGTTATGTTTGGATATGGAGCCAGAGACATACAAGTTCACTTACCACAACACAAGCAATCCTGTCAACACAGAATATTTGTAGTAAAACCATAGTCCTTTACTTATTTCTGTCAACCAGAGCAGTGTGCATGCTTGAAAACCGAGAGAGTAAACCTAATGAGTCTATACCTGAAGTTATGCTGAGAAAACATTTTATAGATGTTGTTAAAAAAATACATGAAATAACAGTAGACTGATAGGTTGGTTGAAGTTGAGAGAATGGACTGGATCACAGCTGGCATAGTAGATGGTGAACTGAAATTAGAGTAAAACTAAAAAAGAAAAAAAATACAAGCAAAAGTCAAAAAAATAATACAAAATTTTCTTGTAAGATCAAAATTGTGTATGCTTTTCATGGGATTCTAACTACTGGGGATCCAGAGAACGTTTGGAAGTGTTCATAAATTAGAGAGTGGTTTGTCCCTTCAGGGATCCTGTACTAACATGGCAGAAAGGGTGATGTGGTTGAGCAGGGTCACTGTGGATTAAACTGCCTGGTCTGAGACAACAACAATTATTTTTTCTATGGGATTTTACATTAATGAAAAAAAGTAGATTTGATAATATCACACTGTTTCTTCCTATCATCACTTTAAAGTTGTCTAAAATGACAAAAATCTGTTAGCTGTAAGCACAGAGGCCCAGTATGGCGCCGCTGATCTTTCTACTGCTTCCTTTTACAGACTCTGATTCTTGCCAGGGACTATGCAGCTGAAGTGAATAAACCCTTCCCACAGATAGATAATAAAATCCTGGAGGAGAGCGACTGGCCGAAGAACTGCTACGTGTTTGAGGGGAAAGAAAAGGAGCCGACCATCATCTACATGCCGCTTTTCAACCAGCAAAACTGCAAAGGTTTGATCTGTCAGCCTTAACTGATTAGTCGAGTTTAGTAGCATTACACTCTCCTCCCAATTAGTCATGCTTGTTCCAAACCGGCACCTTTCGTGGAAGAGTGGCAAGAAGAAATCCTCTGCCGAAACAAAGAGCCATAATACGTCCCACATGGTTTGTGTAGTTTGCCACATGAACCATGTGGCAAACATGGTTCATGTGTAGTTTGCCACATGGCAAATGTTCTTGTTGTGGAAGAACATTTCCACAATGTTCTTCCACAGAGAACATGTGGAAGAAGGTGTTCTTAATGGATGTGGAAATTTTCCATCTGTCAATGGAAAGCAGGTAGATGGAAGGAACTGCAGTTGCAAAAAATGATTCCACAAAGAAATGACTGAGAGGGTCTGAACGCAAATGTGCTTTTTCTATTGAATCGACTTTTTGAGCTTTACATCATCTTATATTATTCCCTCCTCAAAAACATGCCTGGAATGTTGTCTTGATTGTTTCATTCATGTTTGAGAAATCCCTTAATCTCCAATTTACGAAGGCAAATTTTTAAGTCATATTTGATATATAAATATACAGCTCTAGAAGCTCTGATTTTACTCTTCATAGGTCTATGTTTGAGTAAAATGAACGTTGTTTTTTTATTCTATGAACTACTGACAACATGTCTCTGAAATTCCAAGCAAAAACTTTTTATTTATTTGCAGAAAATCAGAAATGGTCAAAATAACGACAAAACATACAATTCTTTCAGACCTCAAATAATGCAAAGAAGACAAGTTCATATTCATTTAGAAACAACAACATTAACGTTTGAACTCAGGAAGAGTTCAAAATAAATATTTGGTGGAATAACAATGATGTTTTCAATGGGGTTCAGTGCAGCAGTCTCATTTTTTCCAGAGCTGCATATATATGTTCATAACAATTGAAAGTAACAGAGTTACTTGATTGAACTATAAAATTTCACTATATGGCTGGGAAACAAACAATACTGCCCCTTTCAATAATTATTTCAAAACATTTTAAAATACCCCGTATAATTCCCTTCACAGGTAAGTATCGCTGTGTGTTGGTCTGTCACATGAAATCCTGATCAAAGACATTGGAAGTTTGTGTTTATAAATCGACAAAATGTGGCTGGAACCATTTGTCAAATTCCAGAGCAGGTCTTTAGTAGACAAGACGATCTCTGTGTCAGTTCAGCTCACCATCTGAGTGGATGTCCTCTAAAGCGAGGCGTAGTGTTCAAGGTGACGGTAAGTTTGCTGATTAAAGGTCTCTCACTGTTTCTGCAGATGCAGAGGAGGTCAAAGCAAAGATGAAGGAGTTCTCCACCTTCACGCTGCCCTTCAGTCAGGAGAAGATTAACTTCCTTTTGGAGACGGCCAAAACTAACATGAAGAACAACAGGGAGATTGTGCTGAGAGAGATGAGGAAAGCTGCTCTTCGTCGCATGAGGAAGATGAGCGTATGAGTCTGTGGGAAGGTGCAGGGTAGCGAAATGAGTCAGACAGATAAAAGCATCCAAGATTCTTTCTCAGCTTATAAATGTATAATCTGAAAACTCACTGTGTCGTCCAAATAGATGATGGAAAAAAAATACTGAATAACAGCAGTTAAGGTTCTGAGTGTATAATACTAAGACATGTCTTCACATTACATACTCATACTGCATTTTTATGACATGTTTTCTTTGATTTTTGTTGGCTTGGAGAGATGTTACATAAAGGTTTTCACACTGATGTTAGAATGCATGATTCACCTTATTATGATTAGAATCAGAAACCCTGCAGAGCTCTGAGGAATAAATATGTTGTTCAACATGTACTCTTGGTTTTATTTTAAGAAGACAAAATCTTTACAATATGAAAACATGGATGTTTTAAAAAAAAAAAGTCTTGGTCCTTAAGAACATCATGTCGTAGCAAACAAAATACTAACCAGTAATCACGTTTAATAAAGGCAACAACTTGCCAATCATGCAGTACAGTTTTGTAACCAGTAACATATATAATGTGAGTTACTACATTATTAGCCTAATATAAAAGTATGTAAAAAAAATATTACTGCATTTCTTGGAAAAAAATGTTTTTTGCAAATAAAAATTAGATGTAGAGAAAATTATATTTTTTACGTTTACTAGCTCAAAAACTGATATCATATTAAAAACTTTCTTTGATTGCTGGCAAATTGTAATGGTTGTCTTTATTACATTTAAAATGTTGCATTACCCAGTGCAGGGCTGGGTAAAATAATTTGCTGCTGTAATGATAATTAGCAGTAAACCAGGAGCCCAGTGGGTCATGGAGGTTCGGGGGTCCAGGCCACATGTTGCTCTGGAGAACACTGACTGACCACTGTGGACTCTGTGCAGGGTGACCAGAATTAAAGGGGCAGTGCTGCATGTTTTCCAGGCACATTGTGCCTTTTATAGCACAATCAAGAAATAACAACCTTCAGATGTTATATATACTGTACATACAGTACAGACCAAAAGTTTGGACACACCTTCTCATTGAATTCAATTAGAAAGTGTGTCCAAACTTTTGATCTGTACTGGTTTTATATATACAGTACAGACCAAAAGTTTGGACAAACCTGTCTAGTTTTCTTTATTTTCATGACTATTTATAAGGCAAGAAATCCCACTTATTAACCTGACAGGGCAGGTTGACCTATGAAGTGAAAACCATTTCAGGTGACGACCTCTGGAAGCTCATCAAGAAAATGCAGAGTGTGTGCAAAGCAGTAATCACAGCAAAAGGTTGCTACTTTGAAGAAACTAGAATATAAGGGCTATTTTCAGTTGTTTTACACTTTTTTGTTTAGTACATATTTCCACATGTGTTATTCATAGTTTTGATGCCTTTAGTGTGAATCTACAATGTCAATAGTCATGAAAATAAAGGAAACTCGTTGAATTAAAAGGTGTGTCCAAACCTTTGGTCTGTACCTTATATATATATATATATATATATATATATATATATATATATATATATATATATATATATATATATATATATATATATATATATATATATATATATACCCTATATATATATATACCCTATATATATATATACCCTATATATATAGGGTTAACCCTAACCCTAACCCTATATATATATATATATATATATATATATATATATATATATATATATATATATCAGCTATGACTTAAAAGAAGCTTGACTTTGTGGTTTAATGCCTTGAAATTGGGCCTCTATCTCTTTAAGAAAATAGCTTTTTCTTGAACTCCACCTTCAGGAAATCATCGCAACATGGCTCCTCTATTAACACTCTAACAACGTTACCAGCGTCGCACTGAGACTCTTTAGTGAATTGGTGCTTTATAAATTAACTGAATTGAAATAAAAATTAATTTAAATATTGTAAGATCAAATTACTATTTTTTTCTACATGGTTCACTAACGATATATTTAATACATACTAATATACTTGTTTCCTAATGAAATTAAGTAACGGCACATCTAACCAATCATTTAATGATTATTTAACTTAAATTTATGGACCTCTACGAGTTACTCAAAGCTACCAGCAGAGGGCGTGCGATATTCACGGTAGACATTTATGAGGTATTTATTTAGGTCAGAACAGCCAAGCAATCACCAAGGCCATCTGCATGCACCTCACTGCGTCCATAGAGAAACTGACTCAACAGAGGGACTTTCTGCACAGGATGTCAGATTAACATCGTTTTGTTTTCTGGAGGATTTTGACTGTTTGAGTTTTTCCAGCCACATGCAGTCTTACTCTAAGAGTGACACACTGGAACTGTTGTGTCCTTTTTGCACTTTTAATTAGCAAAAGCATATTGTCTCGCCATTTTTTTCTGGATATATGGTCAGTTTAGCGAATCCATCCTGACATCATCGGATGAACATGCGGAGTTTTTCTGATCTCTCCTCGGGCTCCGCGTCCACAGCGGCTGCGCGCTCCCAGCCAGCATCATCCTCAGCGCTCAGGTGTCCTAACGGCTTCATTTACTGACAGACACCGTCATCACACACGCTTCTAAGATTAAAAGAAAGAAGGAAGGAAAGAAAGAAAGAAAAAAGTCAGAAAAATAAATAATAAAAAAAAGATACAGAGTAAGAAATGTTGCCTGGGCAACGCACCGGTGAGTGAAGGAGGACGGCGCTGGTGAAGCCGATCTCCCGCTCCGGAGCTTTGAGGCTTCCAAACGTTTCATCGCTGCGCCGGAGGACGGAGACGGGGACCAGGGGAAAATGTGCAAAGTTTGCCCGTGTGGTCTTTCAGCGCGATCCCGCAGTAGCGACAGGACATGAGCAGGAATTAAACGAAGAATGCGTTTCATTTGGGATTTATGTTTGATTTTGCAAATATACATCATCTGCAGTTCGTCAGGTAAGGATGCAAAGGAAACTCCCATCATTCACCAGAACCATCTGATGTAGCTACAAACAACCAACAACAAAACACAGAAAATGCAATTAAAATAAAATAAATAATAATAATAATATTTTCTAAAAAGCACAACTGTGAAACAAAGTCTGTGTTTATGTGACCATTTAATAGCTTCAGATTTATGATTCAGCTGTACTTCATACGTAAGTCTTTCAATAGTAGCTGCCACTCAGGTTATAATGTCAGCTTCTTCTCTGGTTTTTATACTGTTGATTTCAACAAGTCGGGACGTGTTAGGCAGAGTTGGAGCACTGAGTCCGCGCTCTCACACACCATGAGCCGACACTTTGATCACACTTACAGCGCATACATCTGCATAAAACCGCTCATATTACAAAGAGCATAGCGAGTCACACACAGCAAATATATAATTCATGAATACAAGATCTGCAGCTGTTTGGACTTTATATCAGCTGACAGAATTCCCACTGGACGAGTCCAGACTTCCTACATAATTACAAAAAGTTATAAACTGGTTGGACTGGGTTTTTTTTTCATCATTTCAGCTTAATATAGAGAAACAGAGTGAGAGAAACCATTTGATCAAATCATGGGGAATATATCGACACACACACACCCACACGCCTGCACACACACTTATATGTACATACTATATATAGAAATAGAAATATAGTTGTTCTTTTCTCAGTGTCTGACAATAAATCAATCAGTTTGATATTTTAGGGCAGTTGGGATTTACAAAATGGACATTTATTAAATGCCAAAATAATAAAAGGTAGATTTTTCAAATGTTTTTTCAACATCTTCACTTTCACATTCAAGTATTTGTTGGATTTCCCTTTGAATCTGTTTTCAAACGTTCTTGTTTCCCTTCAAGAAGCTTTTGGTTTGCTGGAAATTTGGCCCTAAGCAAACCCAAACCCAGAAGGTTTGACCCCAAGTCATGCAGGTTAATAAACAGTTACCCTTGGTACTCACCCAATGTATGTAAACTTTTGAGTTCAAGGAAGGTTACAAAAAAAATTTCTAAAATATGTTCTCACTATATTTTGGTAATTCTACCTGACATTAAAAACGAGAAAGGTTCGGTCAGATTTAACTTCAGACAGTGAGAAAAAAAAAGTTTTTGTTTCTTTATTTGGTATTCTGGTTTCAACTGTCAACCAGCCAGAAGCAACAGACGTTACTCATCTGAATCTCTGGTGTTTCAGCCTTTGATGAAGCTTTGACTAAACAACTATCTGTCCAGTTCTAGATTTCTGCCTTGGTTTCTTTCTTTCACCTGCTGAGTCAAACTCTACCCAGATCTGTAAAATAGCTAACAAATTATGGACTGAAAAATTATCACACGTTGCAATAAATTTTAGCGACACATTTTTATGGCTAAATTGTCTTGAATAGGGGAAAAGCAATAATCCCCATTGAGTTTGTAACCTCCTGATGACAGTTGAAGTATTCTGGACCAGCGACAGCTTTGATGGCTTCATCTCCCACAGTAACGATCCTGACTCACTGACTGCCAATTGGTTCATTTTTTCACAACTACAATAATCAAGAATCAAGCTCAGTTTTACATGGTCTGTGTGTTTTCTTTTTTATTTTACTTTGAAGTCAGAAATGTTATTCCAAAATGAAGTACCTTTGATTTCTGAATAAACACAAAGATGTACCAGTGGGCTCACCCCGGTTTCCACTCACACAATAATAAACAAAAGCTACTAATTTCTCCACTTTCAAGTGGAACATAGATCCATTTTCTCCCTTTAGAGTCAAATCTAATACAGCACTAACACAAACATACAAACGCTACAGCTGTGTCAAATTCTATACTTCATGTAGAAAGTCTGTTAATTTCCTATCTTTCACGGGAAAGAGGATTTCCTGTGAGAAGTTTTTGGTGACGCTGCCTGAAGTCGAGTGGTCCATGTAGCTTACATCTAAGATTTATGAAAGCCGAGTTCAGTTTTCATTTCAGCTCCAGCCTTCTCTTTCAGAAATGACATTTCTGTTTGTCTAAATTGGTTTCCCAGATTTATTTCTTGAGCCGCAAAAGTTTTCAGTGACAGAAGTTCCTCACACACAGATTGCATCAGTGTGGAGAGGAAGTGCAAAGCTCTTCACACTGCAGAGGCTGTAGTTTGCATTTTGGTAACATGCTAAACCCACTGGTTCATCTTTGTGTTTATTCAGAAATCAAAAATTGCTTCATTTTGCAATAACATTTCTGGTTCTTGTGGTGGGTCTAAATAAACTCATGGCTTCTTTTTGGTAATGTTAGTGAAAACACATAAGCACCCTCTTCTAATGTACAGTGGAGCCTATTAGAATTGTTATTTTTAATAAAATAACTTGCATTTGAAGAAGACGCGTCATTACCCTCAAATTCAGTATTAATCATTGCTTACAGCTGCCTTCATGTTTTCTCTTTAATACTGGTATTCATCTCTTTCTGCTTTGCCAAGGAGTTAAAAAAAAGGAGCTTTGATATGAAAGAGAATTTTGAGCAGTCATTAAGGATCTTATTAAAAACCTCACATTCTCTTTTTTTCTGTCCCCTCACAGCTCAGCCTATTATATCCAAGCTTGATGAGAGTTGGTGGGCATATAAAGATGTGGTCCAGGGAAGCTTTGTTCCAGGTAACCGACTCCCACTTGTCTCACACACAGCGTTGGGCGCGCTGATAGGAAGTGGATCGCTGCCATCGTGTTTCTGTTGGTGTTTTTCTTCTGCATTTTGAAAATTGTGAATTAGAGAGAGGTGATAGAGACTTTCGTGCTAACTCGGCTTCCAGCTTTTTCTGGAAGGGGCTGGTGCACATCAGATCAGACGAAACATCTACACTGCCTTGCAAAAGTATTCATGGCCCATAAACATTTCAATATTTTCACACGTTACAACCACAAACATCAAGGTGTTTTATTGGGGTTTTATGTGACGGGCCAACGCCAGCATAGTTTGGTGGAGGAGGGAAAATCATATGTCATCATCATGTGTTTTTTAATTAAAAATACATTTGTATTGTTCAATACAATACAATGTGAGGCCTACTCATCTGCTCCAGTGGAGAACATTCTGTTACAGCTTAGTGAATCATAATAATGTAGCCAGCCCCTCTTATGCTTTCCGTTCTCACTTAGGGAAGTGTAATTAGGAGGCAAGGATTCAATTATTTTAAATTAAAAAACATTACATCAATATTGTACTTCGTGAATCACCAAGAACTTTTGAACCATGAAGATGATTCTTATTTATTTTTTTCAGAATTCCAACTTTTTTCTTAGAGAAAAAGTTCTAACTTTTGAGCTCAGAATATGAAAGTCTGAATTTTGAGTTTAAAATCAGGATTTGAGTAAACCTTGGCCATGGTTAAGGTTAAATATTATTGGTAGTAGTTAAAATGCGCTTTCAGGAAACATCATGTGTTTGCGTATGAACATGTTTCATTAGTGTACTCTGGAGACCTCAGTGTAAATATGCTCACGCCGTTGGGAAGCAAGGGGGCAAAACTCACACCTAGAAGAGTTAGAGAGGGTAAGTGTCAGAGTTAAGATTAGTATGAGATTACATCAGTGAGATTTGCTGGAGTGAAAGAGCAGGGAGTGTGTTTCTGTGTCCAAGCCTCCCTCTGGGAAATTTGAGACTGTAAGTATGCTCAGTGAGGAGTGTGTGACTTTGACTAGAGCCTTTTCATCCTAAGTGTGCTTTCACATATTGCCTCTCTCTAGCTACAGTTGTGCTGGCATAGGAGGAATGACTCCTGTAAGCTGTTGTTATGCTACATGTAGGTCATTCTCATTGATTACTGTCTCTTTAAACAATGAGGGAAAGCACAGATGATGATGTCATAGCTTCGGAGACTTCTGATAGGTTAACTGCACACATTTGAGACAATTGGAGGAACACCTGTGGATGGACTTTAAGGATGTATTTCTGTTTTGACTGATGGGGAAGTCAGCAGAAATCAGCCCAGACTGGAGCTGCATCAGTCTGGTTGGTCCTGAGGAACAGACACTGGAAGCTGCTGCATTCATCTGTTCAAAATCACATTCAAAAATACCTTTTTGATCATATAGGGAAATTAAATGATCTAACTCATTAATTCAAATTCCTCAAAGAGTTATTGTAGATGGTGATGGGGTTTGGCAGGAAGAATCTCCTGTAGCGGCCTGTGTTACGGTGAATCTGAAGAAGATTCTGACTGAAGATACTCTGTTTTCTCAAGACAGTCTCATGAAGAGAATGCTCAGTGGTTTCCATAGTTTTCTTGATTTTATGAAGAATCCTTTTTTACATCATCATCTCCAGAGGTTCCACAGTCGTCCCCAGAACAGAACCAGAACAGAACCAGAACAGAACTAGAACAGAACCAGCCTTTTTTATCAGGTTGTTGAGTTTTTTTTGGCCCCTTTTTCTGATGCTGCTGCCCAAACAGATGGTGGCAGCAGAGATGACGCTCTCCACAACAAACTGATCTGCAGCATCTTGCTGCACACTTTGAAGCATCTTAACTTCAACAAGAAGTCCGGTCTGGCGCGGCCGTCACAAGGTCCTGATCTCAGTCCTGGAGAGAAGCTGTAGTAGATCCTACAACCCTGACTCAGTAACGCTGGCTCTGTCAGGAGGAATGGGCCAGAACTCCAGCATTGGGAAAAGCTTGTGGAAGAAAACCCAACATGTTTGACTCAAGCCAAAGGCAATGTTACCAAATACTGAGGAAATGTATGTAAAATTCAAATTCTGAACTCTGACATATTCTTTCCCTCATTATTGTGGCATTTAGTTTGTAGAAATAAGTTTGGTGACTAAACGTCTCTGAAACAAGAGAAGCTTGGCCTGAGCTAACTCCAGCCTTTTTATGGGCTATATGTAAACTTCTGTATTTTCTATGATCCCCTTATTATCCAGATGAGGCAGAAAAAGGTTTAGGACGTTCTGTCTGCCTCAGCAGAGACAGAAATTGGCTGCCATCTGAGGTACATTACAGCTGATAGTCCACTGCAGTTTAGGGGAGAAGCAAAATGACTGGAACTTAGTCACAAACAGAGAGGTGGTGAAAATGATAGATGAGAGCGAGTATAGAAGAGCCTCCATGCTCCACCTGTAAGCCTTTCTCTTGGCTGAAGAATGTCAGGCTACATCTTGAAATAATTTGCAGTATGCAGGACAGATGACAGCAGGGGCCGAGCCGGAGCGCTTGGCAGGGCAGCACTGACCACATATCGATACACCAGACACCTGACAAAAACAAAAAGTGAGCAATGAGCGAGCCTCATACATCCAACCCTTTTCTTTTATTTATTTGCTAAATAAATACATAAATATTATTTTGAATTTAATAAAGTCATTGTAGCTATTGCGGTTTGTGCAGAGCGTCATAAGCAGGCAGTCTTAAAAAAAAGGACCAAACAGAATGGATTTTACTGAGACTGAAGTTCTATCGAGTAAAGAACCGTTCAAAAGAACTGGCTTGTTTTGTGACATCACTAGTGCCACCTAAGGTGATTAACAGGTCACTACACCTATTAGGTTGGTCTTATTATATTCTTAGATGTTGTCATTTCTAAAGGAAAAAAAAAGAAAAAAATAATTAAACATACTCATTTGTGTCAAAATCAATTTAAATTGACTTCTTTTGGTCACCACAAATTGTTGTTGACATTTTTTTTTCTTGCTGTAATAACAGATACTCAGCCACTCCCTTCTGTGTAGAAGCTCACCTGAACATCCATCAGCTGCTGCTGGAAGCTTAAAAGTCCACCAGCATGGAACAAACATCCAGGGAGGCGTATTTAGGAGCTTCTTAGGCTGAAGAGGCGAACCCAGAAGTTCTGTTTAGAGGTGCTTTGACCTATGAGGCAGACAAACAGGAAGAGCTAACAACCCGAGGGATGCTGGACGTTCGCTGTGAAAGTGAACAACAGAAGCTTTGAAAAGGTTGAGGTGTGTTTCCCTGTTCCACACTACGCTCCATTCTACTGTGGTGACGAGTTAACACAGAAATATCCCTCAGCAGCAATAGAGACGCTAAGCTTCATAACTCGCTTTACTTTTGTAGTAGTTGGATGTTTCTGGTTAAAACTCATTAATGGTGACCTTAAGCTTTAGTCCAACACAATCTTGGCAGGTCACCAAACTGTCTTAGACTTTGTATAAGGACAGACAATAGATTTTAGAAGGCATGGTTTTTAGGTACCAGGTTAGAGGAACAGATTATTTTCTGGGTCTTGGTAAAGCCTTGCCTACTTTCTGACCAGCTCCACCGTCAGATGTCATGGAGCAATGGAGAAACTTTGGCAGAATGAAACCTGCCCCTGCCTCTCTTTCTGGCACTCAAAATTACAAAAATTATTTTGCATTGTTTTACTTTTTCTTGACACAAAATATACGGGGAGTATTTAATAATCTACCAGAAAACCTAAATACATTTGACATTGTGATGAAGCTGAAGTGGCCCTTAAAACTAATAAAAGGGTGAAATACATACTGTGAATAAACAACAAACAACATTTTGTCCTGGAACCACAGGTTGAGAACCCTGAGGTTACTCAGTTTGTCATGCTGAGGTCATCAAAGCAGTTGAACAGGTCCAGCGAGGCTGTGGGGTTGGCTGGGTGGGATTTGGGATTCTTGAAGACTGAAATTATCAGGCTGCTTGGTTTATACTTTGGGTTGGTGCCTTTGGACTTGCCAGAATGGGGTTTGCTCTCAGCTTTAAGTGGTCCGTCAACCCCGCCGGACTGCTTAAACGCTTAAGACCGCTGGAGACCGCTGGAGACCGCTGGAGACCGCTGGAGACCGATGTAGACGAAGGGAGGGTTAAACTAAGGAGACCAGAGACTGTATTATAAGTTATAACTATAAAGAAGATTGAAGTTCATAACATAAAGCAACAGTTATGCTGGAGTAATAGAGAAATTGGACTGGCTGAAGGTTCAGAACGAACAATGTTGAGGCCATTGTTGCTCTCCCCCCAACACACACACACACACACCCACCCACGCACACACACACACGCGCGCACCCCCCCCCACCCCCCCCCCACCCACACACACACACACACGACACAGGCATTTTCAAAGCTGTTTTCCAAACCAGTTTTTGTGTGTTTTGAAGGAGTTTTAGAGTTGACAATCTGTCTGTCTGACCATACTTATGTTTCCTGTGTGCAGCAATGCCAAGAATCAATATCTGTCAAATAAAACCCTAAGCTAAGACATTCCAGGAAAGACTTTGCCTTTAGAGATTTTCTAGGAGAACATCAGATATGTCAGTGCTTCTCTGAAGCAAGTCAAGGTGGGTTTAGTCCCTACTAAGATTGTAAATGCCTTTCTAGGGAGGTATTTGAGACCTGGCCCAGTGGAGGAGGCCCTCAAGGCTCACCCAAGACCTGCTCACATCTCGTAGCTGCCTTAGGAACGCCTGAGGGTCGTCTCAGATCAGCATGAGGGAAGGACAGAGGTCTGGGGATGTCTGCAGACGAGCTGTCTCCATGACGCTGTATTGAAAAGGCATTCAAATGATGGACGCTAATCTCAACAGTCCGGCAGAGCTCTCATATCTAAAACCGTTTCCTGTAACTGTTCCCACAGGTTGCTGTTGCATCGCATCAAATTAGTGTGTGTGTGTCCAGTCTGTCAATTAGAACTTCTACACTGAATGTGGCTGAGATCAAAGTATCCCATGAACAATAACATACACTTATTGCGGTATCATAAGAGCATCAAAACCTTGCTAAAACCCAAACATGCACTGCTTGTGTGTTTTATGGAATGCGTGTTTGTAAGGTGTTTGGTCTGTTCATGCATCCCTAAGTGTTTTTTTGAAAGCACCAGTTATTATCCAGTAATTGTGTGTATTTTGTGTTGCTGCACAGACATTCAGCCTCTGCTGTTTGCTTTTCTCTTCCTGGTTATCCGGGCTGTTTCTCGGCAGCTTGTATTTCTTCTCCGAAGTGAAAGAGAGACTGGAAGCAGTGGTAGAGGGCCAGCCTCTCCTAGCTGGGGATCGTTAGGAGAGGCTGTAATTGATTTATTTCAAATTGAGAGCTTTTTGTGTTTCTGTGCATCGCCTCCATCCATGTTGATGTCAGCTGATCTCTGTCATCCTCTGTCATTCCCCATCCTGTCTCTGTCGCTCCCCGCAGCAGGTTGAGGGGCGTCAGGTTCATCTTCAGTTGTACGGTTCTTATGTATTTTTGATCACATCTGAGTCTGGTTGTCTCCCTGTCTCCTTTCATCTGCTTCCTCTGCTCGGCTGTATTCTCTCTCATCTCTGCTGCCCTTTCAGCTTCTCTCCCTCCTCATTTTTGCCTCTTTGCTAATATTTCTTACATGTCCACTTTTTCTATTGCCTTAACCTCCCCATCTATTATCCACCAACCTCTTGTAATTTTCCCCTAACTTCTTAATTCATGAAGTAGTACTTTTGTTATGCGTTTTCTCCCCTGCCTTTGCCTTCAGACCTGGAGATGTCTGAGTCAGTCAGCTGAGTTTACCGTCTCCTGGGGGATAAGCTGAACTCTCAGAGGAAACCTGGAGTCTGGTCTGTGGTTGGACGAGTCTGACAAGGTTGATTCCTAAATAAACATTTAGCTGACCGTAGACCTGATGTTAGAGATGTTATTTTTAAAATTATGTTTCAAAATAAGTTGTTGCTGAGTGTTTTTGACATGCTATCTGATGCTGATCACGCTGAAAATCTGTTGGGTGGATGAAAAAGAGCCTGACGTGTAATATATAGCACACTATTCCAGTAGCCTTTGCCAGGTTTGCTGTTCCTCTTTTGTAAGTTACTGCTGATGTAATTCAAACTATCTGACATCCTTTCGTCTTCTTGGAAAAATTCAATTCTGTCATGTGATTGCGACTAGTTAACATAAAACTTCAAAAATCATGCCGAGTAAAGAATCATCCACTTGATGCGATCCCTACTGCCTGGTGCTGCATAAGTTATTTAACCATCCCGCAGTCTGAGGTTGACGCTCAGGAAGAGCGATGTGAGTGTCCCATCAGCCTGGCAGTTCCTGAAATGACAAAAAAAATCCAGAAAAACATAGAAAGTGTAAAAGCGCACGCGGTGTCCACTCACAGCTTCCTGGGACTGAGGGATAGTTAAGGAACAATGGAATAAAAACACTTCAGTCACATTAAAATGTGATTAAAAGGGAGCATTATGTGTTTTCCAGCTACATAGAATAATTTCATAGCACACTTAAGTAACTATGTTACCTTTTGTCATAAAAATGCCATATATATCAAACATGACATAAAAAAATTTGACTTTGTCATTTAATGCCTTGAAATTGGGCCTCTGTCTCTTTATAAACCCCTGCTCTTTCTGAAACTCTACCTTCAGGAAGTCATCACAACATGGCTCCTCTATTAACCCTTTAACAATGTTTTTAGCAGTGTAGTACGGAGAAGTAGCTGCTAGAATGAGCTCAAGCAGATGCTCAGTTCCACCAGGTGTTTGCTAATTTTTGCTGGCTAGTCTGAAGGAGCTGAGTTGGGAGGTCAGAGGGAGAGGGCGGCTCTGTGAGGAGGAAGCTTGGAAACTGTCTTTGAGCTGCAGCTCGAAGACGGCGCACGGTTCCTCCAAGCGTTTTGCACAGCTGAATGGTTGCCATGGAGATTAAAGAATTTCTCAAAAATGCATGAAAGAATCAAAGCAACACTCTAGGTATGTTTTTGATGAGGGAATAATATTATAGCTTAATGTAGAGCTAAAAAAAGTGAATTTTGCACAATGCTGCACCTTTAAAGTCCAGGATGTGTCTGTATTGTGTTCTGTTGCTGTTGGCCTTAGAAAGAGATTCTACTGTGTCATCTGTATTCAGTCCAGTCATATTTATGATGGATTAAATCACAAATGCTGGCTGTCCTAAGAGTATCACTGGTAACCTCCTGACTTCTGTTTCAGTTCCACATATCTATTTAGACTTTGTTTTGTTTTTACAAAAACGGTTCAATTTGCAAAATGTTTCCTCCCACGTGTTTGATGTCTTCCTGTTAGAATTAAAATGCACAGTAAGTCGTTTAACGTCCTCTCGCCTGGAACGTTAGCTGGAGATAGGCACCAGCACCTCCCGACCCCACTAGGGACAAGAGTGTTAGAAAATGGATGGATGGATGGATGGATGGAAAGTTGTTTAAATATCTCATGCTGCCAGAAAAAAAAAATACCTCAAAGAATTTTTCTCGCATTTTCTCCCATCTGTGACTTCATGAAGAAGCGAGTTGTGTTTTGTTGGCCAGCAGGTCTGAAAGCGGCCGCCCAGAGAGGCGTTGGGAATGTGGACTGCCTTTGGCTTCAGCCTGCAGGATTTGGATTCTGTATTCCCTTCAAACTTTGAGTGTGTCTCCTCTCTTGGCGGCGTGCGGCAGACTGAATAAACAGTCGGGTTGCCATTCTCCAACACAAGCTGTCTGCCCAACACTATTAATGGTAGCAGAGAGTGGGTAGCCTTTTTGAAGTACCAATGTCTTGGAGAGAGACTGCAAACGCTAGTTTATATTTAACCCAGACTTGCAGGAAGTGGGAGCAATATATAGCCTGTTAAACAGTAATCAATCATTTCTTAAGATAGCATCAGAATAATTTAATAGAGTGCTGTTTTTTTTTTTATGTGCCAGCTCCACAGCCTTTATCTTTCACATTCTGCTTTGAATATTCCCTCCAAAGCTTTCCTTGTCTGAATGTTGGTTTGATGTTTTTTAACCTGAATCAACTGAAGCTTGAAGGAGTCTAGATGGAGTATGGAATATGGTAAACAAGACAACCTATTGTTTGTGTGCTCCCTCTGAGATAAAACCTGTGTTTCTGTGAGCCTGAAGAGCTGAAGACGGAGGAAGTGTCTGTCAGGGAAGTGTTTATGAGGAAGAGAGGAAGAAAAGCGGGCGCTCGGGGGAGCTGCCCTTTCCTCCTGACACATCTCCACTCCTGCTCCAACCGTGTGTTTCTCTGAGTGTGTCCAGGCACACCAGGCTCTAAAACGGGGAGGAAAAGTGAGGGAGCACCCAGGGGGTTCTCAGCTCCTGCCAGCGTCAACAGCCGGAAAAGGGATTAGAATTAAAAGGAAAACCAATGCAATTCCCCCCTTAATTATTGGGTTTAATTGAGTGTTTAAGGATCTTTATGGTGTTTTTGTCCTTTTTATGAAGCGGCTAATTTTCAGCACTGGCTGTTATTGTTCCACAGTGGGGAAATGTCTGTGCAAGGGCAGCAAACTGACAGACAGTCAAAGCAAGTAGATTTACTCAAAGATAGAAATATAAAATAACAGAGTAAAGATCCCTCATCACTGTTTGGATTGAATCTATTTCTTGGTTTTAAAACTCATTGAAGGTTTAGTAATCCGCATTTTGCAGATTACTAAAGGGGCAGTATTATGTAAATTTGACTTTTTTGAGCTTTATGGCAACCATTCAGCTGTTAAAACGCCTGGGTGGTCCTAGCCCCGCCTTTGAAGACGGAGCTCCTCCTCAGAGCTGCAGCTTCCTTGGTTAAGAGCTTCCTCCTCACAGAGCCGCCCTCTCCCCTGCCACTCCTCCACTCAACTCTTTCAGACTAGCCCTTAGCAATTATCAAACACCTAGTGGAACTGTAGAACTGCTTAGCTCATTATAGCAGCTGCTTCTCAGTGAAACGCTGGAAAAAGGTTGTTAAAGTGTTGATAGAGGAGCAATGCTGTGATGACTTCCTGAAGACGAAGTTTCTGTAAGAGCAGGAGTTTTTAAAGAGACAGAGGCCCAATTTCAATGTGTTAAATTACAAAGTCAAAAGATTTTATGTCATTTTTGATACATACGGTATTTTTAGGTACTTGATTGTGGTATAAAATGACACTATGTGCCTGAAAAACATAACACTGCCCCTTTAAATGCACCATTAGAAGACTAGAATGAATACATTCATGCCGATGAGTGGATGTTAACTTTGGTCTTACAAGTAGGAGTTTCCTAGATCCCATTTGAGATAAAGAGACAGAAAAAGTGAGGAGTTTTGACAGACGCCATCATCTCATATGTATTTGTGTATGAACGGGTTTTATTCCTGAGTCTGTCTGCTTTGGGTGTCATATCACAGCTCAGGGTTGCTTTCTTTTGAGTGTGCTGTAAGTAGGACACCAAGTTAGTGATCAGAAAGGCCTCTGCTTTCCTCCATCTCTCTCTCACTTTTGGGTGCTCCCCCCCCCTCCCCCCCCACACACAGACACACACCGAGACTGTTCTTATGCATATATTTCCCTCTCTTTGTCATTGTCATGCAGTTTCCCTCGCCATGCCTTTCCCCTTTTCATTCTGTCTCCATCAACCCTCTCTGGCTCAAAGCCTCTCATACTCACACTCTCATTCTCTCATGCACACGTCGCACGGCCACAAGAGAGGGAAAAAAGTGTAAGAAATGAAGAGAAGTAGCAGGATCAAGAGAAAAGAGGAGAAGGAGGAAGAGGAGGAAACTACATTCCTCCCACGCAGTAGAGCTGATAGGAGCAAATTTAGATGGGACCAAAGGACAGAGGAACAGCGAGGCTGGAGGAAGAAAGAGGAGAATAAAGGACAAAAGAGAGAATAGAATCAGGGGAAGGGAATGAGAAATGAAGTTATAATACTCTGTCTTAATAATCTCATTCTACTTGCACAGAATGCCTGATGGCGGCCTGCTGCATTTTTTTTTCAATTACTTAGCAAAGTAATGACATTAGAGCTGGTTCTAGCAGTGATTATGACACGGCTGCTATTTGTTCCTATTTAACCGGACCGCCGTGGGATGGACGGGAATCGGCTCTGTGGAACAATGTATTTGCCATCTGCACATCAGCTCCTATTTTAGCCGGAAGGTGGAATGTGTCTTATTGCTGGGACACTTTCTGATGTTTCTATTATAAGGTGTGGGTGTAATTAAAATGTCCCCACTGCCATTTCTAAACAGCTTCCACCCAGGCAGCGACGTTTACTACTGGAAAAAAAGAGTTTGACTCACTTATCTGTATCTTTCACACGTATTCATAATGCAGCAATATGCAGCGCTTATATCACCCACACCAGAAAACACACGAGGGGAGGAGTGAAATGTAATTTTTGTAGATGTGAAACTTTCCACCAGCTGCTGTGATGATGTTGGTTAGCTCTGAAAACATCTACTCTGGCCCCAGAACCAGGTTCTGTCCCTGCAGAACGTCGCTGCTGCTGCTGTCTGGGGCAGATGGCTCGCTCCTCCACATTTCACACACACCAGAAAACCTGATTAGTTCTTCTTACTTAAAAAAACAAAACAAAACAATATGCAAACTCATTGCCTCAAAATGTTTAGTGTTCATTATTTGATTGAGTAAGATAATTAACTTGTGCAATTTTAGTGAGTGACAAACTAAGGCAATAGTAGAACCTATCAGCACTCATATAATTTGAAAGGCAGTTCTACCATGTGCTCAGGAAAGAGTTTTCTTTTTTAGTTTTAACTTTAAATAAAAAAAGTTCCCCAAATTGATCTCTCCCATTATTCTGGTGTTTTACAAAAGAAACAAAAGTGTTGGTAAATCTAAGAGTTTAGTCTGATTATTTTTTTATGCAGTGTATAAATATTTGGTTGTAGCTGGATGTCATTGTTTTTTGCTTCTCAAGTAACTGAGCACAGTTGTTACTTTAATTATGTTATTAGTGAAGTTTGATGGCTGAAATGTTATCTATATGAAGGAGGAATTGCACTCCCACAACATAATAATAATAATAATAATAATAATAATAATAATAATAATAATAATAATAATAATAATAATAATAATAATAACATATTTTATATCTTTTGTGTTTTTTATTGTTTGTAATCCAGTTAAAGTTCTTTGACTGACTCAGTTAGCTTGACTGTCCTCCTGCATTTCAAGTTATCCCTGATCCTTCAGTGGTCAAACTCTCCATCCAGTTTTCAAACACTGGGTTGGGTTTTAGTTTCAGTTGATGAACACAGACAGGACTGAACTGTGCTGATCAAATATCTCAGCCTTTGCTGTCTGTCTGGAAGAAGAACAAAAAAAAAAAAAAGAAGAAGAAGAAGCTCAGAGCCGCAGACATCATTGTGATGCTGTCCTTGAGTCCTTGAAGAACGATGAAACTGTCCATCATCGGATACTTGTGGGACTCACTTAAGTCAGTGAGAACAGGAAGCTGAAAGAGAAAAATGGAGCCCTGTCTCATTACTCCTCTTTCAGGAGGTGGGCCTTTTTGGTTCAGGCTCAAAGTAAAATGTCCTGCTAATTTCAGATGCTAGAAGGGAACATTGGGCCGGCTGGGTGCCGAGTTCATCCCTCGGAGAGCAGAATTTAAATCATTTTCACACGTCAAAAGGCCAGTGCAGATGCCCGATGTCTCTTCCATGCTGTGCGGTGTTTCTGAGTGAAATTACTTCAGGCGTGTTGAAAAAGATGTTGATAAAGACAAAACTCAACAGGTTAGGAATACATCCCAGTTATTAGCATCCACTGAAAGCAGCATGTCAATGCTCAAAAGGCTTTCAGCTCTTTATTATTATTGCATCTGTACTTTTTATTGAACCATACAGACTTGGCAAGCAACACCACTTAGATTTGGGCTTTCTCCCACAACCACGCCCAATAACCCCGCCCACCACACTACCACAGACATAAACCAGGACTGAGTTGTTTGAGGACTAACTGAAAAGCAGAATTCTAAACTTTGTTATGTTAACCAGCTACAGTTTAAAGCAGATGTGTGGTAATCTGACTATACAGCTACACAGCAGGTCTGCTGGTGTCACCATAGCGATAACTCACTCGATCACACAGAAACAGACCACCTAGAGTTTCTCTAATTCAAGCAAATGTAACACTAGCACACTTTCCATTTACCACTGCCTAGCAGCTCGAGTCACAATTAGGAAAGTAGAATTCATACAAAAACCACATGAAGACAAGCCATGGAAATTAGAAATGAAAAACAGCAAAATAAATAAATTGACCAAACCAAGTTTGCTCACTATGGTAAGCTAAGACTGAATCTACTTTGTCCATTCTGACGAATCTGTTCCAAATGCATCTTTGTCTTCCAAAAATTGCTCTTGTGATTGTTAGCTTAAGGGAAACGTCTTTGTCTTGTTTTGTTGTTGTTGTTGTTTGTTGCTTTGCTTTAGTGAAGGGATCTGCAGCCTGCGACTCCGGAGTCACAAGTGGCTCTTTAGACCTTTCACAATGTCTGAAGAGCCTTGTGGAATAACTTTGGTTGAAAATAATAGAGATTAAATATATTATAATACTAACCAACTCAGGTTTTAGCAGTTTTCACTTTTTTTCATGGAATAATTTCATTGAATTTCCTCAAGTAAATGACAGTCAATATACTTTTAACATTTTTTTTTAGATCTGATTGCAATAAGTGTTGAGTGGCAGCATCACCTCCTCCTGGGTGAGCATAGCGTGTGTCATAGTGTTGTTGACTTTGGAACAACCTTTCATACTTACCATGCATGTAGTGACAATGAAAAGGACAATAGAACAGTAGAACCTGAACCTGAACCTGAACCTGGCTCTGTGTGAACGACCACCTGCCACCACCACCTGGGAGTTTCCAAATACAGAGCACGCACACAGTTAAACACAAAAGCATTGGTCCAGGAGTACATTCTGTGTCAGAGGACCAGTAGAGAGTTAATGGCAGCAGTAGCTTCTAGGACAGGAACACAGCTAAGCAGATAAGCTCTGAGCTCATTTTCCAGTCTACGGGATGGAATTGAGCACATGCAATTTGTTGCAGCAAGAGATCAGTCAACAGCTCTGCATAGGAAAGAGACAGGATCAAACACTGAAAGGCAGAGCCAAGTGTATCATCTATAGAAGGAGAACATTTCAGTTATTACAGCAGCAGCTCAGCTTCCTTCAGGAAGACATCCAAGCTAAAGAGAAGGCCAAGCCAGACGTATCTTCTATGAAGAAAACGACAGAGAGAACAGACAGCTAATGTCAGTAATACTGCATTCAGTAAACAAATGGATGGTAGTAGGAGGAAGTCACAGTGTTCCTCACTTTGATCACTTTGTCCTCCAGCAGATAAGTCTTCAGCAGGAAGCCGATAGAGATAGTCATTCTAAGCCATTCTTCATAGAAAAATGAAGTCTTGTGCCTTAGAAAATGACACAAGTAGGACCAATCACAATATAACTATCATAATAATAAGACTGGTGAATGGTCAATAACTCTTAGATTTTTAACATCATTGTTCACAAAGGAGAATGTCTGCAGAGAAGCATTTCTCTGTGAGCATTTGGTAAAACCAACACAGAGGAAGCAGGGAGGGAGTGGGACAGTTTACCAGATGCACACAATCCTCATTTAAAGACGGCGGTCTGCATCCCTTTTGTGCATGCAATCAACTACACTCGTAGTCTATGTAGACCACGTGCAACATGCCCAGTTACTGCATGTACAATTGATCTCAGGCCAGATTGATCAGGTAACATGGTTTGAGCGAATGTTTTGTTTTTATGGTTGGATCCCAACAGCTGGAATCCAACTTTGTCTCTCATTAAACAAGGAATCAGTACTTAAGATGGAGCTTGCAAATTAAGATATAGTTTTGCTTGTGTGTTTTCACATTTAGCCACATCACTTATGTCTTTGTTTTGCCTGGATATATTGAGACAGACCCACACACGGCAGTTTATAGTTTTGAAATGAAGGGAATGTACATGGTTTATAACACATTTTACTGAGTAAAACCTGGATGGGCTTCACTGTGTAGAATCATCCTCACTGCTTTTAGAGCTGCAGGCCTTTTAGGGTATGTCTAAAAGGCATACCGTAAAATACTGTGATATGGAATACTCTGTATTATTGGTGAGAAAAATACGCCAAATTATTTTTGATGTTGCAAGAACAATAAAGACCAATAATTAATTTTTATAACAATATAATATGGCAAGTATCTTTATTCTTAACAATAGAGCAAAACCAGTAAGCAGTTGCCAAGCCAGCAGATTTTTAGATTAAAGATAAAAACTGCACATTACACTTGTTAGCGCTGTTCATCAATGATAAAGAATATATCTTGGTTTCAGTTTTTGAACCAGTTGCCTAAAACTTGGCCACCCTACTGCAGAATGCAGCAACATGCCTGTTCAAATTTTATGCTTCTGCAGATTTTTACATCATATTGTTATGATGGTCAGGCCGAGGTGGGAGAGTTTGACGTTTCTATTCAACTTCAAGCTGGCTGTGTAAAAAAAATAAAAAAGAAAAGAAACACAAACCTGTAATCCCCAACGCTCAAATGAGTAAAGTGTTTTCGTACAGCAGCATGTGATTATGCAAAGTTGTCATCGGGTTATGAGCGTGATATTGAAGTCACAGCTGTGTTGATTCTCTTGCAGAGGTGCACATTTGTGGAATCCATGGTGTGTCTGAGCTGTTTCATTTGTTTAGATTTTATTTCCCCCAACATGTCCAAAAACTATGAAAATCTGATTTATGTGGATAACAAACTGGCTACAGAGACTCATGCATAAGAAAGTGATGTTTCCAAACCAAAGGCTGATAGGATCAACTTAAATTAATGCTATTTATTAATCTTGAAATGTGCAGCACATGTGATATTTTCTCACAAACACAGAGAAGCTGATCAAACATTTCACTTAGAAGAGCAACGAGGAGGAATGGCGTTGCCGGCAAGTTGCCAACAGCACTCTGTAGCTTTGCTGGGTGAAGTTGCCTGCTTGAGTGGACTGGAATGATTCAATTTTGATTTATCTTTATACAATGAGTGTGATGTTTTATTTAAATGTAAAAAAAAAAAAAGTCTCAAATTTTCTTGTTCTTGTGCTAGTCTTCCATGTAATATCACTCAAAGTCAGTAAGACTCTATGGAAAACATTTGATTCTAAGGCTGCTTGCTTCAGTTGTTGTGATCATAAATATGCTAAACTATGGATGGCTTTTCACCAACACACATTTAAGTATTTCATTTAAATGTGGGCAAAGTGTCCGTTCAAAGCAGCCAGTGTTTGGCAGAGCAGTTCGAGGAGCAGATCTCTCTTTGCAAGATCTTTAATATTATGGCCGATGAGCAAACTCTCAGAGCTATAAAGAAATATTTGCCCCCTAACAGATTTCTTTATTTTTTGCCTTTTTCTTTTGCCATAACAACCAAAGCAACCTGGTCCTGTGGGAAACACAGAACCCATCGTTCCTCTGCAGAGCAGCAACTACAAGTGGAAGCTCATCCCACTGTCCTTTTAATCATGTTAATTCAGCAACTGTAGAGGGATCAACCATTTTAAAGTAATACCAAATTGACTTTAAGTTTGGACTTTGACTAGACCACTCAAAAACCTTAATTGATTTTTTTTTTCTTGTGTCATTCAGAGGTGGAATTGCTGGTGTCCTTTGGATGTCTGTCTTTTTGCATAGACCAACATGGTTGAGCATAATGTCACACACTGATGACCACGCCCTCCTTCAGAGCACAATTCATGTTTCCACCAACTAGAACATGTTGTTCAGGTTCTGAAGACACAAAGCAGCCATAGACCAGTACATTACCACCAGTATGTGTGATTGTCTGTGTTATTTTTTCCTCTCACTGCTACTGCGCTTTTTTCCTTTCATCATCAAAATAAATTCAGTGGTATTTCAAATTTCTAAATACAACTTTATTCCCATCACTAGTTTAATTTGGGTTTCTTCTCTGGAACATAAGTATCTGGGTATATTTATGGTTGTATTTTTGAATTAATAAGTGTAAAGAAAAAGCCTCCTTGCAATCCTGCTTATTTAAGTACTTTATTTTTGCTGTGACTGGTTCATAACATGCTGGTTTATCTTTTCATTTTGTCAGAATAATTAGAGATTGCCCTATTAAAAAAGATGATGCTGTCATGACAAATTCTTTACCAGCACTTCATATGAGCCTCATTTACAAGCCTCACGGTTCACACTGGGAGGTTTTACAGTCACTCTTTCTGTCTGACTCTTAAATATGACCTTTGTCGTAGTGCTGAGCATCAACACAGCTTGAGTCAAAGTCAGAGAGACAGCCGAACTGTAGGAGGGATGGACAAGTGACAAGAATACAAAGAAAGGGAAAATAGAGAGGTTAGAGAGAAATAATCCACCCTCACAAACCCACAGGCGGGCAAGCACACACGCCTACACACACACACACACACACACACACACACCCAAGCACTGAAATGAGGAGTCAGTCTTCTGAAGCAGATGGCTGTAAATCCCCAATGTTACCAGATGAAAGGTTGAGACCCTGGAACATCAAGACTTGTCTCAGCACTGGGACCAGTACGTCATGCTGCTGTAGCTCAGCAGTCTACACAGTTTGTCCACAATCTTGCCTGTCTATGGGATGAATGTTGGTTTATTGGGCCACTGACCTATGAATAATTCAGGCATGAACTACAGGCCTGATCAGTCTGTGCATATTTTTTGGTGAGTGCAATTCTTTTAAGAACCTTGAACTTTTTTGTTGTTGTAGCTTTTAGAAACACAGCAGCAGAGTACGTCCATACAGCAAAGCTTCATACTGGCCACTGTGCTGCAGCTCCTCATGCTATTGAACATTCTCATAGAGAACCTATACACACACACACACACACACACACTTAAGGGCAATTCAGAGAATTTGGCTAACCCTGACCCATACTGTAAACCATTACCAGTACAGATCTAATCCTGACCTAACCTCAGTAATTACTATAGAAATGGTCCTTACAATGTATCGAAGACAAGACCACGCCCACACACGCACACCCACACACTTTACATAGACTCGCTCAATTGCATGTCACTGATTCTGTTTGTGTTGAGGCCACAGAACTGGAAAAGTTTGTGAATATTTCTACGTTATGCTTAATAAACACAATGTATGTGAGCACAGATAGACAGAAGATGCAAACAAAAATAAAGGGCTCACAGGAAAAAAACCCGCAAAATGCAATCTGATGAGGGAATAAATATGTTAATGTTGTGTTTCCGTTAGAGAGAGAGGAAGCCTGCTCTAGCAGAGCAGGAGAATAATTGGTGTTTTGATTGTTAGAGAGCCAGGAGTCTGGAATCAGTGGCCAGCTGACTGAAAAAGGAGCAGAGCAGAGCATGGTGTTGGAAATCACAAGCTGGGGCGATGAGGGAAGCTGGACAGGGATAATGCGCTCCCTAAGTGAGTGTTGCACTGAGCGTGTCAACTCATGGAGCAAATCGATTGAGTTCATACATACACCTCTTTCAGAAAACCAAAGCAATGAAGAAGATTGGTTAGTTGTGGAAAAATAGGAGTTTCAACATTTCAGAATTGATGTTTAACACGAGGAAGCACAACTCCTCGTCGCCAAGCCTGCAAATGCTCCCATTAACCTCTGCTGGTTCTTTTATGAACCAGTTTCTCATAGGAAATGATTCTATTATCAGGCCCTGCTACAATGGAGGCCTTGAAGGAAGTCCCTTATCAGACATCTGTTCTGAACTCGTGCTGCAGCACCACAGCTCACTGCTTCTGGCTCTTACACACATTACTGACCTTGTACTTTTCTTATTTCTCCTCATTTTCTCTTTAGCTGTAAAGAGAAAATTTCCTTTCTTATGAGGTCAAATTGCTTCTAAATTGTAAATCAATCTGAATGCTTTCCTTGAAAGAACTACAATCTGGTTTTTAGGTTTATTTATTTATTTATTTATTTATTTATTTATTTATTTATTTATTTATTTATTTATTTATTTTCAGTATTGACATCTGTCCTGTATTTATTTTATATTCTCAGTATCACTTACTGACTTTGAGCTCAGGTAATCCCTGGTGCTTCACCTTCATAGGTTTCTTCAAAGGAAATGTGCTTGGATCCATGTGTGCTCACGCTCTCATATGTCTGATTTTTTTTTTTTTTTTTTTGTACAGACACATTTTTCTTGATTTCAGGCTGTTGTATCAAATCCACATAAGTCTTTGTGCTTGAGGTCCCATGAGATCACAACTGTCTATTAAAATACAGCCTTTCTCTCCTCTTGTTGAAGTCAGTCATGAAAAAGGTGGGCTGAAATCACCAGCTAGCGAACACTCACACCATGTTAGCCTCCACGCATCCCAGTGAGCTCGTGATAATGTGGGAGTTTTTAGTCTTTCAGGGAAATATTGTTGAGCCTTATTTTGAAACGTGTAACTTCCAACACGATTCCTTCCATGTTTTTGTTAGGCAGCATGGTTAAAGCCACATTTCTCTTCTGTTAAATAAAATCCTTCTTTGCTATTTTTAATAAATATCCAGTAAAATGTTATACTATAATTTAAATTTGCCCTTAGTGTACTTACTGTTATTAGTCTTCATGTAAAGCAGGATGCTCTTTGAGTGGTGTTTCACTATGCCTATAATTCTCTACTTAGCAACAGTAAGGTGATTTCTGTTCTATTCTATTCTATTCTATGAAGTGGAACCTGTTTAGACCATCAGTCTATAACTACATTATGATGTAGGACGGGGTGCTGGAAATATATTTTCTGACATCTTTCCATCAGAACCCTGTTATCTTTATCAATTAACATGGTTCACTCCCCACATACATCAATAGCTGCGATTCCATTACTGATGTGTGCAAATCTTTGTCCATATTCTGCTAACCTACAAAACCCCCACAATTACCCAATGGTTGTTTCCATTAAATAAGAAATGCAATTAAAATCACACATGATGAAGTTTGTTTACGCAAAAAGTCATTAAAAAACAATGTTGCCCCATCATCCTCCAACTCCACCAGTAGTAACATCTGGTTGATCACATGACTGGTGTGATGCAAAAAAAGTGTTTCCATTGTAGTTTTGCAAAATGCATTAATTTCTAAAATAATAATAATAATAATAATAATAATAATAATAATAATAATAATAATAATAATAATAATAATAATAATAATAATAATAATAATAATAATAATAAACTACCTCATCCTAGCACAAAAACATTTAATCAGAACATGTGAGTATTTCCAAAATTGGCATTTCCATTAAGCAAATTTATCTTCGTAATTCTAATTTGAATTGGAAATGGTCCATGGAAACGCTGGCTACTTGTTCGACACTGTTTCCTTAGAGTACAATTTATTTCCTGCTCCTAACACGTCAACTTTGAGGACAAAATGTTCGCTTCATTTCAAATTCAGTGCTGTTTAGTTACTCTGTCAGTGGTCATAATATTGTGCCTAACCAGTGAATGTTCTCAGGACAGAAAAAGTTACAAAGGTCCAATAGGAAAGCATCAGGCTGTGTGTGTGTGTGTGTGTGTGTGTGTGTGTGCGTGTGCATGTGCGTGTGTGTGTGTGCGTGCGTGTGTGTGTGTGTGTGTGTGTGTGTGTGTGTGTGTGTGTGTGTGTGTGTGTGTGTGTGTGTGTGTGTGTGTGTGTTGAGGCTTGCAGGCATTTACACTGCAGCCCTACGATGTTTCCTCAGAAACATTTCGGACTGAACGTCTTCTCTGTTACAGACAGCAGATGTTACTGAAAAGTTGGGTAATTTAAGCCAAATACAATGCAGTTCTGTTTGCTAACAGTGATGTAACTTCACTGTAATCTTGTTCTTCTGCACCACCTCATTTTTCTCACTTCTTCTGTAAGTTGCCGCCCAATTATCTCTGAGGTGGGAAAAGGCAGCGAGGCACAGAAGACAGACACTGTTCAACATGCAAACAGACCACAGCATAGAAAACTCCTGTAGAACATCCTTTATTGAGAACACACGCCCATATTTATTAGTTATCTTTCACGCTCCTTTCCATAATGTGGTCTTATATAAAGTTAATCCATTTATATCTTTCACAAAAATCTGAAGCCTGTTTAACTGGAAACTAAAAATGCTTTGGTGAAAAAAAAAAAAACAACAACAACCCAAAAACAAAAAAGAACAAGTTCGCATCACTGGCAATACTCCAGGTACACCCTGGATCCCACCACCCCCACTTAGTGACTATTATTAGACAGGAGAGAAGAAGCTTCATGTGTCTGCATGAGCGAGAAGGCTGCAGAAAGACTGAAAAAAGAAAGAGAGGAGTCTGTGCTGGATGCATCTCAGAGCAGGATGGAAGACTGAGTGAGAAAAGCAACCAGACATTTGCTCCGATGTTGCAAGTTGAGTATAACGCAACCGTATCTCTGGGAGATATTCAGCAAAAATATGAAAGGCTCAGTATGTTTATAATTCAATGCTTACTTTTTGAAAGAAGAATCATTTTAATTTTCTCTGGCTGATCCTAATTAGCTGTCTTGTGCCCTTAAACTCATCCACCCTCAGTAGCTCTTCCTGCCTGGCATTCCTCTGATGAGGAATTCAAAGTGATGGAGTTTACCTCCACTTAGCATTCCTCATCCGTCGGTCCACCTGCTTCCCACTCTCACTCACTACAAATCATGATGTAAAATGTGAACATAATCCTGTATGGGGACTCTGGCCTGACTTTTTCCATACATCTGCCCATTACCTCTCTACACAATAAGGGCATCAGAACTGACCAATGATGTAATCCCACCTACAGCCCATCTATCACTCCTACCACAAACACCTCACTACCGACGGGAGTCTCTGGATTTCTTAAGTGTGGAAGACATAAGAATAGGATGTGAAAGTGGAATTCACATCACAATGCAGAAAATTACAGAACCTCTGAATTTGGTTTAATACTGATACTGAGAATCCTGACTTTTGTAAGCTTTTAAGTCTGTTCCGGCATAAGGGGAAACATCATTTGCCCTTATGCCTGTGGTTTAAATCATGCTGCGTGAATTCAGGAAAAGTCATGATTTGATCAAATCAACAAACAGGACTGGGAAGGTATGAGTCAGGTTCTTAGCTAACAATTTCCCACTTTCTTTGAGCCCCACTGTGCTGCGTCCACAGACTTGGACAAGTGGAAGCCGTGGCTATCTCAGACAAAACAACTTGGGGAGACCATGGCAGTCGATCCGTTCAATGTTCCCGTCCCTCACTTCCAATGTCCATCATGGCACCTGAATTAGGTGAACTCATTTCAATGGGTCAAAGGTCAAGCGTTCAGATTTCCAACATTTCTTGTGACAAATTCCAGCAGTTTACTGTGCCACCTACACCTAGGACATGTAGGTGGTAAAACCCTAAGCTTTACCTTGGTGCGGACTGGTCTGGGGTTCATTTGCTTTTTGCGTCCACATTGTCTGCGTCAAATACATGCAGACCTTCGTAGAGTGACCCCCAATTTACACAACGTCCGGGTCTGCTGCGCTCCGCTCCGCTGCGCGCTTCACAGGCAGATCTCTCCCAGCTCTCCCCTGGGGTAACAACCCGCTATATGACTTCTCAGTTACAGTTCTACTCCCTCTTATGCTGGCAAACTAGGACTTCCCATATTCCAGTTCATTTGTCAAGTTGCGTTGACCCATTTCATGTGAAGGAAAGAGATAACTTTTTATAGTTTCAGAAAACACAGAATCTAAAAATAAGTTGTTGACAGCCCGGCTCCAGACGAGTTTAACAGAGGGAGTATCGGGGGGGGGGGCATCGGCTTATTTTGGGGAGGCAAAATGAATCTATGTAGCATTAATAATATAATAAAAGAAAAAAACTACAGTGCAGTAAAACTACTCTTATAAGTACCTTTTTTCCAAAAAAGTTACTCAAGTGAATGTAACAAGTACTATTCACTTTTGACATCAGTAGCCTAAAGGCTACTTGTTAATAAGCTTAACATGATGTATTGGTATTAGCTAGTCATCTGTTAGCTGACATTACCTGTATTGAACAGCGTTACTCAACTCAGTCGGTTAGTTTGGGGAAAATTGTGCCAAGTTCTTTGCGTTTTCCTGGTTTGCTACCATGATTCTAACACACCTGAGTAGCTCTGCACAGCAGCAGCAGGTCTCCTTTGCTGTCGCACATGTGTAAACCTGGTAAACCTGGCGCGAGCGTCTTAGCGCCCATGTTGCGGTTAAAGGCGGTTCGGAAAAACAGGTTACGAAGTGTTAACAACGGATTAAACAGTTTTAACTGCTGAAAAAAGTGACAGAAGGCACAGATATGGGAAGTGCAGAAGTACTGTATCAAATCGATATTGGAATAACAGAGTTTTGTCCACTTTAAGGTAAAAACAAAAAACAGCTTCCAGGCCAGGGGGGGGCACAGCTGACTCTGCCCATGCCGCCGGGCCTGGTTGTTGAGTTATCCCTCCTCAGTCAGCTGTGAGGACATCTGACCTGTCATATTCACCAAAGTTTGCCCCATTTAAATGCTTGTTTTATTTTCTAACAAGTGCTTTAATGAAATTACGTTTTTTAATGAAGGAGAATTTGGATTTTTTATTTCACTCTAAAACTACGACCCCAAATTTGCTAGATGTATTTCACAGTATTCATCATCATCAACCTCCTGGCCCAGTCATCCATTTTCTTTTTCAATTGTATTGTTCTTCAGCATATATTGTCAAAAAGGAGAGCGCTTTATCAATTCGATTTTTTTGTGATGGATACAAAATCTGAAGCTGCATTACAGATAGAGTGGTGAAAATAAAAATTACAGTCTTAACCTTGAGCATTGGACCTTTTTTCTCTTTCAAACTAAGAAAGTTTCTGTCAAAACAAGAACTTTAGATTTTAATTTCTGCCTTTTTCCCTCTTGTCTAGACCATTGTACACTGAAAAAATTCATCTATAGAATTTACCTAATAAATCTGAGGTAACAATTTGCATCGACTCTTTTGGGGTAAATTCAATTCCATATATTGAGTATAAAGTAACTGAACAAAAAATATATGAAATACTTAAAGAAATTGGGTAAACTTTACCTCATATTTATGTATATATTCAACAGCTACTTACTCAGTTAAATTAGGTAAAACTATGTCTTGTTTGCTAGTAGGTAATACCTGATAATTACAAATCAAAGTTAATTAAAATCAGTTAATAACCATTAGTTATTCAGAGAAGGTAACATGTACCCCCAAAAAAGACATTCAGATCGTACACCTTCTCAATGTTTTTAATCCATAAAGTCATCAAAAACACAGAATAAACTGCAGCACAACAGTGTCACACAACATTTCAAATAATGAACTTGCGTTATAACCTAACAACTTCAACTGTTGTTTCAGTAATGTTGGACAATAAAACATATCCCTGCTTTAGAACATCCAGACTGCTCAATAAGAAAGGAGTTGATCAGAGAAAAGGAGAAGTGAGGTGATCAGAGCAGAGGTGCAAGGGATGTCCAATCACATGAAGATTTTCTTGTATCTAAACTCTTACTTGTGTTTCTTCGGCCTCACACAACAGTGACTGAGCAAATCTGAAATCTGCAGGTGTATTTATACACAACAAAAAACTGAGAGAGGCTGCAACATACTTATGTATCCATCTGTACATATATTTCTGTGTCTGTATGTGGAGCAGAGGAGGGAAGATAACAAAAATATAAAACTATACTCCATTACAACTCTCTGTCCAGACAAAAGATCCTCTTGGAACAAGAGGGGAAATGTATGTCTATTGCATGAGCTTGTTTTTGAGGCTGTGGACCTTCTTCAGTAGTTTTGCCCCATCAAGTTCCAAAAAAAGTTTTTGAAAAGCTTCAAATGTGTTCTTGAGCTGCTTTGGATAGTCGAGGTTGAGGGCATATATCAGTCCCATCAGCAGTACACATGCCTTTGTTCGGCTTCCACATCCTTCCATCACTTGGTTTCCCTCAATCACAATCGACACATCTGATGGATCCTCCTCAGCCATGATGTTGTGCATCACGATCACCTTCATTGTTTTGTCTGTGTAGTCGTCACATTCCTACATTTTAAAAAGAAAGAAACAAAAAAGATACACATTTTTAATTTTATTGAAGATGCTGTTTCAATACATTTCAACTTATCTAAAGGAGAGCAGAGGGGAGTGGTCAAAAGGGGAGAGAGGGAAAAGGAGTGGAGAGGAGAGGATCCCTTGAGTTAATCAATCATCTGTTATCAATGACATACCTGGCAGTCATGGAAAAGATCTTCTTGTCTTTCACCAAGGTAGTTAATGAGGCAGCAGACAACTGCATCCCTTTTTTTCTCAATGCTCTGTGTCTGTAGGGAGATACAATTTAGTGAAAAGACTGTTAGTGGAGAGTGGGGAGAGAATTACATACACTAACACCAAATTGCTTAAAAACCAAAAGGTAGTTTAAGTTGGTAAGGAGCTCAACTTTGTGCAGAACAAAGCAATTCTTTACAAATTAATTCACTTTTAATTCACGTATATCAATAATGACATATTTGTGAAAAAAAGGTAAATAACATACGTCATTTAAAGTGTCCAACAGAGGGTGCATCTTGGAACCAGCAGCCCCTCCTTTAGCACGCATAAGCTGCATAAGACTTGGTGTGTATTCATCAAGCTTTAGCATGAATGTCTCCTCCAAGGAAACTGTCGTGATACGTCTGAACTCTTCCTTGATCTAGGAAATAAAAGGACACAAATAAAATTTTAAATGACAGACCAGATCTCATAGTAATCACATGAATGTTTCTTGATGGGAAGGAAAAATTATAAATACATTCTCACCTGAGCCTCAGTGAATAATGCTGGCCACCTTTCTTTAAGCACAATCACAGAGGGGCATAGGCTGACTACTTCAACTCTTCGGCTAGAGAAAGTTTTATTCATTTTATCTGTAATTATCTTTGCATTGTTTTTCTTTGTTATTTCACAAATTAATTCAAGCCTCTCTTTCTCCAGTGTCTCTTGGCTTTCACCAGTAGGGTGCGCAGGGAGGTAATTAACCTCTGCTTTTTTGGGCTTTTTTACATTTTTTGATGGCACTGCATCAGCTGGATGCTTCCTTTTTAAGGTGTTGATTTCAATTTCCGGGTAAGAATATTTTCGAGATCTTAGCTTGGCCCGGTAATTGTGCATCTTGTATTTTATGCGCTGCTGCCAGCCATATAAGCCTGCAAATGATCCCGGTTCCCTAAGACATGGAAACTTGGAAACCAAGGCTTCAGCCACTGAAAGGATCTGCTGATTGGTTGGGTAAGCAGTGTACGAAAAAATGACTTTTGCAAGGTCTTGCATTATTGCTGATTTAACACTGGCATCCATGAAGTGTCTTCCAGTGGCATGATATGAGTTGTTTGCCTCTGCAAGAATTAGTTGTATGTCTCGGGAAAACTCAGGTACTTGAAAGGGCACTGGCCATGCAGCAAGGCGACATGAATCAGGCAGAATAATGGTGTCACTGGAACCTGATGATGTGGAGTCGGACACCTGTGAGGATGCATCATGATCTTCAGGGCAGATGTCTGTTTCAGGAGTACTTGCAGGACGGGTGCTCACAGAACTCAAAGAGCTCAATGTAGATGATGGTCCTGATTCAAATATTGGGTGTAGGTCAAGGGTGATGTCAGGCTCTTTTAGGATCATTTTAACAGTGGCCTTGTCATACAAGTCAGCAGTTGAGGTGACACTGAAAAACTGATTGTCAAAGTCTTTGTCTTGATATAGTAGTCCATATTCCCCATTCAACTGGAAAGTTTCAGTAATTATGGAAACAAGATCGTCTACTGTATTGGGAATTCCTGTTGGAAGTGTCAACTTCTTAATGCTGTGTTCTTGTAAAATGACTCTTAACTGGACCGCCATTGCTGTTTGGTGTGTGCTTCCTCAGCTGTAGAGACAGAGAAAGAAAAGAAGTTGAGACTGGTTGTTAACAGTTTATGAGATTATTTGAATAGGTTTGCTTCAATATTCTTCTGCCAAAGAAATAAATGGAGATTTAGTTCAGTAGATTTGAATAAGTAATCTTTGATTGTCATTATTACTTTAAGAAGAGGGAGATGAGGGAAGATGGAGAGGAGAGAAGAGTAAATATGCATCACATTTTCCCATCTTTTGTGGCAATGTCGTATGTATCATGTTAAATAAATATTACAATAAATAAATAAGACAGGATGCCTGGCCACATAGTTGTTGGTGAAGTAATTTTCTTTTTAAATAACTGTACTTGAAAAGTGCAAACACATTTGATATGATAACATGTTGTATGATAACACTGATATAACAACACATATGATAACAGAAATAATCAACCTATTACACTTACTCTGATGCAATGAAGTGTTTAAGGGACACCATACGGCCATCTGCTGTATTGTATGCAGCCAAGGGGTATGTATCTTTAAATTCAGAATGTTTAAGGATTTCTGTCTCTCCTGTGGGCTCTACTTTGAAACTCCTCAGGTGTTCACAGTAACAGCCACTAAGCAACTTCAGAACAAAGACAGGAGTTTCGTGCAAAATTATTATTTGCTGGATTTCTCCAAAGTCAGGTAGGCCTCCTGTTGAGCCAAATGGCAGGATCATGCCAATATTATAGACTGTGCCTAAAATGGTTGCTTTATTTGTCATGTTCACAAACTCTTCCCCAGGGAACTTCATTGCAAAGGACTCCTTAATGCTGTCTTTTAAAACATCGACTACCACTTGGGTCCTTTGTGACACTGTCAGTGCTGGCCTTTGGTTGTTGCAATTGTGGGCATGATACGCAATCATCGATTGGTGTTTTCTTGCCATTGTCATGAGAATGTTTCTAAAACATCCAGTCTGCCTAACAATCCTTTTAAAGAATCGATGTTTGGCTTCAAACCGCATAGTCCAGAAATGTACAAGTGGCCCGTAAACAGTTGTAAGCAAAGGATAATGCTCAAGAAAGTGATGTTTTGGTCTCATTTTCTCGTCTGGGAACACTTCAAAATATCTGTAACGGTGTTCTGAGATCTTACTCTGCATGTATCCTATTGTCTCAGCTGTGTGGAGAGGAGCCATGACAAGCTCAACAACATCTTTCAGGGTCATCAAAACCTCCCAAGCAGGCTCATCTTCTGGGACTTTGTCACCAATCATGAGTGGTATCATTCTCAACAAACACCAGTTTTCGTGTGCGTTACCTCCTACACTTTTTCGTGATTTGAAATTTGGGGCAATGGGTTGTGGGCAGTTTGTTTTGTCACTCCATTTGTAAGGAAAGCAAAGGATGAAATGGTTAAGATCCTGAAGAGAGATGTATTTCTTCCTGATTAACACATCAAGACAGAGTGATATTTCCACAGGTACAATCCCTTCAAGCAAATCATGCAAAGCATCAGGGGGATAACCTGATGTAGCATGAAAGTGACTGAGTCTGTCTGAGATGGGACACTGTCTTTTAACTCCACAGTGGTGAGCTTCTGCAGGATTAGACAGTGCTGCTTTGACGTGCATGGCATAGTTAGACTTAGTACGTAGAGGAAATAGTCCTTCTCCTACTTCATGCTTCTGAATCTCTGACCGTTCTCCAATGCAAAAGCGACAGAAATGTGAAGCTGAAAAGCTTTCAACAAACCCACCTATTGAATGAGCGCCAAGATTGTCAGCAACAACAGCAAGTACAGTGCCCTTGACCACTTTGCCCAGACTTGAAACAAAAATACCATTATCTTCAAAGGACTTCAAATCTTTGAGCAGTGGGTCCAAAACCTTTGTGTAGCCATACTGGTTGACATCATTTGCCTTGCACAAAATGGTTAAGTAAATGGAAGTCAGTGGAGATCTCAATGTGGCAGGTATGTCTGCAAACACACAGTACACTGCTGTGACTTTATGCTTCTTGCGCGATGTTCCCAGAGGGTTGCATATCTCAAAATCATCTATATAAAGGATGAGTGGGATTTTAAGGTCATCTTCACATAAAAATCTGTTTTCTCTTAGTAAAGATCCATCATGAAATGATTTGTAACCAGAAGAGACATCAGATGACCTTTTGTTTTGTAATATTGTATTTTGAATGTGTCTGTTGTCCATAAGTTGAGATAATAATGGGAGGATTGGTATATACTGAAATGTTTTTTTCTCTGTACTATCAAGTATGTACTCAACTGGTTCAGTTGATGAGAGATGTTCCTTTCTAAATTGCTCTCTCCTGAACTGACTGCTTAAAGGCCCATCCACTCGTAAAGCAGCACAGACAGGGCTTAGAAGGCAAAGGTCTTTGACCAGTTCTGATATCACTGAGTCTTCTAATGTACAGTCATGTTTTCTCAAAGTGCTCAGAATTATCGCTTTAATGACGGGGCCTGATGCAGATGCTGTAAGGAAATGAAATTCCTCTACTAGTTCATCAATGCACGAATTGGAGACATTGAAAATGCTCTCCATTTTTATGAGGAGCAACCCCACTCTCTTAGTAATAATTTTGTTTAAGTCCTCATCCTCCTCAAGAACCGAGCCACAGTCATTTTCATCCTCAACAAAATCACTTTCTTCATCCGGGTTGTTTTGGTGTTGATGAAGAACATCAATCTTGAAATCTTCCGATGAATGTGGGTTGTGTTTTCTACTCTTGTGGCTGTGGAACGTTGTATATTTGTTGGCTTTATAATCACAACCCTCAAAAACACATGGCACAGTTTCAAACTTTTTTAGATGGACACCAAGATGTTCAAAAAATTGTCTCTCATTGTCAAAACAGCATGAATTACAGACAATGCATGTGAACGAAAGGACGTTGCCTGGCTGGGTTGACTGAGAATGATGCCTTGATAAATGTGTCCTTAATGCACCCCATGTCTTGACGGTGCAAGGACAATCTGCATAGAGGCAGGGTATGGTGTGGACTCGACCAAAATGCCCATGCATTAGCCTGCTGTGTTTCAGCAGGTCTAATCTTTTTGATGTTGTGAAGTTGCACAACTTGCATTTCCAGTTCATTTTCCCATAACTGAGGTCTTTGGTTAAGGTAACTACACCTTTAAGGTCAATATTATTTATTTTATTTAGCAAACTTGCATACCTGTACAGGATACACTGGGTGTGGGGACGTGGGAGAGTGTGTCAGCCCCAGAACTGGAAGCAGAGTGGTCTATCAGTGAGTCCCTGCTTGTGGGGAACAGACAAGAGGAACTGAAGAGAGGGCAAATACTGAGTGTCCACATATGACTCTGGCTGCAAAAGAAATAAGAGAAAAAGAAATGATCAGACATGTACCTGGGAGAAGAAATATATAAGGGCTAATGTATAGTTCAGAGGTTATTATCTTCATGTTAACCTCATGAATAACCTCATAAACAAGAAATTATGCTTTACGGGGCCCAGAATTGTGATGCTGCAGAGACGAGAGCTGTGACACCGGGTCCAAGGTTCTGATTATGCAGGTTTGGTTTTAAACCATGATGTGGAATTGAGCCTCCACTCTCCCTTTAACAACCAACAAGTTACAAGTCATTTATCTAACATCACAATTAGTCTGAGGCTCTTTAATGAAGGTAGAAACTAAACATAAAGTAAATATAGTTTCTCTGTGCTCCTCTGATCAGAGCGGTCTGTCTGTCTGACAGGGTCTGTTGTGCAGAAATAACTGTACTTACCTCACTAAAATAAAGGCAATGCAATTGCATAGATTAATATTCATTCTTCATAGAATTAGTTTCATAGATCATATTCATAGATGTAATATGCTTCATAAAAATATTACAAGATTCTGAAAACATATATTAAGCACTGACATTTTAACAATACCCAATATAATATAAAATCAATTCTAAAATGTTTTACTTGAACACAAAATTCCTTTAAAAAAATTAGGTGCAGCAACAGTGGGTGTTTACACACATAAAGCTTGGATACAGTGGTACTTTGTTTTCATTTTACAACATGTTTGTTTCCACTCTGGTCCACATCAGCACGCTGTTTCCATGACGACTGACCGGAAAAGACGTGCGACACGTCATCTTTACATGAGTCTTCAATCTGGAGAGCGGATCATTTTGTTTTTAAACAGACCGCGGCGGACACCGACTCTAGCAGCCATGCTAACGGAGCTAACGTGCAAACAACATAAAACACGTCAGTCATTTCATATGTTGGCGACATGTTAGTATAGTAGTATTTTAAGACGGGACTTAAATGAATTGTTCCTCATTGACAGCAGTGTATTTACTGGCTGTGTCTCAGTGCAGAGTGATGTGGGAGCAGAGGCCTGCAGATACTTACTGACCATTATACCTTAACCACTCGGCAAAAGCTGAACTATCCCCTTTACAGTCTATGTGTTGCCTAAACAGCCGCACATTCAATATATTAGAAAAAGCTGGCGTTGACTAGTTTCTAACCTTAAAACCAGCGGTCAGACAGTCATGCATGCTGGCTAATCTTGTAAAAAGCAATTTACCTGCAGTTGCCATGGTGGCGCCAGGGACAGATTCAAACGTTGATTTCGAGTAACGGCATGTTACACAGATGCACATGGAATATAAGTGAAGTGTAATATCTCATCATTTCAAATATTACTATTTGCCTTCGCGCTATTATTCACAGCACCCCTATGTAAATAGCTTACCTTTAGCTCCCGGTTCGATGGCAGAGAGGATGCAGACTTCTCTGTCCCGCTCGTTCAAAAACGCGGTCTGACGCATGCGCAACTTTGGAGCACCGTACTTAAGATTCGGGGGTATATTTGACTGTATTTTCCTATGTAATGGTTTTTAATGTTAACGAATGGGTAGCATGTGTATAATTTACCCATTATTTTATAATTCCTTGGCTGACTGAAAAAATTAATTAAATGTTATATGATTTGTATAGATCATATTTACCACTCTCCAAAATCACTTTTTTCAGTGTAGCACAATATGTATTAACTGAAAAGCCCTTGAATATCTGGACCAGCAGACCTGCACTGAATTATCCTACAATGAATACAGATTGCCAAATTCTTCTTAATTTTTCCTGTGGCGTGTTGTTTCTACTAAAATTCTAATTTATATTCTGAACACTTGAAAAATAATACATTTTCATAGCTGCTAAAACAACTATCTGCAGAAACTATCTTGATTCATGAAGAGGGAAGTAAATCTTCTTACCTGCAAGGCATGCACAGCTCAATAGTTCTGTAGATTAAAACTGAAAAGTTTTAATCTTCTCAAAAATTGTTAATAAGCTTTGCCTTGTCTGACAGGCAAAACGAGAAATCCTCTCCTGATTAATTGTGCTAGTCTTTATTTCAGCTCCAATTTTTTATTTTTTATTTTAACTCGGTGGCAATAATTTCAAATAGTTAGCTGATATTTCAGACCCGAAACTTAAACACGGCTAGCTGGTTTTCCAATAACATTCAGTAATTGCTTTATAGTCAAAGTTTCAGGTCACTGCAGACATGAGCAGCAGGAGGAAGGCAGTGGGGGGAAGCGGCTGCTGACCACAGCTGGACAGCCTAATTGTGCCCGTCCAACACCAGGAGGACGAAGACAACAGATGAGAAGAAAAGAGCAGGAGCAGAAAGTCTGAAATCAGCCTTCCTTATTCTCCAGGAGAATTCAAATTTCTGTCCAGCATAAATACTGCAGCTCCACAATCTAAAATTAGCACAAAGAGTAAAGAAGATGTTTGATGGATTATTTCTTTCTCGGCATTGTTACAAGCCCCTTTCACTTCAAAAGGCTGGCCTGGCTTTTAAAGAGAAAAATGAAACTTTCAAATATATCTTATTTCTTAAAATTTGAACAATAAACAGCAACAGACAAGATTTCATAGGAGAATAATCTGCTTAGCTCTGGCAGACAGGACTTGGCTAGTTTTATATGGACACAGCCCACACCATCAGCTCTGCCACTCAAACCACAAATGCATTTTCCTTACAAACACACAGCCATTTAAAAGGAAATAAACAGCATCGTTTATTTCCTTTATTTCCTGGTGAGTTATCAGGAAGTGTTTCAACACAGGGGAAAAAAAATCTACCAAGCACAAATGTAACAGAGTTCCACCTCATAGCAAATATTTTCAGAAAGGATGGCCTCAACACACCCATCTAGATGAAATTGTCCATCAGCATAATTGAGGCGCGTCTTAACTCAGCACTCTGATTATCCAAAGAGCTTTTAATTAAGCTTAGCTGGCTTCCTGAACAAGTTTCTGAATTCCATTCATGCAGACAAGCAGATAAGTCTTCATCAGTTTGGCTTGGGATGGGAAACTTTTTTTTTAATTACTGAATTAATTTGATGGATAAAATCATTTGCATGTATATGGACAGAAACTGTTTCATAAATGTCTGTGTGTGCTTTCACCGGCACAACCGCCCCGACTTGTGGGGTCATGACCTTTGTGTTGCACTGGTACAAGGGCCAAAAACATTGACCTGCTGGACTTCTTTGTGGCACATTTCAACAATGGATCCCAAACCGTTTTTTCTCTCTTTATTCTCAGACTCTTGTCTTTAGGCTGGCTCACTTGTTGCTAAGCTGCAGGCATTTTACCTCAATGTGTTTGTGCCAATATCTGTTGATTTTTATCACGCCTCACTCTCTGCTCTTTCAACGATTCAACAGTTTCTCATCTACCAGAGGAAACCAAATGTTGGATTTGTTTTATGGATCTCCAAAGCAAGACCTTCTTTTGAGAAAATATTTCATGATCTTGTGTTTCTCTGCTTGGAAAATAAACCTAGGACCTATGATATCCCTTAAAGCTGCGGTATGCAACTTTTATTATTATTATTATTATTATTATTATTATTATTATTATTGCATTAAAAAATTTAGATGTTCTGCCTTCTCCCAGTGCTCCCAGTACTAACTCCAGAAATACACCACTCAGTCAGAAAGCACCAGTTAGAGATAAAAGGAGGGCTGTAAACTGTAAACCAAGGGTTTTGTAAAAAATATGCAAGGCACTAAACCCCAAGTTGCCCTCTGACCTTCCTATGAGTGTGAAGATGTGTGTGTGTTTATGTCTGTACTGTAAAGCATCCAGTATAACAGGAAAGGTCCAACATAAATTCTAAGATCTAAGAATTAAACATTAAAAGCGGCTGTAACCTTCACCTAACTGTCAGGGAAGCATGTTGTTTGGGCCTTTTTTATATTACTTCTTAATGTGACATGCCAATTTGAATGAAACCCATATTCAAAATTACTTGGGGTGAAGCTGTACACAGACATTATGGTCTGGGGTTTTTCACTTCACTTCAGTGAGGAGAAAATAATAAAAAAAAGGACAAATAAAGATCTGGGTTTAGAACTGGTTTGATTTAGTCTTTAATTAACAAAGGACAACAGAGTGCAGCCAGTGGATGGATGGGCAATGTTGCATTACACACTTAGTTCTGCTTGTAGACATTGTGTGTGTGTTCTGCTATTAAACAATGCTGTATTTGAAATTAAAATGTTCCTTTATGTAATTTTAGGACAGAACAAAGCTAGTTGTATGCTAAAATAGCGTACAAAGCTATTTTGGAGGTGTTACAATCTGTTTAGAACTGACCTAACACAAGAATAATCCCAAATCTTTGATACCATTTCTGTCTCTGACAGAAACCAGTAGAGAAAAATGTTTCCTTTACAAACTGCTTTAAATAACAACATGGACTCGTTAAATTGGATTGAAATGATTTTATCTGAATGGCATATTGCATGTTAAGAAATAAACACTATTGCTGTAAATACACTGAATTTAGCAAAATACTCATTTCAATCTGTAGTCTAATAAAACAATACAACATGTAGAAATAATACAGAATCATATACAACAAATAACGATATGAGTTTGGGTGAAAGTATTTTAAGATACTCTTTTCAAAGTGTTAGTGCCTTCTAAAGTGTTTACTACAATATCTGTGATTAAATTCTAACTGGAACAGGAAGTTCCTAAAAAGTACTGGAGGTTCAGTGATTGCTGAAGCACCATGCTGTAAACCGCCTCCTCAGAGGAATAGGTGGAGTTCTCTCTCTCATGGTGACAGGCAGTGCATTCCAGATCTCACCTTCTTTAACAGATAAAACTTCCTGGAAGATTTTCAATTTTGAACCTCACATTCTCCCCCCTGGAGATGATCTGCTTCTATTTATACCGTTTTGCTTTTTTAAAAGAAATCCTCCAGGAGTGACAGGGCCTTATCTATTATTGACTCATAAATAAGAAGCTATCAAAGATTTTTATTTATTTATTTTTTTGTAAAAGTGTTTAATAGGATTTAGTGAAGTGACACAAGCAAACAGCCATGTTGTGAAACAGTATTTAAAAGTGTGATATGATCATGCAGTCCAGCTCAGACTTGGCAGCCTCTGTAGAGGTAAGGGGCCTAATCTGTTTCAGATTTTGCAGGTACAATGTAATTGTTTGAATTGCATCTTTATGTGCTACTTTTAGGTAAGGTTGGAGTCCACAATTTAACCAAGATATTTAAAATGGGTAACCAGCAGCAGAGATAAGATCCTTTCAGTCATACAGATGATTTGAACCTGACTCACCATCTGACAAGATGGAGCAGGAAGATGTTAAAAAACAGCTGCTTACTAAAATAGTGGTCTAAGGATGAAAGAAGGGAATTCTTAATCAGAATAATATGTTGGGTTTAATCAGGTTGGTTAAGTTAATCAGGTTGGATCAGGCACGGACACCATGTCACAATGTCTGTGTCCGAGTCAAGTTGGAATTTTTAGATCCGATCTAAATTCTAGCTGTGTGAGCAGATGTGAGGCCTCAGCAAGTGAAGCAGTTTTTTAATTTAATATGTTATTGAGTTATTGGGGATACAGTCAGTAGTTTGTCACTGTGGAGAAAAGCTCAGATGTTTTCATCTGCTGGAGGTATGATGGTATGATGGGATCCAGATTCTCTGTTCAACTTGTTGAAAATGAAACTGCATGAAAATTAAATGCAACTAAACAGCCATCATTTAAAAATTGACGGGTTGAAACACGTCAAAATGACGGATCACTAAAACGTCTAACACGACCTCTGAACTAAGCCAACTTTGTAGTTTTGTAAGAACCACAATCAGAACTACAAGAACTACAAAAGCACTTGTAAGAATTGTGGCAGCTGTCTTTGTAACTTTCCCCTGTGTGAAAATCATGACAGTATCTGTAAAGGTGTTTACCGAGTGTTTAATGCATCAGCAGATTAACCTCTGGCCAAACATCTAGAACGTCAATATAGATTGAGAATAATAAAGATGCCAGGATAGAGCCCTGTGAAACCTCAACATTATATTCAAGGTGAGAGGATTTGACAAGTTGCTTTTTGACAGTCAGTGCTGGGTTTGGTTATTGCAAAGTAATGGAAATGAACAGTCTTTGTTAATATCCCCCAGGTTGCCCATCAGATAAGAGGACTATTCTGAAACTTTGAGGTTTGTTTTCTGGCTGATCTGGTTTCCAGAGTGCCAACATTCATATCCATTTTATTTCCAATTTCATACTTACAAAGCTTAGAATCAACACTTTCAGAATCTGTAAGTAACTCAAAATGGCCCCAGGGAGTCGTGTTCCTGTGAGTGTTGCCAAGCCTGCTTATTGTGAGCGACTTAGGGCTTGTTTTTTTTGTTGTTTTTTTCAAATTTTCAAATCTCATGAGTCACGGGTTGCGGATTTTAAGGCTGGGTTTTGAATATGAAGCTGCTTATTTGATTTTGGCTTTCGTTCTGAGAAAAACCCTTTGATTATCTCCCAACGCCCCACAGTAAAGCAAAAACACTAGTGGTAGGCAGTTTGTTCTTTTGACACCTCCATTTTGGCATCCCAAACATGCCACAGCCCCGAGTGACAGAGGAACAAGTGATAATACAGTGTGAGAATCAGATGCAGTAAATGGTGAAAATGTGGGGGGAAAGAAACAGTCAGAGAAAGAGCTCTACTGCGCCACACGAAACCTCTGCTCCTTTTTCTGTAGCTCCATCTGAACTCACTAGTTGTCGTTTTAATCCAGCATTCTAACACTGAAAAGCACAAAGAGCTGCATCTTTCTCTTCATGACATACGTGTGCAAAATGCACTTTTCTTTTGATTAGTTTTATTCAAAGAATTTACAATTTTGCTATTGCTTGCCAATAATGCCACAATAAATGTCTACATTTCTACTGTTTACCAGCGACCTTGGTTTTATACAACGTAGTGGGTTGCCAGTTGAGCTTGTTTTCATGGAGCTGGTTGCTTCTGGCAACCACTGGTTCCTGGTTTTGTTGTGGCCAGTCACATTTTATACTGAGGACATCTTCACCAGACACCATCTGGCCCATGCAGTAGACTCTATGTCTTTGATTAGGCCTTATTCATGACCCCCGGGTTTTGTCTGGCCCGTATAACACTTTTTAGTACATGTAACTAAGTCAGAAGTGCAAAGAGTAACCCAGATTGCTCCTAAATGTGTCTGTTCTCTGGGGAGCAGCACAGCCAGTTGGCCACACAGCAGCCGACACAGATGGGATTTTTAATGCTTTTCTTGTGTTTCTGCCTCAGAGTCACTATTCTGTCAAGAACGACAAGTAATATTCCTCGGCTTAACACAAATTTAGATTCATCAACAAAATAATACATTCAGACATTACTTCCCTTGTGGTACAACAAAAGAAAACTCATATTCGGCTCTTTATTTCAATACAATATCTGATATGTAATCCTGCTGTGTAGATCATGAATAATTATGTTATTTATTGGGATTGGTTCTGCTATTAAGCTTTACAGAACCCAGATCAGCCGTGTCGGCCGAGATCGACATAAAATATAAACTTTACATGTATGAGTGTCTAAAACGCTTTCTTGTTTTCCATATAAAAAAAAGAAAAAAGACAGATAGAGATATGTTTATTTTGCTTCGTAGTCAAGTAGCTGAGTTCTCAAGTTGCGAGTTGCTGTTTTCATCACAGAGAGCTCGGGGAAACTAACTGTCTCTGCGGTGGCTGTGCAGCCATTTCTGAATAAAAAACATTTATTTAACATTGCAGCCAATAGCTGCATGATTATGAATCAGGCCACCAGTAACTGGCTATCTGACAAATAATCAGCCTATTTCAACTAGTCAGACTCCCAGCCTTCGCAGTAGATTACCATATTTTGCCTTGCATCAAAAAATGTCATTGACAACTTTATTTTTTGAACAGTCTTAATAAACAAATTTGCACCGCCGCTCCGGCCTTCGTCCCGACCGCTGCGTTGTGCATCGCCACCTCAACACCTTCCATTTGAACATGTTGACTGCTGGTCTGTGACGATGCACAGAAAGTCAGGCCAAACTTCAACTTTGTGTGTGGAAGTTATTACACCTTTGGGTTTTATATTACAGCAGGGTATTGTGTCTCTGTGACTTTCTTTGTAGGAGTTATAACAATACTTTGCATGATGTGTAGTCAAAGTTTGAAGTGCCACGCCCCATCAACATTCTCAAAAACTCAACATTTCTGCAGCACACACTCTGCCATGCCTCAAGGCCAAACTGCAAATTTTGAAGCCAACTAATCAAAACCTCTAGGAGGAATTACATCAATGCAAAGGCTGTAATTGGCCAAATCAAGTCAAAGATGCCAACAATTATCCGAAATGACCGCCTTCTTGGTATCAGGTAGATCTTGTGAAGTGCCACAATTTCATACTTCTACAATAAAGTGAGCTTAATGAGGAGGGTGTTTAGAATGTTATTAGGGGGCGCTGTTGAGCTATTTATGCCGTGACCTCTGCACAACATTTAAACCAGGTACATTTCACGCACGTCTGACCTGTGTGCAAAGTTCACTGAGTTTATGTTTGTGTCTTTTGATTAGGCCAGCTCACATGACAGAAGAAGAATAAATACAGATAAAGTAGTCCTTTCTCTGCTCTGGCCTTAAATGTTGTTATATGTTTCAACAAAAACTCTCCACTCTGTTAAATGTCTGTATTAGTGTGAGCCTTAAACTCAGATAGGGTTTGTTGATGGATGAAAGGTAATGATTCATCATTTAGGAACACTTTCATTGTGTCATGCACTGCACTGAGCTAGACAAGGTTATTAACGCTGCACTGTAGAAGCAAGGGCAGAATTTATTGAGCAGCCTGTACGCCATTACAGACGAATGCGCCACGGTTACTGTGAGCACCTATTTCCCACAAAGTCCTTCAGGATTTTACTTGTTCACAGGCACACCAACCCTGCTTTCTATTATGTGATTTGCTTGAATGTGGTGATAGTTCATCATTTCAGATTTACAATAAATAAATCCTTGGGGCAGTTCAGCAACCCACTTGGTTCTCAGTGTTGTTCTGACTGTTTCATGTGAATGAATGCAGGTAACTTACCTGAGTGTAATAGCTGAATTAAAGTAAAAACAAAAATCAGCATTGAAATGTGTTGATTTATTTGCATACATTTTTAAGATTGCCAGTAGATCCAGTATCCATAAAAGAAATGTGACATCATGGTGTGAAAAGTCCTCTTTTCAGCAATACAGTCAAGAAACACAAATGATTACATTTATGTATTAGACCCCATGTTGAGGTTTTGTTAACACTTTATAGTTTTTTAAAATAAAAATGATTCTGTAATTGAAAACATTGTAACTCATTCTGCATGCTTTCCTTTTGTGTTTCACTTTGTGAAGGACACAGATGATGTGTAGAGGATCCCCTCTTTCCTTTGAGTGACAGTTGGATAGAGCACAGAACGAGGAAAACCTTTTCTGGGAAAAGTCTGATTAAGATCTCAGAGTTCTTAGAGCTTTAATCTGTTGAATGATAACTTGCTGAACTTCCTTCATTACTCTAATGGTCTAACCAAAAGCCGTTTCATTCTGGTCAGGACAAATAGACATTTTCTCTTTGTCTTTATGTGTGTGCTAACAAACACTGAAGTTATATGAGCTTTCTCAATATTCTTAGATAAAAAAAAATATGTTTTTCTTCGTCTTTTGCTTAAAGGAGCATGGGGAAAAATGAAAATCTGACTCTTTTTTTTTAGCTTTCTGTTATGTTACAGTGTTATTCTCTCATCAGAAACATAACTGGAGTGTCGTCTTGATTATTTAATCCATTTCTGAGAAATCCTTTTATTTCCCATGCCAACCATTCGGGGTGCCTACACATTTGTGCCCACAATGTATAACCTACTACCACAAAGCTCCTCCTCCTTGGAGCTGCAGTCTCCAGCAGAGCTTCTTCCTCACAGAGCACCCCTTCCCCACTCAGCTCCTTCAGACTAGCAGCAGCAGCAGTTGGCAAACACTTAGTGGAACTGTGCACCTGCTGAACTCATTATACAAACTATTTCTTTGTCCAACGCCCTTAAGAACAGGTATAAACGGCATAATGAAGATACTTTTGATGATATGCTGAAGGGAGAGAGCTGGAAAAATAGGAGCTTCTTAAAGACACAGAGGCCAATTTCAAGTCAGGTAATGATACTGATTCACTACTTCCTTTCAGTTTAAATTCGGTACTTGCATCAACCAAATTGTCCACAAATCTTTGTTTATTACAAATTTTTAAAATGGACCCCCCCCCTCCCCCCCATTACAAAAGATTATATGCTAGCAGGTTAATGATAAAGTACATTCTAATAAAGAACCACAAAGCCTGCCTCAGAAAAAACACCAGCTAAATATTCAAATCCAGGTGTGAAAAAGTTTACAACTCAGATAAATGTGAAGACAAGACAGAAGAAAATAAGAGCTGAATTTGGTCACAAAGTGTGGTGCAACATTTCCATGCAGGCCAAAGTAATCAGTCAAATAAAAGATTTTGATTTTAACAATGTTTTACAGTAGAGTGTGGTGAATACAGTAAACTAAGGTTCATGAGTCATGGAATGTCCTGTTATAGTCAATTAGTGCAAGTCTTATCACCCAAATATAATAAAATAAAATAAAATATAATATAATATAATATAATATAATATAATATAATATAATATAATATAATATAATATAATATAGAGGGACAAGTTTAGGTTCAATCAGTTCACTTGTGAAGTCTATCTAATAATAATAAATCAATCTTCTAATCTGTAAATTTACATCATCTAATTAATAAGAAACGTCACGTTCAAGAAAACAAATGAGAAAATTAAAGAATTATGAACTTCAGCCACTTCAAAGGAAAATCATCGCTCACTTTAATCATAACCTATTGAGTTAATTAAGATCCCCATATAAGCAGGGGCCTATGACAAAAGTCAAATTGGCCCCCTGGTGTAGCTGCTGTCACCAAATGAATCTAACTGACCCGTCAAATGATTTACATAACCAACTGTAAAGGCTCAACTGTCTTACTAACAGACAATAAGAGGAATATATAACTAGTCTAGGATTTCCAGAACGTAGACTGTTGTGCCTGGTAATCTTTGGCCAGATGACCGAAATCAAACTAAGGTGATTGTTGGTTGAGTCTATCAGTTATTCCAGATCAGTGGTGACTTGCTTTGAATATAATCCTTTATAATATTTGAATATAATCCTTACAAAGGTTCAGACAGCTAATTTGCCAAATCAACTTCTTACTAGCTTCCTCCAGCTGCAAGGATTCATTTCCTTTCACGTTCACACAGTGATTTGACGTCTATCATTTACAGCAAAATGTGCTTTTACAACTTTACAGATCCCTACTTCAAGAAACAAACTAACCCTTTAAATTCATTCTACCTATTATCAATCTCTCAAATGACTTTTCTTTTTCAATGAAAGTTGTGCTATTCCAAGCTGCTTTGTTCAAGGTGATTTAGCCTTGACATTTGGTTAGCTTTTAATAAAATTATTCTAAAGAGATAACAAAAACAATACCACTGTTATTAGTCAGCAAGAAGGGTGACGAAAAAGTAGAAAAATTAGTCAGCTTCATTTTGATGGCAAAGGCCAACAATGAAATTATTCAGGGTGAGTGGAAACCTGACTAATTTCAAACCATGGTGAAACAAAGTTACACAGAGACCCTATGATGTCATACATATAACTATAGTCCCATTGACCTGACAGCCAATCTCTCTCCACTGAGAAATGAATAAATCATATCTTTTGAACAACATTCGTACGTCTAATAAACTGAGCTGCTGTTCATTTCTCTGATGTGTGGAGGGTCGTATCGCTCCACTCAACCTGAGAGCCTCTGCTCTTTGTTCCTGTTAAGAAGGTTGAGCTTGTTGAGAGAAATTACTGGGGTTTCAATTTATTGCAGAAATTATTACATATTCTGCGACTCTCTGCCTCAGACATCGGGAGTTTCTTTTTTTATTTTTTAAACCTGTCCTGTCCATCAGTGTGTGCACTCTGAATTGTTGTCTGAATCCCAGCAGATTTATGTTCACAAGTGGAGAAGTTTGGCTTTTATATATATATATATATGGACTTTATTATAAATTGCTTTAGATTTTTTTTCAAATGTAATGTCAAGTCCCATTCCTGCAGAAAGAGAGAAAAAAAAAACAGAGAAATGATAGCGTCAAACATATGAATATAACAACTACAACATCACTGAAAAGCACACAGTACTAACTTAATATAAGATGTATTTGTGGTGGCTGCTGCTCAACATAGTGCATCTGAAAAGACCTGAATCCAAAGATTTCTGCGTGTGTGTATGTGTGTGTAGGCATGAATTAGGTTTTTATATCCTTGTGGGAACCTATTTCTGGGGTTGTGGGGACCACTGCTCCTTGTGGGGACATTTTCTTGGTCTCCATGAAGGAAAATGCTGCTTTTGTGTTTGGGGTAAGGTTTAGGACTAAGGTGTGAATTGACTTTTGGTTAGGGTTGGGGTTAGGCTGTAAAAAATGAATGGAAGTCAATGTAAAGTCCCCATAAGATATAAAAACATGTGCGTGCGGGGGTGGGCGCGTGTGTGTGTGTGTGGGGGGGTTGGGATGAAGATTCACGGTGCTCGTCTGCCTCATAATGGATGTTATTTTTGCAGTTTCATCACCGTCTTGTTTTATTCATTTTCTTATTTAAGGCCATCTCATCTAACCATCTGTGGATACGAGATCTGGGAGAGCCTCCAAATGGTCAAGTATTTATGAGCTGAATTAATCAGAAAGTACAGTGCCCCAAAATAATATTTGCCTCTTGCAAATGATTTTTTTTATTTTTGTTTTTTTTTGCTTTTAACACTCTTGGCCTGATTAGACCAGTAGAGTAAAGTACAACACATCATAAGGCTGTGAGACTCTGGAGAACCAGAGTAAAAGGTGTTGTCCACAAGAAAACATGGAGCAGCTATGAATCTTCTGAAGAGTGGCCTTTTAAAATCAGAGGTTATGATTTATCAATAAAGATAAAAATTAAAAAACAGTGGCAAAAAATACTTCTCAGGGAGAGTGCCAAGGCTAGAACCACCGCTGCCTAAAAGGATGAAAATCTGAAACGAAGGGTTTTACTCACAACTGATTAAAGGAGAATCCATCTCTTAAAAAGATGCCTACAGTGGCAGATAAAGTAGAAATCATCAATAAACTGAATGGATTGAGCTTTGCATGTAAAGTCAAGCCAATTATTCTGAGAACGCAGTCTACTGAACATTTTAACTTGTCTTGATATGAAAGCAGGAGACCCACTGATAACAGTTTGTCTCGCCAGAGAACAGGCAGCTGCCAGGGGAGACAGAAAATAACCAGTCAGTAAATACTGAGCGCTGATTTACAGAAACAGTGAGCCTCAAGTTCCGATTGTCCCAGCATTGTCCATGCCGGACATGACAGCAGTATGTGAGAGACATTTTCTTAAAGTGACGTCACAGGAGTTACTTTTAGTCTTAGGATTCTTTGTGAATAATCTCCTGAACACTAAAATATTTGATTAATGGTGAGGAAACTCCTGATCTTACCTCGACTGGTCAGGAGGAGAAGAAGCCAAAAAGCTACAAACAACCTCATGCACTGAAAGAGGAAGAATGATCCACTAATAGTGAAGATGTATGTCAGACATTGGTATCCAACATGTCAGAGAATCTTACAGAAGTTAGAGAGAAGACAGATCAACTCTGAACATGTCAACTCTGTTTGGAATGTTTGTTTTTTTTTCGTTTCTGCAACTGCAAAGACTGGCCTCTATTTGTTGTTTGGTGTGTATCTTGACAGGCAGAGTAGTCTTCAGCCCTGAACAGACACACGCACACGCCCGCACGCACACACACACACACACACACACACACACACACACACACACACACACACACACACACACACACACACACACACACACACACACACACACACACAGCTGGGGAGATATGACGGTGTGTTGACATACGGCTGTGTGCTGAGCAGGGTTCAGAGCTGCCACATCTGTCACTCCACTCTACAAAACAATCCAGACCGAGAGGGATGAGAGGCTGCATGGAGAAGGGTGGAGTGGAGGGGGGCTGAGTGCTGCTGCTGGGTCCTTTTGGCTTCCAATTGTAAATGATCATGTATGATTATTAAAACATATGCAGAAAAATAACTATGTGACTTTTGCAGGCCATAAGTTTACATCAGTGAGGCTCTACAAACTCTGGCCAGTCTCAGCTCAGGACATGACAGCTGCTTCACACTCTGAGCCGTCATTAAGCCTCTCTCTGACAAACATCATGACAGTTTATCTAGTGATCAGCTTGAAGCGTGTGTGTGCGTGTGGGGGCGTGTGCAGGCGTGTGTTGTGGTTGTACAAATCTGAATTTCAGTGGCTTTGGTGAAGTCATGCCCGTTGTGTTGGTTTGAACTCTGCATGTGATCATCCTCGTCTCTTGCTGGGCGAAACGCGTGGAGCTCACATCTGGCTGCATTTAGCTAAGCTGTTATTCAAACATGCCCATCCAAGGCTTTATGATGCAAGTTGGTGTGCACACTGTATCAGAGGATCACTTGGTGGCAGAAAGCAGTCACGGTCTATGAAACTGATATTCACTAAATCCTCTGTGTACCACTAGCACAGTGGTTTTCAAACTGTGCTAGAAGAATCGCTGGTATTTTAGAGCTCAGAGAACAGACTTTAAAAATACTTTTAGTTTATAAATCACTGAACAGTTTAGCATCACAACACATTAAAGATCTGCTATATCAGCCTTCCAGACCTCTCAGGTCTTCTGGTTCTTGTTCTGGTTCTGCTCTTCATCTCCAGAACCAGAACCAAACATGGAGAAGCAGCATTCAGCTTCTATGCACCACAACTCTGGAACAAACTTCCAGTTAAACAATATGAAGGGTAAGGAATGACTGACTATCAAAAATGCAAGATCATATCTTTTGGAAACTGCTGACTGAGCCTATTATTAGCAGACATGTCTAATTGCAAGTTTAGCATTTTCCAGTTTTGTTCATAAAATGGTTTTAAAAATGGTTCTAAATTCTGTTTTTGTCATTTTTCCTTCATTTCTGCTTTCTCTTGAAACTTTCCTCCTTCCTGCCTTACTAAGCTAATGTTTTGGTCTGCTCTGTTGCATCTTCACACACTAAGTGCAAAAATGGTTACAACTCCCACTCAGTTCTTTCTATATTAATGCAAACCTACATGGATTCCAGCACAGCCTTGGCACCCGGCACATCGGATCTCGTCTCAAACTGACACTCAGATGGAGAAAGTCGCTTAAGTAAAAATAATTTAATCCCGTGGATGAGCAGCTAGCAATAGTTTGTCTCTTATTATTATAATTGGATTTAAGTAAATTAAGGTCTCAGCTTCCTGCTTTCTCCAATCACATCATCATTGAGTTTCTCTGTTCTCTTTCTGTTGGATTTACCTGAAATGAAAACGTGGCTCTGTTTCTGTCTCCCTCTCATTCTTCACCAGTTCCGTCCTTCTGGGGTCTGGTCAACTCGGCCTGGAACTTGTGTGCCATCGGAAAGAGACAGTCCCCCATTGACATCGAAACCACTCACATGATCTTTGACCCTCACCTGACCCCTCTGAGGCTGAACACAGGAGGACGGAAGGTAAGAATGGAAGAACTGATGAACTGCTGAAATGCTGAAATGCGAGGAGGGTTTGTTCTCAACCAGCTGCTGCACCATAATTTACCACAGCAGCTCAAAACAGAGCAGATCACTAGCTGTTTCCTTTACTGACACCAACAAAACCTTGTCTATATTTTGCTAATGTAAAAAAAAAAAAAAACATAACAATTTTGCAATTCTTGTGTTTCCATTAAATAGAAAACACCTGAAAAGTTTGTCCACATAATAAACATAATAAACATAATAAACATGCCTCATCCCAGCGCCAAAACGTACTGGATGACTGAAAACAAACAAGTAGATAAAAATAAATATCTGGGGAATATCATAACTTAAACGTAACATTTAAAGCACCAGGGTTTATATAGAAAAATATTCATATTTTTGTTTGTGTGGTTTTAAAGGCTCTACATTGAAGACAGTGAGAAATAAAATCATAACTTTCTGTTTTTTCTATCTGTTCTCTCTTCTGTTCTCGGCTCTCTCACACAGAGCTGTTGGTCACTTGCTCAGCCCGTCCCTCCCGTATCAAACTTCTAATTAACTTAAAGTTAAAGAATCTCAATATGAATGAGATGTTTTCTACCTTTGACACAAAAACTTAAATCTATGAAAGCAGTGTAGCAGTTTTGCTTATCATGATTCAGCCAAACTGCAGTTTGATTTTTATTGTTAATCTGTTTCACTCTATTGAGCAGTGAATGTAAATGAAAGATTTACATGTTGTTTGCTTTAAGTATTTACTTACTGGAGGGTTGTTATTTGTGCAGCAGAGCTACAGCTAACAGCTAACAGCTAACTGCTCACTACAGCAGCTCTAATGCCTTGGACTGAACCATTGTTCTAATAATGGTAGGGGGGGACCTAAAGGTTCATTCTTATTTTCTTCTGAGATAAATGGCAGATTTATTTAGTTTCTTTTGTCTTTTCATATTGATATTATTTAGATGCAAACGTTTCTGCAATTATTTTTTGGGGGGGACAATTCTAGACGTTTCCCAGATTGGGGGGGGGGGCGGAGGGGTTCGGCCCCCCCGGCATTTACGCCTATGGTAGCTATATGAAGTAACAGTTTACTTTGCTTTCACAATGATGGACTGATTGTCAGTCCATTACAAAGCTAATAAATCAGCAACATCTCAATCATTCCTTCACATTGAAGGTCCAGTTAGCTCAATAGATACACAGGAGGACGTTTTGTCATTCACTCACTTTTCATAAAGAAAGAATGGGGCTGAACTGGAGACCATCTTGCTTTCTATACTAGCATGCAGCTGCTAATACCATATCAGCAACAATTAAAAAATCCTATTTTTTTACAGCAGATATATCATTTACTTGGTACTAACAATGGAATGTTTATGGAAAATACCTAAAAGAATCATTTAAATTACATAAATAGCAGGGCAGTTTTTTCTAACCTAAATTTTCTTCCTCCAAAATTTACAAAATGCAACATTAGCGACTGTTAAACGAAACTAAACATCTTTAGATCTCAGAAACATAATAATTTCACAGAAAGACATTTCTGTGTCATTTACTCCAATCTAATCAGAATTGTGCGGAACCTTTTAATATAAATTTCATATAATAATATTGCCATTTATTTGCGTCAGAATGAAAAATTAGAACGTGGGAACAAATCTACATCCAACTTAAATGATAATGTTTCTCATAATTTGATTCATTTCAAATTTTGCTGCCTTTCTTTAGTGAGATGCAAACAATCAGAAATAGACTGAGTATTACTTAAGATACATTACTACAGAATCATTTTAGATTTTTTGGTCTGAGTTGAGGAGTTGCTCCACAAAATTATAATTTCACAGAGCAGTAGATTTTACCGATAATGGAATGATAAAAACTGCACTTGTGTGTAAATGAAATAAATTGCAGTAGTTTGGAACAACAGGATAACAACGTATCCTTTCTAAAAGTATCAGCTGCTGCTCAAGCAAATTTTAAAATGGCAACAAAAAAAAAATCAGAATAATCCTACAAGCCTTATAGCAATGTGACTATGCAGTAATAATTGATGGTGTTATTGTACAAAAGTTGTCAGTTTGATACACATCCATACAGAACAAATCCAGCACTGCTTTAAACCTGAACTCATGCAGAATGTTTGTGTGAAACATTGAGCTATTTTTTTCAAGTAGCTCAACTTGAAAAAAAGACTCCAAAACAAATCAGAGAGGAACACAAGAGTTTCTCATGCAGCTCCAGTGATAGATGAACCAAACCAGAACTTTATTTTTCCGTCGGTACGTACAGCAGCTCGCTCTGCACTGAGCTGATGTACTCGCCTCACCTGACCCAACTTCAAGCCAAATAGTAAACATCACAGTGGTGGAAAAAAATCTGCTGGTGTCCAAATGGCCACCTGGAGTCATTGTAAATTTAGTCCACTTCTGAAACCTAATAAAATCAAAAATAAATTCAGGAATTTGAAATATATATATATATTTTAATTATCATTATTTCTCTTGATTTAAGCATTCCAAAAACATAGGGAAGCATGATATTTGCACTGATAGTAAGAATAAGACTTTCATTTTCTTCAAATTTGGCTGTATAAAAGCTGTTTTGTCCACAGTCATGAGTAATTATAGACCACTTCTGACCGACACTTCATTAAGCTGTTCTTTGTTTCTAACAGCGCTTCTTGTTGTGATGAGGGCTCTAAAGTATCACAGGCCCGAACTCCACAGTGTTCTCAGAGAGCAGCGTGAGCCACTAATCATGGCTGCTGTGGCTGCAGTTGTTCACACAAGATATCATGAAATCACAAGAGCGACAGCAGAAGGTCGAGCCTCTCTAATCCAAACCAGCGGAGAATGTGGGTCAGGCGGGCTAATGAAATATCTGGCTTACTGAGACACAGTACCGGAGCTCATCTACGTGGAGTTCTGTGAAAATCCAGGGAGCTGTTCTCTGTCTGGTCTAATTTATAATAAAAACGCATCGATTTTCATGTGCCTCATGTTGTTTGAAAATGGCCGTAACTTTAAACATGTGCATACAGAAAATTGCTTCCGTGACAGCAGAAATATTTTATTACAAACTTGAGGTACAATACGTGTTAAAATACTTGTTGTAAAATTAAAATGAAACGAATAAAGCCGTTTCTCCAGCTGAACAGAAACAAAACTGGGAGAAAGATAGAGAACATCATCCAGTTCTACAGTCCTTCACTGAGAGAACAGACTTTAAGATACTGTTAGTTTATAGATCACTGACCAGTTTAGCACCACAACACATTAAAGATCTACTGGTGGTGTATCAACCTTCCAGACCTCTCAGGTCTTTTGGTTCTGGTTCTGCTCTGCATTCAGAACCAGAACCAAACATGGAGAAATAACATTCAGCTTCTATGCACCACAAATCTGGAACAAACTTCCAGAAAACTGCAAAACAGCCGAAACACTGAGTTCCTTTAAATCTACACTAAAATCTCCCCTGTTTAAAGTTGCTTTTGAACCATATTGGCCAAATTATTTGATGTGTATTGATGATTTTGATGATGTCACTCATCAAAAAGTAATGTTTGCTTCTGGTTTTCTCAGTTATTGACTGTACGGTGATTTTTTTATGACTTTGCATTTTTGTGTTTTTATGATGTAAAGCACTTTGTTTGCCTTGTTGCTGAAATGTGCTATAAAATAAATGTGTTTGATTGAAAATTGTCAGTCGTCAGGAGAAAAGAATTGCAAAAACATACATTATGAGTCTAACTGTAGATTTGGGATCTTCCAACACATGAACAGGGTTCTTCAAAGTGTGAGGTTTTCCTCCCCCGGGGGGCATGAGAGTTCTTCCAGGACAAGTTTTCTTCCAGAATTGTTCTGGATTAGCTTCACTCTGACCATCTTCTCTGTTCATCATAATTATTCTACAGATGATAGATGTTAATGGCCACATTTACTCACATGAATGTTCCACATTTCTACTTTCATGTAGTTTTTAACCATGTGTATGTATTTATTTTCTCACCTGAGCACATTTAGCTGATGGAATTTCATTACCTTTAAAACAGTGCTTTATCTCCACAGAACCTTTACCCTCTCCTATATCAGCCTCCACTCTAAACGGGAACGTTCTTAAAACTATCACTCCCCAAACTCATCCCGTTTAGCTCAGTGTCTCTGTTAATCATTGTGACCATTTTTGTTCTCTGTTTTTTTTATTTCCCACAAAATGCAGCTCTTATTTGCAAGAGCAAACTGAATCATTTTGTCTGCCCTCTTGCTTACAGACAGCAGTTTCTCTGTTCAGAAGCTAAGCTGGCAGGTTTCTCAAACGTCCACAAAAAATATGATCTGCATTAAATCTGCAGCAAAGATCTCGTCCTCACCTGGTCTCCATGTAAGCCTCATGAATGATTGCGCTACTGATTTGCTGCTTTTTGCTCTTCCGTCTTCAGAAAGGTTGTATAAGGTGAAAAACTCTCATGTTGCTAGAATGATTCATCCATCAGCTCCTCCCCAGGAAGTAGTTTGTTTTTTTTTCTTTGTTGCATGGAAAGATGAAATTCATTGAACATGCATTAAAAACTCAGGACTAAATAACAATTCAAACTAAATACACTCTGCGTCTGGTTCCTTCTGCTTTTGAACTTCCATTTTCTCCAAAATAAACCTTAGAAGTGCCTACTATCAAAAGCTGCATTCATACTCCATTAGAGTACCTGATCATGCCCTTCACTCTCAAAAGCTGCGTTTCCATTACAAATTTGCTCAAAACTTTGTTCATATTCTACTGATGTTGAAAAAACACAATTTCAAAATCGGCAGTGTTTCCATTAAATAAGAAACGTAATTAAAATCACACGTGAATAAGTTTGGTCACGTGATAAGTATTAAAAAAAAAACATGTCACGCCGTCATCCTCCTCCTACTTCCTGTCTTCTTTTTCTTCGTTTCTGCCAGTAGTAACATCTGGTTGTCGATCACATGACTCGTGCGAGGCGAACAACGTGTTTCCTTTGTAAATCTGCACAACGCTAATTGTGATGCAGCTGAAAAACCGTCTTATCCTAACACAAAAACATTTTATCAGAAACCATGTTTCTTTTCTTTTTTTTATTGACGTGTTTCCATTAAGCGAATTTATTTTCATTATTCCAATTTGCACAATTATATGGTGAATGGAAACGCAGCCTACTATCACTGCTGATCTGTTCCAGGACCTTGTTTGTGGCATACATATATAAACCTATCACTGCTTTACACAGCTTTTCTTTTTGTCTTCATGCTAGTTGTTTTCTAACTGTCTTCTGAGGCCAGAAGCAAAACTGTTGCATTGATGCTGAGACTAATATGCACATGTGAACTCTGCTTACAAATTAGGAAAATAAAATTTAAGAAAGGATTACAGTGGATTTTGGGCTGTCGGAGTGAAAATAAATGCATTTATTTAAAAACCATCCAAAAAACTTAGAGTCCATCTGCCTCCAAGAACCTAATATGACACTTATTAGGTTTGTGGTTGCAAAAACCTTAGCAAAAAAAGAATTGCACCAAAATGCAAGTTTGTGGTTGCAAAAACAACAAAATGTGGAAAAAAAATTCAAGCCCTTTTAACACTTCTGCAAGGTACCGTATAATTACTGTACATCTTCCAAGCTGTGTAATCATCTTAAACAAATAACTTCCTTACTTTGTCCTTTTTAGTGGGAATTTTTGTTCTGTTGTATTTGAATTTTAGAGGAGAACTACAGTGCAAGGAGACAGCTTGACAGTCTGAATGCCTGGGCCAAGATTTGCCAGCCGACTGGCAGTATTCAAACAGTAAACAGCAGGAGAGAGACAATGAGCTCACATGTTCTTCCTCTGCTGCTCCGGCTTCCTGTCTGCAAAGATCAGTTTATACTGTGCTGGTTAGGAAGAGGAGATGCAACACCGGCTCTGCATTTCTAATCTGAATATCTTCAGCCAGTCTAGTTGTTCTTTCATCAAACATTAAAAGTTCTTTACTCCGGCCTGGCAGAGTTGAGACTTTGATTCCACCATGCTTTTTATTGGCTCCCAGACATCTGGCGGTTGAAACATTAATAACTCGCACTTCATTAAACATTGACTCGCAATTGGAGTTGTTTTGTTCGAGGATACCTGCAGTGCTTCTGAGAACCACGGTGAAATACAGGCTCACAGTCTCAGCTTTACTTTGACAGGTTAACTTTGTTTCTTGAAGAAACAGCAGGAGTCAGTCGGCTTCTGTTCATTAAACTATCAAGATGTTACATTTCCTGGATGACTGAGAATCTAAACCAGTATAGAATGTTAACACTATGTTCAGATTTTAAATGATTATAACAGATTCAAGAGGAATCTTTTTACCTTTTACATACATAAATATCACAAAATAAGACTCGGGTTCTTGATGGTAGCAGAATACGATAAAGCTTTGAATAAAAATTGAACAATTTCTTTAGCCCCAGTTTTAATATTCTTCAGAAAACAGTTGTAATTTGAATGTATCTAGATGTGGTTTGGTAGCAACGTCTCCCTCTGTCAGGTTGTCTGTGCTTGTTGGATGTAGCACATGTTGGATCATAAAGGTCAACATGCTGTGTGTAGATGCAGGTGAAGAGTCTATCAGAAAATCAGTCTTGCCATCTGTTACGTCCCCAAGGCAGCCTAGGGGTTCGGGTGGAAAAGCAGACACCACTGCATGTAAACCTGGAACCTACATTAGGTACAAAGGGACTATCTGACATGAAGCCACATCAGCAGGTAGAAGCAGCGCTGGTATTAGCTGGCTGCGTTACTCAGCTTTTTGTTTTCACAGTCCCTCCTTTCAGTTTTACTTTAAAATACAATAACCATTCTCAGCCATTTTATCATATTTGTAGTCCTAATGGAAAGACCTAAGGAGCATCCTTCTCTAGACTCCATGAATCAATAAAAAGTGACCAATTAAAACAAAAGGACACAGGTTTCCCTAGTGGTCAGCTGATCAGTTCCCATAGTTCCTAATAAGAGTGCAAGGGGGCCTTCAATTGAGTTAGATGGCTGATGGCTGCTTCCTTAAAAACAACTTGAGTTTCTGATCTGTGTGTCAGCTCTCTGCCCTCTCTCTCTTGGCAGTGGGGACGGTCAGCCTTGGCATCAGCAGCTGCTATGTCGGCCCTGGGAGGTTGTTGGTTCTATGATAAGGTCTTGATGTCTCATTCTGGATTCAGAGCAGAATTATAAACAGGGAAACAAATAATGATCTTCTCTCGAATCTCAACGAAACAAACCAGATGGATGTGGATTTCAGGAGTAACAGGAAAATATCAAAACCAATTTTCATCATGTGAGAAGTGGAGGGGGATTGTGCAGTGGATACCTCAGGCTTCCAGCAGACTGAAACAAAGGCTGAACTGTCTACAAGAAGAAGGAACAGAGTAAAGTGTACACTCCTTGAAGCTTAGACCCTTCAGTGTTTGCAGCTCGATGCTTCATATCATCTGTTTATCTGCTGTGAAGAGTTCAATTTCTTCTGCTGCGATCTGTTGGGCAGCAGCTGTTTTAAAAAAGAAAATCTGGTTCTGCTTTGGGGACTGCTGTGGAACCAATGCAGAATGATAGGTAAAGAATGCATCATTAAATGCAGAACATAACATGGATAACTCTGACTATAATGCAAAGTGTCTTTGTGGATTTGAAGCTTGGTCAATCCTCTGCAACACAGACCACTGCAGAAGATGCTTCCTTCCATCACCATCTCTGACTCTTGACGTTTTTATTGAGTGAAACTGGGGCCTTTCGCCCAACAACTGCTGGAGATGGAAATTGTTTTTCCATTGTTTAGGCTTAACACTATTCCAGACAGAGCAGGCCTTAGAGCAAGACAGGATTGAGGTTATCAATAATTCAAACTATTCAGATTTCATGCAATTAATATTTTAATTACCAACAGTCCAGTGAAGTGAGCTTGTCTGCTTTATGGATATTTTTCTTTCCCATCTTCTCACTAACCGGTAGAAAATAGTTTTACATTTGTTAAATGTTGGTTTATCTCAAATGTTAAAGGCTAGCTAAACTAAAGTAGCTATGCTAAATTAAAGTAGCTATGCTGAACTAAGGTAGCTAAATAAGATCCATCACTGTGGTGACCGATCAATGGATTAAGAACCATGTGTCCAATAATAAAGATCGAACTTTTTAGCTATTATTTTCCAGAAAATCAGGTGATGCCCAAATTTTGATCTAAATTATTAGCTTTGTTAACAATTCCCTCCAGCAATATATTGCTTTAAAAACGGTTTGTTGTGTGTGTGTGTGTGGGGGGGGGGGGTGTAGGGGTGTGTGTGTGGCATTAGTTGCCTTTATTCAACTGCAGCTGGACAGGAAGAAGGGCAGAGAGAGTGAGAGGGCAAACATGCAGTAATGATCAGGACCAGGAGTCGAACTGCGTTGATGACTTCAGCCCCTACATGGTGCTGCTGCTCCAACACGGAGCCATGTGATGCTCCATTTATGATCATGTTTGAGTCCAAGCCAATTACCAAAACCCTTGAATTCCGTTATGCATCCAGGGTTTTCTGCATAACTTCAAAACGTTTTGTGGTCACACTCTTGTGTTTGCTCCATTGGAAGTAAGAACATGTGAAGGATGGAGCTCTGAGCTTCCTAAGAATCACATAGTAAAGTTTGCTGGTGAGGTTCTGCTCTTTGCTCAAATCAGGGACTTGATTTTTAGTAGCATTTAATACCAGGCATGTAAAATCCTCCTGGGTTCCTGCACTGACTTGTGTGAGTGTTTTGTATACTTCACTGGTTTTCCACTGTCCTCTGGATGGCTTTTACCATGAAGATGTGTGACTGCAGGCTGCATGCTGCTTTACTTTGGATCAGAGTTTTTGGTGTTTTGAGTCGGCCTGGCTGGAGTTATCAGGGGAATGTGTAGGATTGTCTCAGAGCTCCTGGCTGAACTGAACCAAATTTTCCAGGCTTTCTGGGTATTTATAGATTTCCTGTGTGGGATGATTTCAGCACAGTCAGCTATATCTTCCCCTGTACTTCAATTCTGTTTTTTTTAAATTACAACTGCATTTTATTAGCCATCCATATTGGAGCACAACACTGACTTATTGTGGTTTGCAGGTTCATTTATTTTCACACCTGACTTTCATGTTCCAACAAAAATTCAGCAGTACAACATTTTGGCACTTTTCCAACAAAAACAAATTATGTAGATGATAATGAAAAACTCTTTCCAAACATCTTTCTGTTCTAGTACCAACAGGTTGTCCTCCTGTGATGTCACTTTTTATTTATGGTAAAGATGAGCGTTTTCAACATCCAGCTAAGAATGTGTCGAACTTCGACTGAAAAAAAATTCTCTCTGCAGGTGTTGTTTTATATTTCCAAAATTGTCAGAAAGTAAAGGCCAACAGCAGCTGGGGTGACAGCTCAGCTTTCATATAACTGGATATTGTAAAGCTCACAGGCATGCTTACTAGACGTTTTACTGCATGAGCATTTCAGGGACAAAGTGGAGACCGAATGCTTACCACTATGAGAGCGCAATAAGCTAGCACCCTAAAACTGAATAAAATGTTTTTTTACTTTTTCTGCCCCTGCAGAGCCCGCCCAGGGCTGGTGACATCGATTCTCAGAAAAAACTTCCCGTCCTCCAACTCACATAGAAAACTGTCTCTTGGTCTCTCCCTCTCATTTTTATCTGAAACCATTTAAAGGGCCGTCTTCACGTCACGGCTCTGACACCAACACCAGAATGACAGTCAAGTTCTCCCTGCTGAGCAGAGAGAACATGTCTGGTATGAATGGACACTGGACAGTCATTCAATGCATCCTGACTTAGTTGCACTTCTGCAGCACAGGAGATGATCTTCCATAAAGATCATCTCACCTCATTGGTTCTCCCACTACTGCTATGCTGATGATACCCAGCTTTCTCTTCCATTCCCACCTGATGACCAGATAGTCTCAGCACAAATCTCGGACTGTATCCCTGACCCATCGTCATGGATGAATGCCCATCACCTCTAAGCTCTTGATGCAGGCTAAGGTCATTTCCTGATCTGGGTACTAGAACCCAGTCTGTGCTGTGAAGCCTCTGCAGATGTTCCACAACAGAGCAGCACATCTTCAGTTTTTATGCTCCAGTAATCTGGAACAAACTTCCAGAAAACTGTAGAAATGATAAAGCACTGAGTTCCTTCAAATGATGGCTGAAAACCTATTTGTTTCAAGATAGCTTCAATTAATAACTGTAATATCATAAACTGTAGACTGTTTTTCCACTGCAACATAATGTTTTTCACTCATTTGTTGTTTGTTTGCTTTTTTTATAATATAAAGAACTTTGAATTGTCCAGTTGCTGAAATGTGCCTTACAAATAGACTTGAATTGCTCTGATAAAGGCTGATGTCATCTCGGTCATTCCTGTCATCAAGAGATTGTTGGCAGCAGAACCTGTTTCAGAAAGCAGGCTTAGCTAATTCTGACTAGAAGGCAGATGCTCTGAGTAAACTTACCTGGCTCTGTGAGGAGTTAACAAGCTTCAAAGTGCACATTTTTCACCAGTAAAACTAGAAATGCTAATGATGGTATAAGGAGAATATCAAAACATTAACACAAAAACCAATGGTATTGCTGCTGCAAAATAGCGCGAGGTAGCGTAGCAGAAATCAAGTCACTGAGTGAGTGTGATTTCATAAAGAACTAAAGTTTTATGCTTGATTTTCACTTCTCCCATTTCCAAAAAAGGAAAAAAAAATGTTGAGTGATTTTTATTTGAACCAAATATTAATAACTGTTGCATTTTCACATCAGGTAATAAGGAACATTTAGTGAAATCAGATGACTCAAACATCCAAGTCATGATGTCTAAAAAGCTCAGCTTAAACTTAAAATGTAAGTAAAACTACATTTGTGCTATTCGTGATTGATGATAATAACATAAAAGAACACCTACTAAGGATTGAACTCTAGAGTTCGTCATGGCCTCATTATGTTTATGTGAGTGATAGATTCCCATCCGCCTCAAAGGCCTCGACGTTTAACTGCCGCGCTAACCTTCCTGACAGCATCCTGTTGCCGTTAAAATGGAGTGCAGCACAAAGAATTTGCCCTATTTGAGCAGAGCAGTCTGCAGGGTGCAAGTTTACTGAGATAAATTATTGATGTGGCAAAAAACAGGAATGCTTGAAAATATAAATGATATATTTATATTCTAGCTGCCGTTTGATCAGCCTCCTGATGAAGATGTCAGCAGAGGGTTGGTGTTCCAACATTGACAGGCTCCTCTAATAAGGAACCGACCCAGGATTCCTGATGCCTGGTTTTCTGAAACCAGATGTGCGCAAGTGCATACCCATAAACCTCCTCTGAATTTTCACTCATCCCGCTTTCTGAATCCAGGCCAGGCGTTCTCCACGGAGACGCACCTGGCACAGCCTGGTGGAGGAAGTGCTTTCATTTCTACCGTCAGTGTTTACCCACTAAACTGACAGACATTATGCAGGTAAGATGTTCACAATTGTTTTAATTTAGTTTCTGACATTTCCTAAATACTACAAAGTGATGGTAGTTCCTCCTTAGAGCAAGCGCTTCATAAATATTCATCCAAAATGTTTTCCCACAATTGCTCAAAAACCTAGTTTATCAACAAATACAGGATTTTATGTTGGATAATTTTTTTTTATTTTAATTGCCCATTTAACAGGTCCTGTAAAAAGTGAAACTATAATAAGCTTATGCATTTATTAGACTTGCCATTGACGGTAATTAAACTATTTCTGTTTAGTTTTTTTTTTTTCATATACATATACAGTACATATAAATATATATATTTGAGCATTGTGTGTATTTTTGATGCGTGTACTCAAAGGTAAAAATTACCTAAATAAATAGTAATAGTAAAAAAATAAATAAACTTTATTCATGCCTTAGTGATAATGCAACCTTACCACAGCAAATGTGAGCTGTTTACATCAGAATCATATGAAAAGTTCAGCTGATCTGAAATGATCAAGAGGAAATAAGCAGCCACTTCTTCCAGGAAGCCCCACATGCCTCGCAAGAGTTAAAAGCTCTATTTGAATATTTTATTTCATGATTAATGCTAGTGTGCATCTGCTGAGTGAGAGCACATCGCACGGCCATCTGTCCTGGCCTGCCTGCACGCGCTCTGGGAAGAGCTGAGGAGAAAAGGAGGAGGGAGATGGAAATCTCCACAGAGAGGATGTGTTAGTGCGTCGCAAAAATGATATCGAGGATAAAGAGCAAACATGCTGATGTGTATCTATAACTTACTGTGAAGGACGCCTCACCCAGGAGACAAACTGAAAACTGGACACCCTGAGCTTTATGTATTACAGTTTGCATGGTATCAGGTTATCTGGCCATGTGTCTCTCTGAGTCCTTAACTTTATGCATAATAGTAAATACTTCTGTCAACCAGCTGACCAACGTCGCACATTTGGCCAATCAGCAGGAATTATACAATTGTTAATTTGTGGTTGTTTTAGATGTATTGAAATCAGCGTATTTTGCAAAACTGCCATGCAAACATTTTATTCACAATGTGACTTTTGTGATCAACAACACCAAAGTGTACATTTGTAAGTAATGCCATTCAAATCCTTTGCTTTTACAGATCTCTAAGTATTCCTTGGCAGTAGCTTGGGGAGAATTAGGTCTTAAAGGCACAGTTTTATGTAAAATCAACTTTTTTGAGCTTTGATGTTATAATGCAGGGACAGAGTCTGTCCTGCATTATGGTGGGACTGTGTGTCTGCTGAGCTCATTATATGATCTACTTCTCAACGCTGGTAAAGATGTTTTTTCAGGGTTAATAGAGGAGCTGTGGTGTGGCGACTTCCTGAAGGCGGAGTTTCAAAAAGAGCAGGAGTTTCTTAAAGAGACAGAAGCCAAATTTCAGCACGATAAATTATGAAATGACAAAATGTCTATGTTATATTTAATAGAGCGTTTTTAGAACAACTGAAGGTAACAGTTACTTGTTTGTGCTAGAAAATGACCCCATGTACCTGAAAAAACATGTAACACTGTTCCTTTAACATCAGGCCTTTCCAACACCTTGACTGTTTTCTGCAGCCTCTGTGTTGCAGAGCAGCTGCAGTGATGACCAAACTTCAGACGGTGGATCATTTGTCTCCAGAATGCTGTTCCTCTACCACCCTGCTCCACATTACCTTTCAGATGTTTATGCTGATGGGCTGCCATTGTACTGTGGGTTATGGCCAAACATCTATGCTTGTAAAAAGAACAATGTTCCATAAATCTAGTGCTTTATTTCATTATAACTTTGCAAACACTTTGTCCTTCAGCCATTCTAACCAGGCTATACTTGCTCAGTGTTTTAATAAATGGCCCCTCATAAACATTTCACATACTGAGATGTGTAGCGTCTGAAATGGAGCTCTTGGGTTTGTTGATTATCATTGTTTTGCCTGAACGCATTGGCAATATCCCTAAATATTTTTCCTCCTGTGTCTAATCTTTCTCTCCGGGGATGGATGGATTCCAATTTATTTGGAAAAAAGCCTTGCAGACTTTACAGACTGATGGGCAGCAACAGCTTTGTGTCCTTTGCCTTTTAAATTCTATGGAGCAATGAGGCTGTATTTGGCTCTCTACATGCAGGCTTTTAATTCTGGCTTCTTTTTGTTTTTATGAATAATTACAGCATGGAATATGTGTATGCGTGTGTGTACCATTTGATGCATTGTGGGGACTATTTTTCGGACACATACTGCATTGTGGAGACCCACTTCTCCTTGTGGGGACCGAAGCCTGGTTCCCACAAGGGGAAACACTGCTTTCTACTTTTGGGTCAGGTTTAGGACTAAGATGTGAATTGAGTTTTGGTTAGGGTTAGAGTCAGAGTTGGGCTGAAGAAATGAATGAAAGATGAATGGAAGTCAATGCAAAGTCCATGTGAAGATAAAAAGGCATAATGTGTGTGTGTATGTGTGTGTGTGTGTGTGTGTGTGTGTGTGTGTGTGTGCGTGTGCGTGCGTGCGTGCGTGCGTGTGTGTGTGTGTGTGTGTGTGTGTGTGTGTGTGGGTGTGTGTGTGCGTGTGTGTGTGTGTGTGTGGGTGTGTGTGTGTGTGTGTGTGTGTGCGTGTGTGTGCGTGTGTGTGTGTGTGTGAATTCATACACTTGATTTAGTACAACAAATAGCAGGGAGCAGGCATTGCAAACAGTGTTGTTTAATAATATTTGGTGAAAGTAATAAAATATATCTGTTCAGTGCTTTGAACTGGGATGAATGATTCATATTTTATCCCCAAAACTGAGTGTAAGAAAGATTAGAGACGCTACAATAAAAACATTTGCTGTTCACCCTCCAGATGTGCCAGAGCTCGATTAGAGTTCTGCTTTTACAGCCATCAGAATATTTTTGTCCCTTTTTAAGGATTTTGAGTTTTATATTAGAGAAGATTGCAGCATCAAGACTCCAAATACCAGCATTTCACCCAGGCAAAATAACAGATCTTCTCTTCTATTATCACTCCTTTAGCACACATCACTTTTATTATTTTTTTTATTTGTAGAAAATGTTTTGAATCATGTACAATTTTCTGTCAACGTCACAATTGCATATGGCTTTGTGTTGGTCTTTCACATTAAATTCCAATGAAATATATTTATGTTTGTGGTTGGGTGTGAATACTTTATGCGTGTGTGTATACATATATATATATATATATATATATATATATATATATATATATATATATATATATATATATATATATATATATATATATATGCATGTGGGGGTGGGGGGTGTAGGTGTGTGTATGTAATGTTTTTGTACATTTATATTGTCATATTTATATTTCCAGTTTAGCTTGTATTATGTTTTTTTCTACACTGGACTGTCTTTTTATTCTGTTTTTCACTTCTGTAACTTTTATTTTGACCCTGTCCACTTTCAGTCTTTACAGCCTGAATTTCCCACTTGGACTAATAATCTTATCTTTATAACCTCATGCTTGGATCACTACAACTCCCTTTTACTAGGAGATGCCCTGCGTGCTCTGTCACGCCTACAGCTTGTGCAAAACGCTGCAGCCCAATTTCCAACTGGCAAAAGAAAATATGAGCATATTACTTCTGTGCAGGCTTCTTTGCGCTAGCTTCCAATTTAATTTAATCGATATTAAAATTATCTAACTGGTTTTTAAATCTCTAAATGCTCTGGCTCCTGTATATTTGTCAAGATTCGCTTCAGTCCCATGTTCTCCCTTGTTCACTCCAGTCATGAGTTTCTGCACCGGTAGCCACTCCCCCATTAAGCTCCTCTAGGAACAATATTTCACTACTTACCATCTAGACGCTCTTTAATAGCCTATAAATAATAATATGACCCTGTGCTCCGCTAAATGCCAACTTGAAACCATGTTGCCCTGGAATGATCTCCAACTTAATCTACATCTGACTAAGTACTCGGGCACCATTCGCTGCGGCGTCAGAGGAACTCTGCCGAACGCTCTCAGAAGCTGACAAATGACTGTCCTCATAAAGACCCTGAGTGCTCTGCAGCACGCTGACATTTGCTAATACATTGGACATGTGTTTGTGCACGGTTGTGAGTCTTTGTGAAAGTGACAGTTCATTAGTCACATCCTATCGTGCAGCCTGATTCCTGTGCGCACGCACACACACACACACACACACACACACACACACACACACACACACACACACACACACACACGCAAACACAGATTTATGCAAAGGAACAACTACACACTAAAACAGTCCCATTGTAATTGATCAGTGACGGCTTTATGAAACTGTATTCCATTAACTCATCTCAGGGTAACTTACTCATCATTAGATTTCATTTATTTTTTATGGAACATTAAGTAATATTAATATACAAGCCTGTTAAATTACAGTTTCCTTCATTTGTAGTCAGTGTCTGTTACAGTAGCGTTGTTCATTTGAAGCGTTCGCCTGCATGAGCCCAGATGTTAACGTCTCCTACACTACAGAAAGCTTTTCTCAGATAAGTTTGATTCACTCACATCAGATCATCTGTTTGGATTTAAGCCCAAAAATTATTCTCCACATGCAGTGCCTATAAAAAGAACTCACTGCCTTGGATATTTTTTCTATTAATTTTGAACAAAATTCAATATTAAACAAAGGGCTAGATTGTTGTAGCATTTCGATCCATTAGTTTCAATCATGAAAATATTTTTCTCCATGAAGGGCAAAATTGAAAAGGGTTTCTTTTTCTGTCAGCTGGGCAAAATAAGTGCAGCAAATAAACGTCTCACTAAAGCTTTTAGACCCAACAGCTGATGAAGAAAGGAGCATTCCTTCAACATGGCTGTCTGCAGGGAGCAGCATTGGCTGCTGGCCCCGGTGCCTGACCCTGATTATAGGGCCCGTGTGTTTAGATGATTTCTGAAAGATTTACAACCACCTTTAAAGGCACAGTACTCACCATGCCTGTGGATAGATTTTGTAAGGCTTAAATCTGCTTAGAAAAGATTAGCACTCATGAAGTTTCCAGGAGAAATTGCAGGGAAGTTTTCACCTTCCAGAACAGATTGGAAGAGGAAAGAAAAATAGAAGTAGAACAGATGGAATTTAAGAAAAGATCTCTGACTTGTATGACCTGTTAAAATTCAAAGCGAAACCGAGCAAATTCCTGAGTGGACTGAAAACAACAAACCGAATGGAGAAACTGACAAAGGCTTTGAAACATGTAACAGGATTAGGGAGTTGGGAGCCTGGAAGAGACGAGGTGAGGGAATCGAGATGTAAAGACACTGAGAGCAGATGAAGGACAGGATTAGATGGAGGTAGACAGAGGTGACTGTGGGGTCAGTCTGAGAAAAAATGAATCATTCTGAATGCCAATATGTTGAGCTTTGTCTCCCATTTACACACACATACAGCTCCTGTTTTCCACCGGCCGCTGAAAGTTATAGCTCAATGTGAACAACGTCCTGATTCAGACTGACAGCATAAATAAGTTTTACATGATGACTCACAGAAATCCACATGAAATCCAAGTGCGCCCAAAAATGTTGTTTCTGTTAGCCGAGGCTTCCTGACAGAATTTCCGTAGCTCTAATTGGATTTCTGACGTGTTTTCATGGAAATATCCCACATAAGGGACGTCTTTAAACTATAAATGTACAATCCTATTTATAGCAGCTGGTTTTAGAGGATGAAGTTTGCTCTTCATCATCACTTTGTCCTCTTCTCTGCAGGCGTCTATTTAAATGAACTGCAGCAACTTTAAGCTCCAGTCTGAATGTAAATTAGACATCAGTTTCACCCAGTAAGTCTTAAAACACGTAATTAGAGAGAACAGTACATCATCTGAGAATGCACACTGGCTACATGGTAACTACTGGGCCCGCCTGGAACAGGGGCCCGCAACATTTACAATCAAAGAAGCCTTTTTTATCATTTAGAGCTGCAAATGTTATGAAAATTTTGATTAAATATGCATTTTACAAAAGCTAGGTTGGTGTTTATCAAACCAGACAGGGACCAGTTGGCCGGCCATGACCCTGTCTAAGATTTCTTTCAATGAAAGATGATTTAGATGCTCAGTTTCATAAAAGTAGGTTGGACACATCGACATGTTACAAGGTGGAACACACAGAACTAGTTTGGAGGGACAGTGTAGTCATATGCCTGCTGATGTCATGTAGGAACTTTCAGGGAAACAACCTTTATTATTTTTGAGGATATTAAATTTTCAAAGTAAGAAATTATTTTTTCTTTATCATTTCATTCAAACTCAGACATTTCCAGCCTGAGTTTTTCCAAAGCTTCTCATCTCTGACATGTTCTTCTCAAACTAAAAGTGTAATTATTAATCCAAGGACTGTTTCTATTCTAATAAACCAGACCAGAGCTATTAAATTAGAGTTTAGATCGGACCTAAAAAATCCAACGTCGTGTCCAAACCCGATCCAACCTCTAATTACCTGTAATTAGGGGGCCGAGGCTGAAGTAAACCTGACGTATTATTTTAAGCTGCTAACAGTTCAAAATGGTAGCAGTTGCTTGTTGTAATTGCAGGGTGAGTGAAGCGCACATGTTCTGGGATGTGTGTTTGCTAAAGTCTAATTAACTTCTGCACCTTACTTTCCTCCTTTCCTCAACAGGATAAACTTCCTGTGCCTCTATTTAGACTATAATAATTTTTTTTTTTTACTTATCATCCAGAGTAATTTAAAGTCTGGAAAATACAGTAATTGTGCGCCACTAAGGTGGGGAAGGGCAGACACTTATTAGAGCTCATCTTGGCAGATCAAGATAAAGGTACCGCAAGTTTTTTTTCATATTTTTTATTATTTTTACCAATTAAATGACTAAGACTGAAAAAAGTGATCAACAAACATGACTTCCACTTTGTAAAATCTTCTAGGAATCACAGTCAGATTTTATAGATAATAATTGCGGTCCTTTCATCCTGAGGATGTTTTCGTCTCCCTGTAGCCAGAGGTATAAAAACAGAAGTGTCACAGCATCCATCAGGCTGGCCTTAACTAGTGGTTGTCTCTGATCTCGAACAGCCGTGTGTGCGCCGCCGCCTTTAAAGATAAATAGAGCTGTTTTCAATAAATGGGTTGAAAACAGGCAGAAGTACTTCTGAGAGCAAGTCAGCCAAAGGCGACCAGATTCCGCTGACCTCTAAGCTTTCAACTGAAAGCTCTCGAGGCAATTTCACATTTCATAAAAAAAAAAGTGTTTGATGCAGTTCCAGACTGTGAATAGCCTTTGTGCTGTGAGAACAGCGCAGTAGATCAGTATCTGATCACATCAACTCCTCTGGTTTTGTAAAGAAAAGCATGTTATGTTAGATGGAAGCGGTTGCTATGAATGTGAATAAGCACTTTGAAACCACTGGCCATGTTAAGCATCTCGTGACTGATTACAGTGCACGGCGGTGTGTGGACAGTATGCTAATACACTCATGAAGACAGACAGACATTTTTACTGCTACTATGTTTCTTTTTTTATCAGATGGTTGAGTTAAGTGATAAATATTTCATATGTTTGAGCCACTTTCCTTGACAAATACTTTAGGTTTATGCTAATTGGTAATAATTTGTCAATGGGATTAAGATCTAATGTTTTCATCTCAGAGCCTCTTGGTTATTTGTCTTGTTGTGTTTCGTGGTGCTCCATTTGTTTCTGATGACATGGTGAGTGATTAGTGTAGGAGCAATCGTACAAGCAGCAATATCTTTGCTGGTGAAACCCGTTTGATAATGATTAAGTAAAGATGACAGTCTGTGTTTTCTTGAAATAATCACAGTTGGCAGTAGAAGTACTCCACTCCCTTTAAAAGAAATAATTCAGTCAGAATAACAGAGTAAAATCATATGCCCTGTACACTTTGACACCTTCCATAGCATTTCTTTTTGGTTTTAACTTTATCTTTCATTAAATGTATGCATTTCATGACTGCATTTCACTTTTCATAGCAACATAAGCTTGATGCAAATTGCTGGGAAAAATCCACAGAGATAGAGGATGATGTCATACCTGGTAGTCCTGTGGACTTGATTTGATTGGGGAGCAAATTTACAACATTTGCTACATTTTCACTCGTCGCAGTTCGCTTTCATGTTGCTCTGTCCAAAACAAATCAAATCCTCTGAAAAACATGTTCCCCTCCTCACCTGTGGTGGCGCTGCACCAAGAACCACCGAAGGAAACGACACAAAAATCTCAGAAGAAGACGCTGAACACAACTTCCTTTTTCACTAAATGTAAACAGGAATGGGGTGGTGTCAGATTTTAGCGGTTGGAGGATTTCTCTTTTGTCTTTGGCTAAAAACCACGAGTCATTTCTCCTGCTAGGCTCACGGGTTCGTTTCGGTTGTGTTTACCCAGAATGCCCTGTGCCATTTCACGTTCTCACCTCCCTAAACGTACCGAACCAGCAAACGATCCAAGTTCCAATAAAGCGGATTAAACAGGGCTGGTGTGAATGCATCCCGAATCTCTCAATTGTTTTCCTCTACTTTTTCTCCCTTCCATATTGTACCATTTAAATATGTAATGAAGTCAGAGACCTACCACAGAGATGTGATTTGGCAAAAATTCACCGACTGAGGTTGAAGCAGAGTTTTATTCTGCACCTGAACCTGGGCTTGCTAGTTTACTGCAGAAACAGAACTTCCCCGAAGTGGAATGTTAATGATTAGCACGCGGTCGTAGCATGTGAGCTTCCAACCTTCTGCTGCGGTGATGTTGACGCTGTAAGAATGGCTTCCAGAGAGAATTTCCAGCACTTTGGAACCTCAGCAAATAGGGTTTCCAAATCAGCACATTGCTTCAAAAATAACTTCTTCAAAAATGAACGAGTTCGTTGTCGCAGGACGGCAACGAGGGCTGCTGGGGTAGTCGAACATAATCATATTTTGAAGCTCATAACAGACTACAAGAGATTCAACTGAGTAAACATTTATTTGAAGTGTGGATTAGCCTTGGGAAGACGTTCAAACCTGCAGTGTTGTCGTTTCATCATGTGTGTGTTGCAGGAATCCTTGGAGGGAAGAGTAGTTGGATATTACGAAGCGCCAGCAGCACAGCGCTGTGAAACAGCAAGCCAAGCAAAGCTTTCTGCTCCCCGTCCTCTGCTGTGATAATTAGGCCCACCGTGTCAGCAGACGGATAGTCAGAGAGTATGTCTCTAATAGATACTGACGGAGGACTTAAATTAAAAACCCCGGCCCTTACTGTGTCCTCATTGGATTACATGCATTATGCAGCGGCCTATTACAGCCTGACCGCAGGTGGGACCACTCACTTCTCCTTTTAAATATTAGCATTTCATTTCCCTCAGAGTTGTTGAGCAGTGCTGACGCTCTCTCTCAGCCATTCCTCATTCTATTTTTTTATGTCAATCAATGGTTTAGCTCAGTGGTGGTGAAATTGTCTAATGGTTTCAAATAGTTTGCATATTTCAGTATTTTAGCCTGATTTCACCCCCTTTTTTATTTTTCTCTTAGATTTGGGATTGTTTGTTGGTGATGTTCTGTCTTTGTATGAAGCACACAAATAATGCAGTGACTATTGAAAACAAGCTTATCTGATGGGCTTGTGGTTCTGTTAACAGCTGAGTCAACTCATTAGGATATTAACAGGACTGTGGAGAATTACATCTGAAAGTTAGACTGGAGTTGAAGACCATCTGCAATAGAAGTTCATGACTGAAGAGAAACGCAGCAGACATTAGACTAAGCAACCAGCAAACAGAACATCAACCAACACAAGAAAGACTCAAAATTGAAGAGATAAGATTCAAAGTTCATATCAACTTCCAACTCTGTTAAACCATGGATGTCCAAAGTTTTTGTCACAAAGGCCAAAATTGTTGAGTCAAGAATCCTCTAAAAAAAATACCAAAAAACAAGATCAAGCAAATAAATGACTCTTTTTATTTTTTATTTCTTATTTTCTAGGAAAGGTGTGTTACTCAACGTAGATCAAAAACTTAAAAAGAATTTTGCATGTTCTTAATACAGATATTTTCTTTTAATATCTGTATTTAAAAAAGCATCTAGTTTTTCCATTCTGGGGTTCAGTTTATTAAATTAATTCACAGCATAAGAACAGCATTTTTATCACTTTCTTCCAAAACACTGGCTATATTTATCCAGGCTTAATGAATTAGATAAAAGCTGATTGGGAGCAGAAAGGTCAGCTTTCCAGTAAAAGTCTCAGGGTAGATGCAGTTCTGCTTGTTTTAAAGGCTTGGTTATAAAACGGTGAATACTTAACTTTTTCCATCTGAAAAAAATTATGTCAGTATTCATTTTACCCTGATTACAAATAAAAAGTATCAATCTGAATCGACCACCTGAGCTGGACGGGTCAGATTTGGATGATCCTTAAATTGCAGTTGGTGGGGCCGCACAAAACCAGTCCAAGGGCCACAAAGAGACCCCAGGCTACAGTTTGGACACCGTTGGTCTAAATCTTTTAAAATTCTCTTAACGACTAATTAATCACAGCCTAATTATAATCTGAATATATGTAATTCATCTCAGATATTACTGATCAGAGCAATGTTTGGGTTGAGCTATATAATGCTGCTCTGCTGAACTCAGGTTGTTTATTTTGGAGAGTAAAAATAAAAAATTGCATGACTGGGTCTCAAAACATGTCGAGTCCCTGAAGTACTCAAAGGGCAATAAGTAGTCAAGATTTGTTTTAAATCAAAACTCAGGCTCAACCATCAAACATGTGCAACCCCAGTTTATAGCTGGCATAAAAATAAATCTGTTCCCCTGACTACAAGTGATGGCATCTCAGTCTTTAGCTCCATATCAACATCCGTATGCACACTTTCCGTTTGTAAAAAGCAAAGTTCAAAGTTCTGTTTAACCAGGAGAGGCTGTAATTTTCAGCTCTGCCAGAAGTGAGAAAAATAATCACACTGCTTGCTGGCTCTATGGAGGAAGAAATCTGCTTCCAGGCCTGCAGGACCTTGTGGACAAAAACAGTCAGAGCGATCTGAGAACCAGCTGGAAATGTTTACAAGCCCAAATGTTGAGGGGCATGCAAACAAATTTACTCTGTTCATGAGCTGTGTGGGCAGACGGTGTGGCCCAAGACTCGGTTGTATTAATTCCGCCTTAGACCGACTCCAAACACGTCTGAACATCCTGGTTGTCACACCGCCACCAGTGGTTCCTTATTCCATCCTGACCTCTCTGTGACCTCCATTAGCTTCCGTGGCGACTGATGAGCTGCTACAAGAAGTAAGAAGTTCAATAAAACTTCTCTAATGAATTTTGTGTCACAACCAGAACTGGATCAGAAGTTCACATCCTATTTCATATTTAGTCACCAATGACGTTACTCCTTTTCCTTGAGAATGCGCTAGCCTATTTCTAGATTTGGAATCTCTTGAATCCATTTCTGTTTAAAGGGGCAGTATTATGTAAAGTTTGAGAAATCCTTTAATCTCTATGGGAACCATTCAGCTGTGCAAAATCCCTGGGTAGACCTAGCTCTCTGCCTTCAAGATGAAGCTTCTCCTTAGAGCTGCAGTTTCCACCTCCATGTCTGCCCCACTCAGCTCCTTCAGACTAGCTGTCAGCAATTAGCAAACACCTGGTGGAACTGTGGATCTGCTGAGCTCATTATAGGAGCTGATACTTAGTGAAACTTTGGGAAAAACATTGTTAAAAGTTTAAAAGAGGAGCCATGTTGTGATGACTTCCTGAAGGCTTAAGTTAAAGCAGATAATATTACTGATTTTGTGATATCAGCAATATACAGTATGTTGATATCACAACTGTTCTCTTTTATAGTGGATGATTTAATTTTTCATTATTGCCACGATAGGAGCCGTATTTTAAAACAATGTTTTACAAACAAGAGGCAATAAGTCCAGTTTTTTTCGTTTGTCGAACTTTTAGAAATGACAGCAGCTGCAGTTTGCCACAGCGAAGGGATAATAGTGCTAAAAAAACAACTCAGAATCACTTGCATTCTTCTCTTTTTCTCACTCTCTGTGTCGACTTTGTCAGCAGAGCTTTGTGAAGGGAAGTGTTTCATTATTTAAAACGTTTGTTGTGGAGTCTCCTCCATTGTTTCTTAGAAAACATCTGGGATCTCCTTGTTCTGCCAGTAATTATGGAAGCTATCAGGACCATCCAAATCATTGTAGCCTTATGTTATTTTATTCAAAACACTAGGGGGAGTTATGGAGTTGACAGCATTTCTATTTTCTATTCTTAATTCATAGTTGTATAATAAACATGCCGCTATGAACACTTTGTTCTCTAACATCATACAACTTGATGTGCCAGGATCTCAAGCAGCGAGTTCTTTCAGTCGCTGCAGAATAAAAGCGACGCTGGAGTCGGCACTGAACTCTGTCATCATTCTGATGCAGCCAGTTCGTCCAAATGCACTGAGAGTTTTAAATATGAGGGACAGCATGCTGTGCCATCCTCAGTATGTTAACATCTGCATCAGATTCTGCTGATTTGTTTCTCAGATAAATGAGACAAACTTGGGGTGGAATTTGAATAGAACTGGACTTGTCATGAATTGCGGTGGAGAGAGGTGGTGAGGCAGACGCAGATGGAACCAGGTTAGATGAATAATGGTGATTTAATTAACAAAAATCCCAAACAGTCCAAAAACACAGGCAGCACGACTGAGCGGAAGCCAGGGCTCAACGCCGGTAGCAACTGGTTTACGGCTGGACACACGAAGGACTGAACGCACATTAGACGAGGACCCGACAAAGACACAGACACACAGGTGACACTAAATACACAGGAGGGTAATCAGGGAATGAGAAACACCTGGGAGTAATCAAAGGGAGGACAGGACAACACGGAGACAGAGATACACAGAAAACTCAAAATAAACACACAGAAAAACACGGAACATGACGGGACTGAGTTCAAGTGGAGAGGCGGGTAGAACTGCAGCCTTGATGCACTGGGCTGTCCTGGAGTCCTGTTTGTGTGGACTGGTGTCTTGTCCAGGGTATGGAGCACCCGTCATCCAATGATGGCAAAAGACGAGCACAAACCCACACATGAAACCCTGGAAGCAGTTGTAGAAAATGAACGGATGAACTGAACTGAATTATCTGAGTTCAGTTTAGAACTAAAACATGAACCTCCCTGGCCGTCCAAAACAAAATCCACTGGGAAGCTTCAGCTTGGTCAAAGTTCTGCAGCTAAGAGGAAACAACACATCAGTCCCATATCTTGCTTTCTTGACTTTTTAGAATACATTTTAAGCTTCCTATTGTTGGTGGTGGCCAAACATTTTGTCACATGGGCCCAAATCATCAAGAATTATTTAGAATAGAATAGAATTCAACTTTATTGTCATTTCACTGTCAAGTACAAGCAACGAGATGCAGTTTGCATCTATCCAGAAGTGCTCTACGAGATATAAATATTTATTTACAGATGTACAAGACTATGTATGTATTGGACTATAAGGGGTTATAGCAAGAGATATAGATAGATATAGATATTTGGGTGAACTAAAATCTGCTTTTAACGGAAGTCACCAGACAGTTGGGCTGTTTAATATAAAATTTATGAGAAAGCAAAAGAAATTGCTGTTGCAACTGTTAGAACATTTTAATTATATTAGCCTAGGGAGAAATAAAAATCATCCATCTGCATCAATTTGTGCTGGTGCACAAAAATAGCCTGGAGACCACTTGTGGCCCCGGGGCCAAACTGCTCACATTCCTGAATTACAAACTTCCTCTGTAAACACTGAGGTGTAAAAAAGTGTTTGCCCTCCTGATTTCCTATTTTGTCCATGATTGTCACACTTCTGTGTTTCAGAACATCAAATCAATTAAAATCTTAGTCAAACACAACACAAGTAAACACAAAAGGTGGTTTCAAATGACAAAACTCCAAACCTACATGACAGCCTGTGTAAATATTTAACTGATTTAAAATATTTGAAGAAGAAAAGAAAATCTTTTCATTATAGGAAAAAAAAATGTTGTGCTTATTTGCTCTACAAATTCTGGTTGCTTCGTCATTCATCACATCCTTCAGCATCAGTTTGAGGAATGCTACATGCTAACATCTTTCAGTCTGCCGCAGATAAATAAAATGAGGCAAAATAAACTTCAGCTTCAACAACACATAAACTCATTTTTTCATTTAACTGAAAATGTTGTCAAAATTCCTTCATTTAAGAATGAAACAGTTGAAAATCAGACATCTCACATACTATCTCACATCTCTCATCAGACACAAAGTTACATTTAGGACGGTAAACCAGAAATTCAATCTTCCTTCGCTGTTGGTGCTTTCTGGCCCTGTTGACAGGTGTAGAGCTCTGATAATCACAGACATTTTTAGAATCTAAATCCTTGGCCTCATTCATTATAACAGCAAGCTTTTCTTTCCGGATTATGCTGTGCATAGATTCCAGGCTGGTGAGTAATTGTTTAATTTCATATTGCCCCAGCAGTGGCATGTTACAATTAAACAGAAGCAGTGTGCTTGCTCCTCTTTTATTTTCGACACACAGCAGTAGAGAATGCGTAAATGCTGCGCCGTCATGCAGTATGTGAGATGAACAAGGCTGGCAGCCAGACGGAGGACGCTAATGGTTCATGTGTCGCCACGGGTGTTATGAGTGACGACACGCAGCTCTGCATGTGTTCAGAATGATTCATTTTTCATGCATTGTAAATTTAGATTTGTCTGTTAGTCGTTTATTGAAGACATACTGACAGAGATCCTCTCTTTACTCCAAAGTCATACAGAAATCCAGCAGTTAACACGATGTCATCTCCTGTTCCCATAGCGGCCACATCTGCTGTTTCCAGTCATTTGCGGACAGTGATCATAAGGGAATCAAAGCGGAGTTTGTATGACTGCAGCTCCTTTATATTTTATGATTCTATCAGGAATTATGAATGGGCTGTTACCCAAAGTACTCAAAGGATTATGTCTGAGTGATTAACTGAGGCCTTAGAACTGTGTCAAAACTAGATTAAATGAAAGAATTAAACATTTTCCCATTTACAGCCTCGTTCCAATCTTCCGTTGATGATTTTCCAGTTAGCATTGCAGAGCATTCAGTCTCAGCTGCAGTCAGATCAGAATATGTACAACACAAACAAGCTTCACACTGTTAGCTTAGCTGAACAAAAACATTTCACTGACAGAGACAGAGTTTTCCACGAGGGCGTATTAGAGTCACCGCAGATATAAAGCAAAAATGAAGAGTAAATTTCTCAAAAAACTCAGAATTTTTTTATATTAATCTCAGACATTTGAGAGGAAAAAAAAGCTTGAAAAGTCCAAAATTTTCTAGAAAAAAAAAAAAACTTGGACATTTCTTTCAAAAGTCATGGCAGCCTTTCAGTTCCTTCAGACTAGCCAGCAGCAAATAGCAAACGCCTGGTGGAACTGAGAATCTGCTGAGCTCATTATAGCAGCTATTTCTCAGTGCAACGCTGGTGGAAACTTTGTAAAAGGGTTAATAGAGGAGCTGTGTTGTGATGACTTCCTAAAGGCAGAGTGTCAGAAAGCAGAAGTTTTTAAAGAGACGGAGGCCCAATTTCAAGATGTTAAATTAAAAAGTCAAATTTATTTTAAGTCATATTTGATACGTACACTGTGGAAACACAAAAACTTCTGAGTGGAGCAGAGTGGATGAATGGTAGTGGGAACAAAACCCACGCTGAATATTATGTTTACGCCTTTTGTATCATGACAGGTATTTAACTTCACCTGTCATGAAGAAAAGGAATTTGAAACATGGACAATTTTCAGGTGACTATGATCTAATATAATCCAATCCCTGTGTTTTTTTTTTTCTCCTAGATGTATGGCACCATGTACAACACAGGAAAGCATGTGTCGCTGCGGCCGGACAAAACACATCTGGTGAACATCTCTGGGGGCCCCCTGGGTTACAGCTACCGACTGGAGGAGGTCCGCCTTCACTTTGGGAGTGAAGACGCTCTTGGTTCTGAGCATCTCCTGAACGGACAAGGATTTCCTGGAGAGGTGAGATGTAAAACCTGAGCAATGAACACTCACAGGGGAAAAGGCATGGAGAAAAATGTTCAAGTGTTCAATACTATACTCTTTTTTTCTTTGTGCTCTGCTTTTGTACCACAAAGACCATTTCTATCGACAAAAACAGTAAAAGCATGAATGTGAGCCTTGTCCAGCCTCTTGTCGTTGGTCTCCCACGGCTGCAACTTACAGTACCTGTCACCAAAGCTTTAGGCATAATTTACATCAAAGTATCCCTCAAAGCACCCTGCTGTATAGACAACATGACTAATCTGACGGTCTTATCCAAGCACAATGAAACGAGGATTTGTCGGTCTTATCTGTAAAACTGGGTGTTGCAGGTAATCCAGGCTGTTTTGTATGAATTGTTTTGAGAATTGCACTTATTGTTCGCAAATGTCAGAAATGATTCGAGAAATGCACCGAAGTGACTGAGAAAAACTGTAATATTGCACAGCTGTTAGTGGGATTAAGGCAAAGTAGAAACAACTGAATAACAAGAACTCACATTACAACAGTAGGATATAAGAACAGAGTGATGAGCCAACTTTTACTTAGCCTTCCACTACAGATATGCTGAGGCACGTAGTGTACAGAAGTCCCAGACGTTCTGCAGTCAGTCGCTGCAGACCTCCAAACTTCATACAAACTTCAGATTAATTCAAGAGCTGTGAGCAGAGACGTTTTTGGAATGGGTTTTCTTGACTGAGCACTAAGTTCAATGTAATGCTGGGGTGTGAAGTACGCCGCCACTGGACTCTACAGCTGCAGAGACATGTTCTGTGGGATGATGACTGATGTCTCTGTTTGTCAACCCAGTGGATTAATCAGAGCTGCTCTCAGCCCCAGAGTTTCTCTCTCACATTGGTGCATTTCTCGAATCATTTACGACATTCGCGAAACAGCAAGTGCATTTCTCAAAACTATTTGTGCATAACAGCTTAACAGCATGGATTACCTGCAAAACCACGTTTCTTTCTCAGAATCCTGAGGCCATTCCACAAAATGAAATATTTGTATCAGTGAACATGTTAGTGCCTCAGAATGTCAAGTCCCTGTTTCGTTGTGTTTGGATGAGACCGTCGTAAGAGGGATGCTCTGTTGTAAACTAGAGTTTGGATGACAAGTATTGTAAGTTGTAGTTGTGGGAGATAAATGGCAAGAGGCTGGACAAGATTCACATTTAGGTTTTTACTTTTAAATTGGTGAGAACTGGAAACACAGGACAAGACTGTACATGCAGCGCTGTAGTAATCACAGTACAGTTTTTCTGTCCTTCTTTTTCTGTTCTGCCTCCTAAATCCTCCACCTCTCTCCTCTTCTTCCTCATCTTCTCTCTGACTCGTCCAAATCTTTGTCCTTCTATTGTCAGAAATGTAACATCATGTTGTGCTCTGGCTTTATGCACCATATGCTTACCAACTGATGGTTCCTGAGATGCACCTTCAGAAAACTGGCTGATCGTTGGTGGATCTAACACTTCACACATTTCAGAACTTTGGAGAAACTCAGGATCCACCTGGAAGCAATTTATCAGTTCAGGACAGATTTAGAAAAACAGCATCTAATGGAAATATATAAAAATATGATTGACATAATATTATGACACTTTGTGCAAGCATTTTGCAAACATTATACAATGAAATTATGCTTAAATATTGTGGAGGTCTAGACTATTCAGCAGAGACCCGTATAATACATTTTGATTGATATGACAAAAGCAATTGAAAATGTAGGCAGAAGCATAGAATTGCGCGTAGTAACCTGTATGATATACAGAAGCATTTGCGACCTGCTCAGAGGAACAGAAACTGCTTCTTTGATGTGAACAAGTGACACATTGATCTGAAGACGGAACAAGTCGCTTTGAAAGTTTCAGTTCTGTTCTGAGAAACACACCGAAGTGACTGAGGAAAAGTGTAAAGCTTCAGCCCAAGTTTTGGACAACACACTCGTTTGCCTTACAGAACGCCTTCCTTCCCAGAATAGTTGAGGTTGTTATAGCTGCAGAAGGAGGCCCCACATTATACCAAACCAAATGGATTAGCTGTGAGATTCCTTTAAGTTAATACGTACATGAAAAGAGACCAGCAGATACATTTGACAATATATTAGAGGTAGAAATATTCATTTAAAAATTCATCTTATTCAGGTGGCTTGTTCTTATTTTGTTGCACATATGAACCATTGCCAGTGCAAAAAAGCCAGGCAGCAGTAATCTAATAAAAACATATCAACTCAGGCCGTTACGGGCCCAGAGGAAGAGGAAAGGCCAACAGCATCACCCCGGTCTGCCATGTGGAATCATTTTAGGTTTTGTTAATGCTCATGTTTTGTTCAACATGTTCAATATGCTGCTCTAATGTCTCCTCTCTGACTTTGCTCTTTCTATTGTGCCAATAAAGCTCTGCTTTAAATATATGGAAAGCTGCAGTGAGCACAACTTCTGTACAAAAATGGAAAAGGACTGGGTTTATTCCTGCCATTAACCCACTTGCAAAGGATGCAAAACAGGCAGCAACAACATCAGTATTCTTGTTAACTCAATAAATTTGATAAACTGGCATGGATGAACTAATCATTTACCCAACTTTATCTGCATGCAGCAGCAGCAGCACTACACAACTTACACGGCTTGTTAGGAAAAAGCAAACTGTTGCCTTTTAGCTCTGGCTAGTTGCTGAACATGATGCAGATCATGCAGCTCAGCTCAGCAACAGGCCTCCAGTCAGTGATCAGATCAATAGGTGTAACCAGCATGGGTACGCTTGTAGTGTGTTTAAATATGCCTTGGAAAGTCACATTATCACATCTTAACCAATTAAACGACTGTAGGTCCCTGCATGTCCCACATGTCCAGCCGGCATCATGGAGAAACCAGTTTGGAAAGAGAATTTCCCTTCTAGGCTGACCCATTCAATAACAGTGCTCAATCACACTTATTTAAAAAGCTGTAAACTGATTACTTAATGGTGATGTGAGGCATTTCTAGTTTGCTTAACAAAGTGGAAAAGAAGACATCCTGAAAACATTCAGTCTTAGTTCTGCTTCCAGTGCCTGTGTTTAAATCATATAGTGTAGCTCTTCTCCTCTTTGTTTGTCCCTCACAGGTCCAACTGATCCACTATAATCAAGATCTGTATGCTAACTACAGCGAGGCGGCTAGGAGCCCTCACGGCATCGCTGTGGTCTCCATCTTCATTAAGGTTTGATTGTCCTCTGAAAGCCAGCACAGCTTTCAGAGGACTGGATTCCTGCACTAAAATAGCCTGACCATGTGTGCATGATCAGAAAAATAAGAATCAAGCATGACAGTGAATCATTGAATACCATGTAGTGCCTTATAGTTAAAATAGTGTGGGAGCAAAAAATATAACCACCGCAGACTAGCACGACTGTAAATAGTGACATCCTAAGTGTGGAAGATTAAGTTACTGTGAAGGTTGATCACAAAGAGATCTGCAGAAATCAGCCTCTTCTCAGTTCTTTGACTAACATGTTAAAAGCAAAGTGCAATTTCTGAATAATAGATTGTAACAATTGCAGCAAAAAACCCAAAAAACTTTTGTTTGTGTTGCAGCTTAGTTTTTTGTTAAAATTTGATATTTATTTCTCCCATTTCAGCTCTCAGAAAACTCCAACACCTTCCTCAACCGTATGCTCAACAGAGACACCATAACCAGAATCAACTACAAACGTAAGATAAAGTGAACAGACAAACTGAACAGAACTTTCTGATTGCTGGTCTGAACCAAATCTAAACACGCTCTATTGAAAACATGCCATGCTCTGTGGGTTTCTGTCTGGATTGATCTTTTCTTCATGAGCAAAACACCAGTTACTTTAGTGCTTTACCATTTATTTACTTTACATCCACACTTCAGTGTTTCAGATCCGTTAACACATGTTAATATAAAAGACAACCAGATGAAATGCAAGATTCAGTTTTAAAATCATAATTTTATTCATTTAAGGTGAAGTACTAGTTAAAATCACATTTTCTTTAGCTTTACATCATGCCATAGTGTCATTCCCTCATCAAACCTGGAGTGTTGTGGTTTGTTTTATATTAATTTTAGAATTTATTTTATGTACATATATATTATCCTGCTGTGTTGTTTTTACTGTCTTTTAAACTATTTAATATTGTCAATGGCTCCTCTGGGGATGTGCGTTGCAAATTAGCTAAAGCTATGAATGGTTTTCTGTTCTGTATTTGCTTGTATTAAGCTCTTCTCCATTCAAATAAACACTACAGAAAGAAGACAGAAACGTTTTGTGTTAGTCTGAGATGGAGGCAGACGTTCCACTGAAGGGTGCATGAAGAAGAGAACTGCTCCTCAGTAACTGTGGAGACTAATAAGAATTTCCAACTCCTGTTGAATTACATTGAATGTGGCAGAATTTCAAATGTGATGTTTAATCATATAAACAGAGTGATGGATGTTAATTTCAGCCTAAGGTGGGACCGTGTCATAAAAATACCCGGAACGCAAAGATGACTCACTGACTGAAGCGGCGGCAGAACGCGCCAGATTTGTGTGAGATCAAAGATTTTGTTCTTGACAAGTAAAGAATTTATTTTAGCTTTATAATCAGTACCCATTAAATTGGCCTCGTCGAGCACGTATTTATGTTTTCCTATTTTTATAAGCAAGAGATGCTTTTTGCTTATGATTATCAACATAGATTAATGAAAATGGCAATAATCCATCTGTCTCAAAGCTTTCGTTTGGAATAAAATATCTTTAAATAAAACGGTGCCATCAAGTATTCCTAGGTTTGTCACATTTTGTCGCATTGCAACAACAAACAAGTGCGTGTTGTCAGGCTTTCATTTAATAACCCAAAAAAGAAGTCGTGCAAATGGAAGTTTGAAAATGGTGGCATAATTTGATTTCAACTTCCTTTAAACTAATACATATAAATAACATTTATTGCACCCAACTGCCCCCAAAATGTCATTCATTAGTGAACAGACTCTGTGTGTCTTTTAACCTACGCATAAAAGCAGATGTTCTGTGAATTCCTCAGAGGTTTGTTGCTGAGCATTAGAAAACATCCGGGATCATGGAAATGCTGCTTGTTTTGGCAGACGGGTCGGGGAGGAAGCAGTGAAGATTTTAAAGCAGGGTTAGGTTCTAAAACATCTGCCAAAACTCTGATCAGTCCTTCATCTGGACACCTGCTGGCCTACCAGGCCCTGGACGTCCATCGGCGCTTTAATCAGAGAAGCAGAAGAGACGGACAGTAGCCCTGGATGAGCTGTAGAGGTCCAAAGCTCAGAATCACCATTACTTATTTATGCCAATATCTGACCTAAACAAAGCCATTGTTGTAAAATTGACTTTTTGCATCATTTTATTATGTTATTCCCTCATCAAAAAACATACCTGGAGTTGCTCTGATTCTTTCATGCATGTTTCAGAAATCCTTTAATCTCCATGGCAACCATTCAGTTGTACAACATGCCCGGGTGGACGTAGCTCCGCCTTTGAGCTGCAGCTTCTGAGCTCACAGAGCAGCAATAAACAAAGTACTGACTTGAGATCTGAATGCAAAACAGCTTAATCAAAATTGGCATTTTCTCTTCAATTCACATGCATTCACTATTCTGAATTGCGCTGTCACATACAATACCATTAAAGCCACAGGAATGTATTTTTAATAAGGCCTCATATGACTGATAATTAAAGCTGGTCAGAGTCGCATCCACAGACATGTCATTGTTTTCTCCCTGCTATCAGCGCGTCAGGAAGGAGCTTCAACAGAACATGTTCTCACACCGAGCTCTCTTGCTGTCTCCCCTTTCTTCAGATGATGCATTCCTACTAATGGGCCTGAACATAGCTGACCTTTACCCTGACACCATCCGCTACATCACCTATGAGGGCTCCATCACCATCCCTCCCTGCTACGAGACCTCCACATGGATCCTCATCAACAAGCCAGTTTATGTGACACAGATGCAGGTAGTTAAAAGTGGGGTGAATACGTAACACCAGGCCACAAGTATTCTAGCAGGAACATCATTTCTAGTTATCGGTGCTGGCAGGAGCTCCAACATGTCTGAATTACAAGTTAGCGTCTTAAAAAATGAAAGGAAAACATCTTTATTCCCTAAGAACAGATAAAGTTCTGTAACTGCAGAATAGAACAAACTGGTTCTCAGAACCAGATGAAGTGATGAGTGGAACCTGCTTTTTACCACTTGATTCAAAGAAAACTCTCTGCCTTGATTTATTAGTTGATATAAAAATCATAATCTGCATACAGGTTTCATGACAGCTCTATAAATCTCCGTGCCATTGTGAAGTAGTTGCTCCAGGCCTGGAAAGCCTTTTCCTGTTGCCTCAGGCAGGGACTGGGTGTTATGGTGTTCCAGTCCTGAATAGCACTTATCTTGAGGAAAACAGCTCACACACACATACACACACGCCCCCCCACACACACACCCACACACTGCAGCCTCTCACTGGACTCAGCACTGGGAGAAAGATGTCGCCTGTGCAACTGACTCTCCGTCTTTTGCTGAGGAACTTTGTGCTTGTTGTTCGTTTTACCATTTATTTGCGCTATGACCAGCCTGACGTCAACATTAAACAAAAGTATAATTAAAACTATTATTCTTACTGTTATTATCAACATGTTTACATTTTCATCATTACTGTGATTTATCGTGGCTCTTTGCCGTGCATGTAAGGTAAAGTAAGGTCATTTTATTTATATAGCACATTTTCAGCAACATTAGCTGGAGATGGGCACCAGCACCCCTCCTGACCCCACTAGGGACAAGGGTGTACAGAAGATGGGTGGATGGATTTTCAGCAGGTCAAAGTGCTTTACATGAATTAGAAGGAAATACAAACAGAAAAGCAAAAAGTACTCCACAATTTATAAACTAATAGGAGTTTCTCTGGATGAGCAAAAGAAAAGTAAAAGTATAAAACTACGGTACATAATAGTAATCCATAATTTATAAACCAGTAGGGATTTCTCTGGATTCTTGTTCTGATCAAACTAGATGTTGTTTCTAAGTTTGTTCTAGTTTATTTTCTAACTAACAGGAGTTTCTCTAGGTCTTGCTCCTATATTAAAACTTTAATGCTAAATGTTGATGTAAGGTAAAGAGTAGTTTCTCTAGATAAATTAACAGAAGTTTCTCTGGACGTTTGTTGTAATTTCTGCTCTGCGTTGCTAAGAAAGTAGTAATTTTACTACATCATCTGTTTTATAATAATTATTAATTATCATTATAATAATATTTAATTCGGTGTGGTTCACATTGCGTAGCACATTTTCTACATGTTAGAGTGCTTCCCTCTGTAGCCTGGTCAGAAGCGGGCTGAGCTGTGGGTTTGTCCTGCAGATGCACTCCCTGCGCCTCCTCAGCCAGAACGAGCCGTACAAGATCTTCCTGAGCATGAGCGACAACACCCGGCCGGCCCAGCCTCTGCTGCAGCGCTGCATCCGAACCAACATCAACTTCAACAAGCAGGGCCGCGACTGCCCCAACAACCGCGCCCTGCGCCCACAGTACAGAGGTGACCCGACTGCTGCTGTCGAGAAAAGCGCTCCGTTCCGCTGGAAGTGATTTTCCATGTTATATATAACGTCACGTTCTTTTCTCGTTTCTCATTCTTCAGAGCTGATTAGGGGAGCCGTTACATGCCAAAAGTGGAGATATTTTTAAGTTGCTCCTATCTGGACTGTCAAATCCATTGAGTTGCACTTGCTCAGTTAAAAATAACCAGGAAACTTTTGGTCAAAGTCAGCAAATCACTGTTCAAACTGTGGAATGTTAACAGAGACTACAGACATGAGTGATCAGCAAAAATGACTGAGACACTGAAGGTTCTGGCAGAACTCTGTTACTCTGACGGTATTAATCAGGTTATTACTATTACTATTTATATCTTCATACCAAAGCTCATCTTTATCGCTACCTAAAGAAATGTATATTTACTATTATATGAGCTAAAAGCAGTAGAATGAGCCGAACACTGTCACCCTGCCAGTCACTTTCACTGAACACACAGGACTGGAGTTGTACTTACTCTGCAAAAGCACAAACTTACAGAGTATTTTTGCTCTAATGTCTTAGAACACTTGAAATACGAGAAAACTATCTTCCAAGTAACTTTCCAACAAGACATAAGAACTTGTTTTAAGTCAAGAATTCCAGAATAGTGATAGAAAGTATTAGTTCCTCTGACAGATTTTACAAAATGGGAAAATGTCTTGTGTAAGTGCAAAAAAAAATCTGCCAGTGGAACTAATACTTTTTCATCTATATTAGGGAATTATTGACTTAAAGCAAGCTCTTATATCTTGTTGGAAAGTTACCTGTAAGTTGACTTTCTCTTTTTTCCAAGTGTACAAATATATTTAAACTAGAAACTAAACCAAAAATACTTGGCAAGATTTTGTGTTTTTGCTGTGTAGGAAGGTTTTAGCCATAGTAAGCTATTTATTTGCCCTGCCATGGTGTTATGTTGTTATTGTTGTTTTGATTCTGGAATACAGATTTAAGCAAAAGCCTAGAATAAATGTTTCATTTAATAGAGCTATGATATTTTATCTTGTGGTTACTTTGCTATTTACAGAGAACACTGACATAAAATCCAGAATTTAGCTGCTTATTTTATTCAGCGATCTGCTCAACAGACACGGCACCATTAGCTTGCCAGCTGCAGTCTCAAAGCAGCGTCACCTTATTAACAGTCAAGGCTGGTGAGTGACGAATCATAGCCTTGCCTGCCAATCCAGTGGATGAGTCTGGTTTCAGCAGTTGCCAGGAGAAGTGCTCTTGTCTGACTGCACTGAGTGGAGGGTTTGGTCTGGTGCAGTGGAGCTGATGGTGTGGGGCCAGTTTGGAGACGTTGGGCTCGGCTCTTTAACGACAGTGTAAGGAGTTTCATCAAACTGAGGTGTTTCTGATAACTCCATGATCCTCAGCATGACCGCCTGTCTGTTCACAAAGTGAGGTTCAGAAAAACATGACTTGTGCTAGCTGGCTAAAGATTCAGTAAGTAGCTTATAAAAACTGTGATTTTTATTTGTTTAAACTTTCTCTAGCTTCATTTCCACTGACCGTCTAATTGCACTATTTGAAAGAAATTTGCTTAATGGAAACAACTATTGAAAAAGTTCTCACATTTTGATGAAAGGTTTTGGCGCTGGGCTGAGGTGGGGGGGTTTTGGCCGCACCGAAATTTTAGCAATCACATGAGTCACATGACCCCTCACCGGATGTTTCCACTGGTGTAAACCACGAAAAAGGTGACAGGAAGTTGTAGGAGAATGAAGGCATGGCATGTTTATTAATGACTCATCGCGTGAGCAAACTTAGTCACGTGTGATTTTAATTGTGTTTATTTAATGAAAATACAGCAATTACAAATTAGTGTTTTCTCAACATTTTCGTAATATTGACGTTTGTAGACAGAAACTATGTCTTGATGGCATAGTATGAGACAATCTGTGAAAATCATTATCTCCATTGCCTCTTCCCTGTGGTCCTACTGACATCTGTAGACACTGCTCCTGATCAGAAACAACCAATCAGAGCCAAGAGGCAGGTCTTAACGCTGTTAATCATACTTGCGTTTGCTTGCAGGGGCGTTTTGTGCATAGTTGGACCTTTCGCTCTGCTTCTGTCTCAATCACACTCCATTTAACAATAAAGTTGGAATAAGATTTAACTCACTTTACCTGTAAGAAAACTTCAGTTATCTTTAACAAACAATTACCTATTTAAAAAGATGTAGCATTTGGTTACACATACACAACCTATAGAAAGACTAGTTTTATTTGGTCAACTGTATTTTCATTTTTAGTTTAGTTTTACTTGTAAAATGATAAATTAAACATAATGGCATGAGAGCATTGATGATGGCGACTGGGTGGCGTCGCCGCGGTCGCCACGCGGCCGGACGGACGTCCGACGCTGCTTCCAGCTTTCTTTTCTTTTCTTATTGTTTTGCTTTCATCTTTGAAGTTTCTCTCTCAGTTCTCTTCCAAACTGCAGGTTCTCTCTGTATTCATTTCTCTATTCTTCTCTGCTGTTTCCATTACGCAGTGAATCAGTGGCTCCTGAAGTAAGCTCTGCAGCGGTGGCACCAACCGGTGCAGCTCCACGGGGGGGACAGGGCAGGACTCCTTCCTGTCTGCTTCACTGGAAAAACTGTTGAGCTGAAAAAACTGCAGACGAAGTGAATGGAAGACTCAACAACTGGACTTCTCCACAGACAGCTTTACTAAACTAACATTAGCTAAGCTCAGCTAACCCAACTCCAGACCGAGTGCTGTGCAGGCCTTCTACTACACATCCACAATGTAACACAGCTCACTACGGCCGGCACAGCAGGGATGCCGTTTAGGCCAAAACGTAATATAAATCATAAGGCTCCTGATGTCTGCACTCTGTATGTTCTTATTTGTTGTTTTAAAGCTACAAAGAATGTTGTTTTCTGTCTGGTTTGTCAGATGGATGTAATGTAGAGACAGGAGTGTGTGGCGCCTTCTCTCCGATCCAGGCTTCAGAGAGTAAATATCAGAACCGTCATCGCTCACTGAAAGAGTTTACAGTTCTACTGAAGGTCTGTACGCCTGGCAATAAAGAAAACAAAGCTGCAGTGTGGAAGGAATGAAAAATATCCTCCTCATTATATGAAGTAAAAAGGGGAAAATCTCCTTTTAAAGGAGAATGTCAGTTTCATTTCACTGCGTTAACATTATGTTCTACCAAAACAGGAAAGAAAAATTGCTTTAGACTTTGAAATGTAGTGATTGAAAAGTTTCTTGTGTAAAAAAAAATGGTTTTACAAGATTAAAATAATGTTTTAAAGGCTTTGATGAATGTTGTGTGTTTAATGGATCTGAACTGCCCCATAAGTGGTTCTTTATTTTTTCATGACTTTTTCTCCTTCATGACAAAGTCACACCCAGTGAGGCTTTACATATGAGTTCATAATGAAAATCATCTCATCTCTATACTGTAAAGCTGTTGTTGGATTTTTCAAGTCTAATCTCACGTGTACAAAAACATTATTCATTATTCATGGGTTACTGTTTATTAAATAAAGATGAAGCCAAAATAGGAGCCATGTGTGTGGAGTAATGAACACACTCTGTGGTTTAGTTGCAGAAGAATGTCTCCCTGGCTGCTTTCTGTCCCAACTCATCACCTCTTCATCTGCTGTAAAGGAATTTCAGTCTACTCTTTATGAAACATGACTTCATTACTTATGGTACTTTTACAGGTGAGCTTCAGATGGCTTCACCTGTAAATCTGGACTACTTTGGTTTATGGAGAGGTTTGCTGTCCATTCAAGGACTGCAGGTTTCCAGGTCCAGTAACAGGACAACCAGCTCAGATCATCGACCCTCTGCGATGTTTGAAGTGTGTGTGTTCTACATGACATTAGAGTCAAACGTCCACTATGGTCTCCTCTGTCCAAAGGGGATTCCTTCAAACGTCACTGGCTTCATTTAGACTCAGCTTAGTCCAGATATAAAACCAGAGTTAGGCTGTGTTCACACCAGGAAAGTTCTTGTTTGATCCGGTTTGCATTCAAGTTGTGCTTTTCTGTAGGCAGACTATAATTTATAAATGAAGCAGCTGACAGCCGTTGCTCCCTTTGGACTGAGATGACCCAGAATGATGGCATGATGCTAGTTCCCATCATTCAAACAGCATCAACTTCTAGTCAGAAGTCTTGCCACAACTTCTTAATTGGATTTCTTCTGGACTTTGACTGGACCAGTCAAAATCTGTAGGTGTAGAATCAAACTCAAACTCATTTTCATTTTGGACCAAATCAAAAATCTGACTGCTCTTAAAGGGCCGGTTGTGTCAGAATGTATTGATAAAGGCTATTAAACTATTAAACTATGAATGAATGAATGTTTGTTTCAGCATTCAATAAGTGTTTTTGAAAATTTAAAAAAATCACTGATCAATCCCTCCAGGATTTTGTGATTGTTTTTGTGTTTTGTGCAATCAAAATCACTGATTTTGTGGCTCTAACTTAGAAATATTTGTAAGAAATTTTGTATAATGTTAAATGTAACTTTTTATTACTTACGGACTATAATTTGATATCAATAAGATTAAAGCAGCAGCCGCTTAAACCCAATGTTTTAGACCAATTTTGAGAAGAATTTGCACTAAAATCAGAAAAAAGTGGAGATCTGTTAATTTTGTGTGAATTTTGCAAATTTGTGAAAACTAGAGGGACTAGAGGGTAATTGATGTAATTTGAAGTCTAGAGGGCCACATAAAAAACTACAGAAGGCCAAATTTGGCCCCTGGGCCTTGTGTGTGACACATGTGGTGTAGATGTATGTTTAGTGTTGTTATCCTTCCACCTTTGCCTCTAAGCTCCACCCTTCTTCCCATGAGAACAGTTTCCTCTCAGCAGGACTCTGCTGCCACCATGTGGACGGTGTGTTCATGTTAAAGTGCAGCGTTAGTTCTCCGCCACACTAACTGTTTTGCATGTAAGTCGGAAAGTTTGATTTAATTTTCCTCTGTGCAGAGCCCTTTCTTCCACATTTCCAGTGAACGTGACATCGTGACTTTCTTGCAGATTCTGTTTCAACAGTTTTCTTGACTTCTTTGGCAGCAGATTTGTAATGTGCTGTAGCAGTAGTTACAGTCAGCTGTCTCCTGCCTGAGCTGTGGATGTCTGCAGCTCCTCCAGAGTTACCTCTTGGCTGCTCCTCTAATCTATGAGACCCCGATCCAGTCTACAGTTGGTCAGATGATGTGGTGATCAGAACTCTGAGAGACTCTCCACAGCTTCCTCCCTGAGCTGCTGCCGGGTTCCTCCGTCTCCATGATGCTCTTTGTTCACTAATGTTGTCTAACAAACCTCTGAGCCAAAGAGTAGAGCAGCTGGATCTGCACCAGATAACATTCCCCACAGCAGGCCTCGGTTTACTGATCATACGACTTCTGAAAGCAATTATTTGCATTGGCTTTTATTCAGGGATTTTAGGATAAATGCTAGTTAAATGCTTGTCCTTCCATTTCTCGAGTATATCCAAACATTAGTATGAGATATTTATTATAGGATGAAATATTTTGAAGCTGTGAATGCTAATTTAAAAATGAATAAAACCGGTTTACTGCAGTGATCAGTTCCAGCATCCTCTCCTCATTCTCAGCAGATTTTCGATGATTTGCTCCCCATGGTTGTTTCTTTCCAGTCTTCAGGAACTTGTTAATTATGGATTCCTGTAGTTTAGAGGTTAATTCTTATGAAGATGCCACTTCATTTTGTTGATTTCTTTTAGTTGGCTTCATTGTTACTTAATTTTTAAACAATGTAGTTTTCGGTGCTCTGTCATCATGACCCTTTGACCAGTTTCTTAGTAGTTCTCTTCACATTTCCAGCTTGTTTTTCCTTGCTTCATATTGTAATGATAAAAGACAGTCAGCATGTTTTACAGTGTTGACTCACCTTCTTGTGGTTACAATCAGCTGTTTAATATCACTTTTCTCTTGTTTCCTGTTACTCTGCGAGTCGACATTATCAATAAGCTCTGTTTCTACCTGCTAACTCATTTGAATATTTAGTTTGTTACTGTAAGATATTTTGTCTTAAAGGATTCAGATTGTCTCTTTGCCATTTTTTTTTACCTTTGTTGTTTTGGTCTTTCTTTCTGCATTTTTAGGATAATCACAGCCATCTACTTTATGTCTGTTTCAAAACCAGCAATTTATCAAACAAATGCTCCATATTCAACTCATTATTAGTTGTAAGGAATATGGCATGAAAATAAATACAATCTACCAGCAGGCCATCACCTGGTTCAATAAGGGTTCCTAATGTTTCATATCTTGTGTGAGGCACAATGACTGTATTACATACAGTATTGAATTTTAATTTCAGCTCCAAACGTTCACAAGAAATTAACTAAAAAATATTGATTGTGACCTTGATTAGATTCTTTTTGGCTCCAAAAGATTTCTGCACAAACCTCGTCAGCAGAACCGGTTCATACAGCTGACAGCAGGGAAAAGTGGGTGAGATCCTAAATCTGCTGGAGTTCCCAGAGAGGACCTGGGCATGCACAGGGAGAACATGCGAACTGCATGCAAAAACACCGCCGGCCAGGATTTGAACCGAGGACCTTTATGCTTCAACTGCACCCTGCAGCCCCTCCTGCGTGGAGGGGGAGGTAACAAGTTAATGAAGTCTTGTTAGAAAACTCATAATCACGTTCAGTCAGATCTTCAGAATTGCTTTAGTTTGATTTTCCAAATTAAAAAATAAGGTTTGCACTCTTTCTTAAAAACTCAATTCAAAGCATTCATTGTTTTATGGTATCATTTTCATGCGTGTTTATTTTTGTCTCAGTGATCGGTATCATCCAGGAAAGAAGCTTTTTTTCAAGTGACCCAAGATGCTTTGATCTTAAAGTACATTACAAGCATGACGGTGCAGCAGTGGTGCATGTTCACTCACCCACGGAGTAATCACTGACTTACCTCTTGTCTCAGTCAGAGGCCATTTATAGTAATCAACCAACGGCGTTTTCTCAAAATCCACAAATATGATTTTATGGAAAGCTGAGAAATGTTCTAATTCTACTGATTAATTCCATTTTACAAACTACTTCGTTTAGCCTGATTGAGTTTCAGTTTATTGGACCACAATCCTAAAGCTTTAAGACATCAGATGGAGATGTTGGTGCTATTTATGAGTTGTAGTACCACAAAGATGGTGCGATAACTACAGTGCTCTAAAAGTATACATACAAAGAGCAGATTACAAATCATTTCATTTATTAAAGGGAAAATAATCAGTCAGGGGGGAAATACGTTTGCATAGCACTTTAGGTGGAGTGCTGTTTAAGATGACTGTATATTAAACTATTAAACTATAACAATTTAAATGCACATCCATGACTGCTGAGATTAGACTCCAGACTGATGTTACCATTGGTTGTAAAGTTGGGTTGCTAAGATACCATTGCAGGCAAGAGAGAGACGGAGGCAGTGGGTGCTGGGTGCATCTGTGGTTTTGGGGGAGTGAGCATGTGGAATAAGATGGTGCTGCCACTGAATACTTATCAGACAAAAAGAGAAGCGGGAGAGAAGGATATGAGGTGGTGGAGGTGTGGGGGGCACGGAAAGTACAGAGGGGTGCAATGTAAAGAATAAGAAAGAAATTAAGAATATGCAAAAAGTCACTGAAGGACAGGAATGGAAGGTTGTGAAGATTACCTTCTGACAGTGACGGGTTGTGGTGGGAGTGTTAGCCGACAGAAAATGGAATCGACTCTGTGTGAAAGACCTGAGGGATCGGAGTGGGCTGCTGAATGTAGGTGGAGATGAGAAAGCAAGAACTGTGAATAAGAGAGTGCGATCAGGCTCTGCCTCACCTGTCATCATAGGAAAATAATATATAATGATAAAATAATTTATATTGCTATTTTCACCTTGTGGTTTGTATAAAGCACCTATATTTCATGTAGCTTAACAAATTCTGATTGGTTTTTCTTAAAAATCGCTGGATTTTCGCATTTTCCCTTTCAAATCCTCGGAAGCGCAGCTGCAGGCAGTTCTCTTGCCTCATGGCAGGGGGCGCTCATGATCCCAGACATTGTGACTCTGCAACTGCAGAGTAAGAGACAGTAACAGCGAGCTAGCCATACAGTAAAGTCAAGTGCAGCGATATATTTATAGTTTTCTCCTCTTACCACAGCAATCACTTATTAATAATCGCAAAAACCATAACCTACTGCAACAGACTGAATGTTCTGCTCTTTGTGTGGGAAATATTTGAATATTTGGTTTTTTTGTGTGTGGCGTTGTTGTCAGTTGCTATGGCAACGAGTCTGCGCTGCGCTGATACAGAGAGCGAGTAAGAAGTGGTTTTGAGTTGTACTTTAACAGTTTTTTCCCTTTGCTGTGGAGCCCAGCACGAAATGAATAATATCTACATGTCCAAGTTTGATTGAGTTAACGGAATTATTCTACGGCGGCAGCGCGGCTATGGATGACGTAAAAGAATAGTCTTTTTCCCCTCCAGCTTTGTCCGCATGCGCGAAATTTCCTTATGTAAACAATAACATGCAAGGGGTCTATATTTGTAAATCTGATTATGATTAAATCAGTGCCTCACCGCACGTCACTGCAGAGGATACACAACAAAACTAAACGTATACTTGTGACAGAACAATACAAACCAAACACTGCTTGTTATTTACTAGAGTAAGGCAGTTCAGCTAATATACAGGAAGTTTGATAACATCAGTCATAAAGACAAAATAGCAGTATGTCTGTATTTTTTATATATTTGGGTGTTTGGAGAGAATTTCACATCAGTTTTAACTATTTAATACTGATCAAATGAAAGTAGCATCATCAAACCATGAAAACTGAAAAGCCAATTTAAAACTTTTGATCTTTTAACTAAACGAATTTAGTAAACAGTAAATTCCTCATAAATGTATTGTTAAACTCTATCCTAACCCTAGCATATTTCTACTAAAAACACCTAACAGTTGCATTACAGCAGATGTACGTAATGTGGTTACACTGTACTTTGACGGAGGTCTGTCCTCACTTCACACAGTCCCAGTCAGTTAGTTTGATGTTCCTGACGGTTGAAGTGAGAGTGAAGACCTCAGTGAGACGTAAAGAGCCACCAGACGCCTGCAGAACCCAACCATGGCTGTAGCAGTCTGGAGCAGATCTGAAAAGAATTTGACATCAGCCAGTTCGGTCTGAGTCGGCACGATTTTCAAAACAACTTCCACTACATTCTGCGTCACTCAGAGAGCAGTTGCTAAGTTCTAATGCCCTATAAGGTTATCACAAGACAAGACAAGCAGCAACCTGTAGTCAATGGAAAGGAGGATCATAAACTCATCTGAGTTATTTTTCTAGTTCCAACTGTACTGCGTGTTGATCTTTTTTTTGTTTCAATTTTCTGCATGCTAGAAATCTCCTGAGAGCTCCTGACCTACTGCCATCTTAATGCCACCCAGGATTTGTTGCCAAGATCCTTCAGAGACCAGGCCTTTTCACAGTGACACACTCTTAAGCCTGTTTGAATTGTGTTGGAACATTTTTAAAAGTTATGATTTTCTTCCATTTAAACAAAAAATTCGAGGATGACACAACAACCCAGTGGTCACACGTGGAACCCCTCTGGAATGTTGCCTTGTTGCACCGTTGGGTCCCGCTGCTGCTGCCAGATCTCTGTCAGAGAAAGGAGACAGCTTGCACTAGTACTGCTGCAGAGTGAATGAGCTTTAGTCAACACTATTAACACCTCACCACAAAATGGAAACTGGACATTTTATTTGACAATCACTCCTTCTGGGAAGCAACTAAACTGTGCAGCGCTGCTCTGAATAATGGTGACTCCTTGCTTAAAGTGGCGCTCTCTCCTCTCAGACTCGGCCAGGCTGGACTTGTCTCCACACCTTCAGAGTTGTGAAGTCGACGAGAACAATGAAGCCACAGACATTTACACTGTTGTGCTGCCACAGCGAAGGCAGTGAGAAGGCAGAGGCATTAAAAATGAAGTATAAAAGGAACTTGTTTACGTTTTAATTCATAATGCCTGAATGCTTAATGAATAAAAAAAAAATACAATAACTGCATTGTTGCAGTTATGCTGGACACTCTCTCATTGTTACCTAATGATAATAAGAGGTCACAATAATGTATCTACACAGTAATACCTGCAGCGATCCACATTACATGAACATCAGGTCAAAACATAAACCTATTTATAAATACCGATGAAAAGTCAACTCCAAAAAGTCTAACATTCCAGACATTTAATTTTATTCCTGAAGTTTCTTTAATGGTTGATGTCAAAGTTTTAAAAACTTTATGTGTTTTCTGATGAAGAGGCTGGCCGGCTGATTCCTCTCTGGATATTTATTAGCTGCATCAACACAGGTGGTAAATGTCAAACAAGGACCTGATCCAGGCTGGAAGGAGGCGATGTCCTCCCTGCCAGACTCCGTTTTATAGAAATTATACTCACATGTCAAGAAGATTACATCGTCATAAAGTTCCTTATCATTTAAGACGGACTGGTTGAGGGATTCAGAAGAGTGTGTGTGCGTCCAGGGAATGTTTGTGCTTCAGTCCTGCGTTATCTGCCTCGCGACCTTCACCGCTGGCTCCAGTGTGGCTCCTCAAAGATTAACACATCGCTACGGCACAGAAAACTGACCCAGCCATTCTGACCCGCAAAGCCTTGCAGGTAAGTAATTATTATCCTTCCATAATTAGAATTTTTCCATCTTAACACTGAGAAAAAAGTTTGAAGTAGACAGCTTGTAAGTTTTCATGGAGCCCCTGAGGTTTAAGAGGCTTAAATTCTTTCTTCAGTCATAATGAATTGTTGAACTGAGTCCATCAGGCATCGTTACCTTCAGCACAAGTGACCAAATAAATAAACTCAACGAATGAAGATGAGTTGCACTAAAATATACTGTGGATTGCTCTCACAGCAGCACCAAAATAAAGAATAAAATTTGAAATAACTTATAGAATAAAATATTGTCCAGTCCAGTATGAATATGTACACTTAACGACCAAGTTTTGTATTGTATCTGGCATTGCTAAAACTACAGGCAGACTACAATTATAAAACAGAGCAGAAAGTCAACACCATCAGTCAGAATTCTCTTTCTGTTCCCCATTGGCCCAGTTCAACGAGAGGAGGAGGCACAGACTGAGGAAGGCTGATTATTTTATATTGGTTGACAAAAATAAAGGGACAGAAAACTCCAGTATGTAGCTGGAAATGAATCAACAGACAACATATAAACATTTCTGAATCTTCAGCCATTTCTGATATGAATATGTCTGTCAAACTTGCATTTATCAATATTAAATACATTTTCCAAGTACCAAGTACATAGCATAATTCACACAACTGCAACATCACTTACAACTTCACAAATGGTGTTGCAGAGATAGTGTAATATAAATATAAATATAGAAATAGTGTAATGTAAATATTAAAACCATATTAGCATAATGTCATGTAAGCATCACTAACATGTTAAAACAAAATGTTTTGGACTGTCTTCGATAAAAAATAATAAAAAACTTGTTTTAAGATAAGATAAAATAAGATAAGATAAATCTTTATTGTCATTGTCACAAGGACAACGAAATTCAAAGGGTGCCATCAGTCGGTGCACATGCCCAAAAACAAAAAATAACTGTCTCACAATTCACACACAACGCAAGAATCAACAAACAACTGGCAAAAAAATAAAAATAAGAACAGCCACATTCTCACATACATCATTTATGATGATTAATGGTTGTTTTTGATTGGATTTAGTTTTGTAATTGTTATCGGGTAGAAACTGTCAGCAGGGTGTGTTTATAGTCAGAACAGACAATTAGAACGGTAATCATTTATGACTTTATTTATCTAATTATGTCTTTAGCTTCTTAAACTCCTTTTTGTTTTCTGTTGTTGTTGTTTTTGGTTGTTGTTATTTTTCCCTCTGATCTCCGTTTGTTGTCTTTGATAACTTATGACTTGACTAACCGTTTCCTCCAGAGTCAAATCCTTGTACATTTGAAGTCTCTCGGCTAAGTTGGTGTCCCTCAGTCCCTCAAGGCGATATCTTATTAACTCAGCATGCAGTGGACCGTAACTGTGGTTTTCATCCAAAGTATAAAGTGAGGTGACAAATGAGTCAACAGTCTTATTAGCTTGCTCTGTTGTTTGATTAAACTGGGCTCTCTCATGAATGTTTTTTTTTTTTTTCTTGGCACAAAATGTGCATATAAATTGTCTCTTACTGCCCTGTATTGCTGTCTCTGCCTGTCCAATAAAGTGAACTTTAGCAGTGCAGTTAGCCACTCAGCTAGCAGCTAGAGAGAACAAAGATGGCTGCAGCTTGATTAGCATCGGGGCAAGCATCTAGAGCTGCGGTTTGTTGCCTCTCATCTCTGGGACTGGAGTGAACGTAGACAATGTCACAGACAACATGTCTTTCTGGGGAACATATAATCCACAGATTCCTTCTGTGGAATTTTAAATAAATCAAAGCCCAAGGCTTATTTCTTCGGCCAGTATGCAGCTTCCAATTGCACAAATAGTAGCCTGCAATTGTACTTTGGATCCAGCGCTTCTTTAAAGAAACATTACCTCCCTTTTTTAGAAATTAGTCCCTCCCAGGCAGAAAGAGGAGAGGGACCTAATCACGCAGTGACAGCCACAAACAGAGCAGCAGCTTCTAGGCCTGTCATGTTAACTCACTTTGCTGGATGATAAATTGTCCCAGAAATGACTGCATTAACAAATCAGAACCAGGAAGAGGGTCTCTGAGCTGTAAATCATGCTTGTGTACATGCTGCTCATTGTGCTAATGTTGGAGAAATAACTTGCCGTTACAGGAAAACTGTTTATCCGCCATCATTGGTGGCCATGCTAGCTAGCCTTAGCATTCATTTAGCAGAGTGCAAGGGGGAGAGTGTGAGTGGTGCGTACACAATCTGATTGACAGCGCTAAAACCCTCCTCCTGCATCTGATTGGTTGCTTTTGACCTAGTAGTGTATTTCTGTAGTTAGTACTGATGAGAAGCCAGAGGAGCTTAAGTTTATTGCTGCACTGTCACATTATGGTTATAGTTTTAATAAATATGTAAGTTAGTTTGCAAGTTACATACTGCAGCTTTAGGTCCTTGTCGTGGGGTTGAATACTCAGAGTTTTCTTTCCACCTCTTCGTCCTCCTGGAACCAACAGTGAGTTAATGCAGTGCATTCTGGGAGTAACGGTTTTTATTCCAGCCTCTTTGTTCCCTGTAGTTCAGTCGTTCATGGCTGAAGGGACAACAGTGGTGTTGGAGACTCCATAATTAAAGGTAGAGATATAGTAGGTATAGATTGTGTGATAGACTGAGGTAGAAGGAGCAGCTGAACAAAACAAAGAAGAACACTCCAATCCTGTACGGGTTTCCCATGGCTACCTTTGTGAAAGACACCAAAACCAAAGCAGACAGCAGGCTGCACAGTACTGAGGCTCAGGGCCACTTCAATCTGACAAAATTCGGCCCAGATAAAGAGCTGCACAGATAAATGGACAGGCAGGTAGATTCTCTCACACATGCATCCAGAAGCTGCACATTATTAACTTGCATACTCAACACAGTTACAGCTCTGAAAGCAAAATGAGGATAAATATTTGATAAGGGAAGCCTTGTGAGTCGTATTTGTAGACAAATCACGTTGCTCCAATGTCAATGGAAGACAAAAATAACAATAACACACCCTGCTGGAAAAGATCTAGGTCAAACACATTGTAGATTCTCCAGATCTTTATGTTTGGACTACACCAACAGAACAAAATTCAACATATTCTCAGGATTTTGAGAATTTTTTTCTTTCTCTTCCAATTTGTTTTGGTCTAGTTGGCTAAAAACTGCCATATCAAGGCAGTTTCATAAGTTGAAGATAGTCAATTTTGTCCCAATTCAAGCATTCCAGTTCATTATGTATCATTAGCAGAGGCACCAGCAACGCTCTGATTTACTGTTAAAGGGGCAGTGATCTGTAAAATAAATTTTACATCCTGTTACGATTTTATTCCCTCATCGAAAACATACCATGCAGTTTCCAAGCTTTTGAGCTGGAGGATCATGGAGCAGCCCTCCCCCGCGACTTCTCTACTCAACTCCTTCAGACTAGCCAGCAGCAATTAGCAAATACCTTGTGCAGCTGCACATCTGCTGAGCTCATTATAGCAGCTATTCAGAGCAATGCTGGTAAAAACGTTGTTAAACAGTTAATAGAGGAGCCTTGTTGTGATGACTTCCTGAAGGCGGAGATTCAGAAAGAGAATGAGTTTCTTAAAGAGACAGAGACCTCTGTAGTTAAAGGCGTTAAATTAAAAAGTCAAATTACTTTTAAGTCATATCTTATATGTACCAAATTTTTGTAGCAACTGAAGGTAACATAGGTTCTTGATTGTGCTATAAAATTTCACTATGTGCCTGGAAAATACATATTTGTATTTAATTTGTGTGCATTTAAAATGTGTACATTTTAATTTTAAAATGTACACATTTTAAATGCACTGGGCCCTCTGGCTCTGTTTCAGCATCTTAGCATATTTGTGGTGCATAAAACTGAATACTGCTCCTTTTTGTTTGGTTCTGGATCTGGTTCTGGGTTGCAATGAGACAACCAGTTTAAATAAAAACAATTTATCAACTAACAATATTATTTTTAAAGTCTAGTCTAGTCTGGGTGAAGTGCTCTGTCCTACTGGTTTTAGTCAGTGTGATGTAAGAGGAAAAAATGACTAATTTGTAAGATATCAGTTACTTTTGTACATTTGTCTCATCAATGATTTTACCATAGTAGTTCTGCTTATTACCTGAACCCGCTCAGTAAATAGTGTTAACTCTGACTTCAAAGTCATTAAAAAAATTCACAACATTGTGAAACTTCCTCTTAAAGGGGACAAGACGGATTGAATCTCACAGAATCTCACAAATAAAGCCAACAATCGACAGACTCTGAGATACGTTTGCCTCACAGAAAAGTGCAAAGCAGCAGTGAAAATAAAAGCTATTTTGAGCTTTCCTTTGCCTCCAGTAGTCATAAATCAGAAATATGAGGAATCGTCAACAGCACTAATGTCTCCTCACAGAAGGTGAATGGGCCATAAAGATCGCAGGTTCCTGACATGATGTAATTGTCCGTACCGGCTGATGATCCACACCAGCAGACGTGTCCGAAGGCCAGACGAGGAACATGCTGTCAGAATTTATATCTCCCACAGCTGCAGTCTTAAAATATTTTATTAATTTTCTTCCACAAAGCATTGTCGTTTTTATGTAACTGTTGTGCTTTAAAATAATGTCAGGTTTTATCATTGGGCCTTGGGCGCTTCACATTATTAAATCTACTCATCCTTGAAAAAAGGGTAGAACACCTCTGGTGCTGAAAACACTGTTGTATGAAGGAGTGATGTCCTCACAAAGGCAGTGAAACATTTGTTCCATAATCGTTTTTTTTTATTTTGTAAATTTTTTTTCCACACAAAAACAAACTCCTCTGTACGATGTAACTTGCTTCCTTTACATTAGTATTTATTTTTGCCACAATATTATAAATTCCAGTGTATGTAAAGAAAGCTTTACAAACACCAAGGTGACCAAAGATCCTTTGTTACCCCGACTAGATCTGATCTGGATTCTAAATTCAAAAGATGTTATTTTACCTCTGCCCTTAAACCAGTCTTATGCTCAATGTACAGGCTTTAGAGCTCTTCTGGTTTGTCCAACATTAACCCAAAGTCTGGTACAATTCTGTAAATACACTGTGTGCTATCACAGTTGAAGAAAGGATTCAATGGGGTATTAAAAACAGCTATCTGGGCGTGCCGTGGTGGCCATATTTGGAGGCCTTGAGGTCTCGACGCGGCCGTCGCGGATTCGACTCCCGGACCCGACGACATTTGCCGCATGTCTTCTTCCCAGTTTCCTGTCAGCCCACTGTCATATAAGGGATACTAGAGCCCACAAAAAGACCCCCTGGAGGGGTAAAAAAAAAAACAGATATCTATTGTATGGATCCAACACTGTGTATTTTTTTTTACCCCTCCAGGGTTTTTTTTGTGGGCTCTAGTGTATATGAAAGTAGGCTGACAGGAAAGGGGGAAGAAAAGAGGTGAAGACATGCGGCAAATATTGTGTGGTCCGGGAGTCGAACCCGCGACGGCTGCATCAAGGACTCAAGGCCTCCAAACATGGGTCGCGCTAACCACGGCACGCCCAATCCAACACTGTGTATTATTATTTTTCTGTCTTATGTATTAGTTTTTGGAGGCCTAGACGTATTTAAAAATTCACAGAATCTTAAAGACGTGTCAGTTGTTCATGAAATACTCCAATTTTAGGGTTTTCATAAACGCCTAAAAACAACAGAAATAGCTCCAGAGCATCATCAGCAACTTTCAAAACGCCTTCCCCATTTAGCTTACTTTATCTCAGCGGTGAAATTTGGTACACTAGTAGAACTTCCCCGCACTTACACAAACGTCTCCACCCATTTTCTAAAAACTATTTAGTTCTATCCTGTTTTTGCCATTTTTAGCCTATGTATCAATCAATCAATCAAATTGTATTTGTATAGCACATTTCAGCAGCAAGGCATTTCAAAGTGCTTTACATCATATCAAACACAGAAACACAATGCAGCATAGAATCAACAATCAAAACACCACATTAAGTCAGGTTCCATCAATGTTTCAATCAACTTGAAATTCTAGTTGAGTTTTAGTTGATTTTCTCCAATTGTTTGTTTTGTTTTTTGCTGATCGGTTCAGAAAGACCTTATTTTACATCTGCATTCTGTTTCTTCATGGTGCTGGCAGGCTGTCTCTCAGGCTTTTCACTGTTTCACTGTCAAGATTAGTGTAGAAGGAGCCACAACCAAGAATTGAGTACAGAAAACATGGACATTACAAAATCATCATGCTAGATTCAAATGTGACCACATACATTTTGGGTAATACATTACATATCACTGTGTGTGGAATTAATCCATGTGCTATTTGCCTGAACTTTTTCAAGAAATTACATGTTCCATGATATTCTCATTTTTGAGAGGCAAATATTTATTTTTGCAAAATGTATTCTTAATTTGAAGAAAAATGCATCAAGACGTTTGCTGTGCTTCTTGTCTTTCATAGTGATCGTTTAATGTGCTGTGAAACCTGTTTTATTTTTTTAACTTGGGACAACCATATTAAGATTTTTTTTAATTGAAATGATGTAAAGACTCTTCCCAGCAGCCCAGGTTGAATTATGTCTGTATAACAACCTTGGATGCAAAGTTGTTGAAACTCAAGTTGGGTGGAGAACGTCTGTGAACATCATTTTCTTTTCCCAGATTCTCTTTTGGATTCAGGTTTGGTCCATGAAGAAATGGAAACGTAAATGTCTTGTTAGGTTTACAGCTGGTCCGTTTAATTAAATGTTTAGTTGTGACATGGTGACTCCCTTCACCTGAACAGTCTGAGTGGTTTAAATTAGTGACGTCACAGGCATCACATTTCTCAATAAAATTAGTAAATATGTTATATTTTGTGTTTTACATACCATCAAAACCAAATCATTTCAGCACAGATATAAAAAGCCAGTCAGGTTGTAACCTCATCTCAAAGTTTGAAAAGAGCTCAGTGCTAAAGTTGTTTGCTGTCCCCTACTGGACAAAGGTTTAATGTGTATAAAAGCTAGAAAGAAAAATCACATAAAATTACACATAATTACAAAGTTATTACATTCTTTCCTAAATATTCTTGTGATGTGACAACTCCAGAATAAATGACTAATTGTTTCTTGATGCTCTTTGCATAACTTACCGGTGGGGTCTATTGTTCCGCACTTTTTAATGTCTACGACGGCGTATTAGGGCCATTGCAGATCAAGATAAAAAAAAAAGGGTACATTTCTGCCAAAAAAAACTCAGTAATTTTGAGATTAATCTCAGAAATGTTTTAGAAAAGAACTTGGACATTTCTGAGTTTGAAGTCAAAAAATGGGCAGGTTCAGAATTACAGATCATATGTGTCATTTTATGTTATTTTTCTTAAAAAAAAAATAAATAAATAAAATGTGAACAACACATATTAGTGTTGTACACTCAGAGAGGATATAGGATGACAAGAAGTTCTAAGTTCGTGCTGTGAACTGATGGTGACTAAGTTATTACTGGAGAATGCAGCAGCAGGGTTTTAGTATCAGTATCAGTGACATTTGGCAGTTTGATCCATTAGGCCAGGCTCCAAATTATTTTTTTAAGCTTTGATGTATCTGTTGTGTTGCTGGTTCACAATAGTTTCTGTTACTCGTGGAACAAAATTCTCACATTTGTATCAAACTAACTACTAGCTGATTTTTATTTCATTTCTTTCCATAGAGTTGTTTATTAAATATTTTTGCACTTTTAGAAAGAGCGCCTCTACAATGTTAAACCTTCAGAGGATATAAATAAATTTCTGCCTGACAAAAACACACAAAAGTAAATCACTTATAGCCTCACAGCTATTAGATTTAAGAAGAAACTTTTGGTACCTCTGTAAAGGTAAGATGTCATAGAATGGTTTTCTGGTGTCAGCACCATTGTAGCTTTGACCCTGCCTGAAATATTAGGGACAAAATACAAAATATTTTGCATTTTTTGAACCTCGCCAAAATTTTCTTTGAAATAAACATTGCAAAACACTACCAAAATATTATTTATAGCACAAAAAAGTAGTACAGACTTTTAAATCTAAATGTTGTGTAAAAGTATACCAAATCTGGACTCAATCAGATGAATCATATTTATTTTAGAATGGTATTAGTGAGAAATTTCTTAGGCGGAGAGGCCATTTTGGCACATTTATCCAAAAATGTCACCAAACTGTGCCAAATGTGTTTTTTACATCAATACTGGGGGTTTGTTAAAATTAAATAGCTTATTACCATCTAATGATACTTTCTACATATAATATAACCATTGGTCATGACATTTACCCCATTTATATGCAAAATGTACCATTGTGCACAGTATAATATGTATAATAATGATGAACTGAAAGCTCTTTCTTTGATTCCAAATAGAAAATTTTTATTGAAACAAGGTAAAACTGTCAAAAATACTTTTTGAAGTAATTTCCAAGAACAAATAAACAATTTTGAAAATCCACCACCACCACCACCACCACCACCAAAAAAAAAAAAAAAAAGTTCAAAAATAAAAAAAAACTACACAACTACACTACCACAAACTACAACTTTTTGTGGTAGTCCTCAAAGCAATTTCTGTCTGGCTGAAGACAGAGGGCAACGTTACATTTGGGACAGTACAGTGGTGTTTTTCTCTTACTGCCATTCTGCTTGCACCACACACAAATCCTTCGCTTTTCCTCTGCTGTTCCCCCAAAGTATCTGGGAACTGACCCAGGGCATTTGAATGCACCGGGTTGAGCCGAAAATGATGTGCTTGGTTGAGGACAAGCCGTTTCTCCTTTGGACTCCAGTATGAGCTCCTCCATGAGTTTCTCTCTGAATTGCCGTTGGGAAATGGCCTTTTCCTCTCTTTTTTCTGCAAGCATTTTGAACATAATGAAACTATTTACAACAGAAATGTCAATAAAATGGTAAAAAAAAGTCTTATACCACTTCATTGTCTTGTTTCTGACTGAGTAGTATTGGATCAGGGCATCAGACAGATCAACTCCTCCCATAAATTTATTGTAGTCTTTCACAGAGTCAGGAACGGGAATATCTTTCACTACCCAGTGCCCTGCCTCTTTGACTCTCCTCTTTACAGTTGCTCCACTGAAAGATTTGTGGAAGGTGCTGCAGACCGTCACCTCCTTGGAGTCCTTCCACTTGTTAAATAGGAGTCCATCTTTTCTGATCCACCGCATCTCTCCCTTCTGTGCAGATCTTGGAAGGTTGTTCAGTGTTGTTTTGAAGAATCCCACACGATTTTCCCGGATGGTGCCACATGCAGCAGTGCTGTTTGAAGCCAGTTTTTGAAATAGGTAAGGACTACTGTAGAAATTGTCCACATATAAATGGTAGCCCTTTCCTAAAAGTCCAAAATCCATGAGGTCCATTACTGATGTGGTGCTGAGATCTTCTTCCCGAACAACGGCAGACTTCCCCTGGTAAATGAAAAAATTCCAAGTATAACCAGTCCTGGAATCAGCCAAAACAAACAGTTTATACCCAAACCTGGTAGGCTTGTCCCTCATAAATTGCTTGAAGTCAATTCTTGCTTTACTGGCCACCATCCGTTCATCAATACATATTTCTCGCATTGGTTGAAAATGAGCCTTGCAGGCAACTCTGATGTCGTCATAAAGTGGTTTCAGTTTGAATAGCCGATCATAGTGAGGAGTTCCCTTTTTTTGCTCATTTTCTTCATCTTTTTTGATGTTGGACAGGTGAAGGGACCAAAGGATGGACTCAAATCTGTCACGGGTCATGCAGCTACGTGGAAATGGAAAATTATATGGCCATTTTGTTCGCCAGAAGTCTGGCTTTGAAGGTACTTGTACCAGTCCGCTGAATATAATTATGGCTAAAAATTTGTAAAAATCGCCCACTGTCAAAGGTGACCATTTGAATTTTTTTCCAGCTGCAAGTAAACGGTGTGCATTTTCATTTGTGTTTTTGATTATTTCCCGAATGGTGTAGGCACTAAAGAAAAGCTTGAACAAGCTCAGGGGTGACCAACCTTTTGTAGAGTCAATCTGAGGTCCTGGGTCTTTCTTTGGAGTAAATAATGGACATCCGGGCTCCGTATCAAGTTCCTCTATAGTGTGCCAACAATCCTCGCCTTGTTGTTGGTGCGCTGAGGAGCTGACTTTCTGTTGTTTCCTTGCCTTTTTGTGTGTGGTTGTTGTTCTTTTTGGGGCTGGAGCGCTTCCACGCCCTGAAGACCTCAAAGGAACTGTTGGAACATATTCTTCATCAGCCTCTCCTGCACAATCTCCACTGTGGAAACAGAATGAAATATATTGAAGACTAAATTTGACAAAAAATGACATACTGAAAATGAAGCTGCATCACATAGTCTTATAAAATAAAGCAAACACACCAATGTTGCACTGTGACAACACATTTCTTATTTTGTAACAATTTTTTTTGGCATAATGGACATCTTACCTCAAAGAAGATGAAGAATCATGAGAGGTGGGGGGAGGTTCAGCTCCATCTGAGCTTGATGGTTCGGCTTTCACTTGACTATAAATAACAATAAAGTATTTGAAGAATGAGAGGTTTATTACAAAGTAATGAACCAAAGTAAACATGAAATCCTTACTAGTAAAATAAAACATATTTTAGTAAAACATAAATAAACAAATAACCACATGGTTTTACTTCCTGCCGTTATTACAAGCATATAATCACAGAAATAAATAAATAAATAAATAGAACCAAAACATCAAATATATTGTGCGAAATTGCGGGGGAAAACTTACATATCACCGAGATCAAGTCTCTCAGCTGTGTCCGGCTCTTCCTCTTCCTCCTCGTCCGAATCCCACCAGCTATCAGAAGAGTCTTCCATCTCAACATCGCTCCGAAACATTTCTTCCACTGACATCTTCCTCCGCGCCATTGCAGTTGGGCTAATTTTTGCTAGAGTTAGCTCCGCTCGTAGCAAATCGAAAAACCGTTGTTCTGTCGCAGAAGGCACAAGTGACATGAGAATTCTCGCTGTACACACCTTATTTGAATGCTTCGAACTACACCCATCGAAACCTATCCCGAAAAGAACCATTCACTGAGCGCATTTGAATAGTGTAGCTAGCGCACGGAGAGCGCAGACGTTTAGATCGGGTTCCGGAAAATACGTCATGATTTTGCATAGCCGACATCTTGTGCCATGCTCTGAGAGTCTTTCCACTGTCTCGTGAAGCCACAAAATGGCCGTGATGATCAGCTGATCGGGTGTTTTCCGGGCAGTTGCGTCATCGCCCGAGGACCTTTATATCTCATCAGCTGTTTTTAAATAGCTCTAAAATCTTAACATTGTGGGCAAAACCTTTATGCGGAATAATTTTTGAAAGATTAATGCCTCTTTTAGAGGATGATAATAATAAAAAAAAATTAAAGGCACGTGGAGCCTTTGTTTACAGAGCAAGCCGAGGTCACGTGGCAGCTGGACCCACCGGTCGGGACAACACAAAGCCATGTGTTGTCTGACCCGTGTATCTATTAAATGAGTGCTGTAGAAACGTATGAATTAATTACAGTAGTTCTCCAACACCGCTCACGACGTTGCTAGCTGCTGCTAGCTTTAGCTACATTCAGTAAACATATTGTGAAGCACAGCCGCATTATTTAAAACCCAGGTTAGATAGAAATGAAGCAAGCGGTGGTTTACTGTGTTCTCAGTTGATCTCGAAGAGAACGAGCAAAGTATACAAGTTCAAAACGGAATGTTTTAGCTGCCATGCTACATGGCCCTGACAGACAAATATGGCGGCAGTCACCAGAAAGGCGAGATGCTACAAGACTTTAATCGTTAACTACTTTGAGAAATCTACAACGAGCAGCAGAAATACATAATAGAGAATACTTATTCACACTTCAGTAATATTACATTCTCCACAGTATGATAAAAAACAGTGGATGGAGGTGGATTTTACAGGCAGTCTATCATACCTCTCTTGGTAGTGATGTGCCGAGGCTTCGAGGCGTGTGTCGAGTAATGGAGGGAGCGTTTCCGTAAAGCGCGTATCGAAGCCTGCTTCATTTAGGGGAGGAGCCGAACACAATGACGTCCGAAGCCTCGTTTCCCGGCTGTACCACGTGACTGCTTCGGGAAGTGGCTCAGAGTTTGGCGCGGGGTTTGACAGCTTTAGAAACCCCACAGGCTCCATTCAAAATGTGGGTTGTTGTAGGCGAGTTGCGGTCAGTTGAGAGAGTGGATAGAGTTTTGATAGTTTGGATAGCAGAGTTTGTATAGTGGTTATTTAGTTTGAGACAGTTAGTTTGGTGTTTGGAGAGTTTAGGAGAGAGAGAGAGAGAGAGAGAGAGAGAGAGAGAGAGAGAGAGAGAGAGAGAGAGAGAGAGAGAGAGAGAGAGAGAGAGAGAGAGAGAGAGAGACAGACAGACAGACAGACAGACAGACAGACAGACAGACAGACAGACAGACAGACAGACAGACAGACAGATAGATAGGAGATTTAGGAGCGCGAGGACAGGATAGGAGTAGGATGGAGCCGGCGAGAAAGAGGAGGATTTCCCCTATGTGGGAACATTTCTATTTGATAAGCCCTAACAAGGTAAGGTGAACTGAACATTTGCAGATGCATTACGTTTGCTTATGAGGAACTGTATTTTTCACTGTTTCTTATTTTCTGTAAAGGTGAGGTGTTTATTGTGCTCCAAGGAGTTGGGGTACAATAATAATACCTCATCCATGTAGTGTCAAAAAAGAGAAATCGTTTGAAACCAAAAACTGTGGAGAAATTGTTGTTTCTTAATAAAAATGCATGAAATCATCCAAGTTACACAAGCATTAGCCTATTCACCACCCCCTCCCTAGTTCCACAAGCACTTTCACTGTCCTCTGCCTGATTAAGCCCAGGCCATTTTTCTAGAGTCACAGAAAACCATTATTACACAACATGCCATATCACATGACACATGACTATTTTGGGAATAATTACACACAGAGAATACATTCAAACAATATTTTATTATACACATATGTGTATGCATAATTTATATAGACAAATGATTTCGTCCTACACCTTTTGTGAAGTTATTCCCAAGAGCCTTAATAGACAAAAATTCAATGCATCACACGTGTTAAGATACAGCTGGCTGTGATTATACACCTGGCCAGTAGGTGGTTTCGTGTGCACATGAAGCTTCAAGAAATGAACCCTTTCTCGAACCAGTTGGCTCAAGTGGTTCAATGCCTCATGAGGCTTCATCTCACCATCACTATCTCTTGGACATTGCTGCGAAAGGGAAAGAGGAAGGCGAAGAAAGGAATTATGGGATATAAAGTTGAACACAAATCCATCCGGGTCATCAGTCTGTGAGATGTTCAGGTGCTGTTGGAAAAATGTAAACCACTTTACCATTCAATTCCATTGCTTTAAGATATGGCTTTTTAACCGAGTTTAAAAAAAATAAAAATCCAGACTATAATTTATAAATACATAAACAAGTAATAATGATATCCATAAAGCAAAACTCATGCTATTTACTATTTTAAACTCTATTGAACAGCTTCTGTGTAGTTTATATGTTTCCTCAAACCATTACCCAGATATGCTTCGGTTAGTGAAGAGTACACAGTTTAATATGATTTGTAGTCAAATCTTAATGCTGTAGTGATCAGGACAGCTTGACTTATTTCACTATTAAAATCGCTAGTTTGATGAAACCTCAGGCTACCACCCAACACACTGCTACTTTCCTCTATTTCAGCGAACAAAAAAAAATCCTCATTTATGTTACTGTCCATTTTTACAATAAAGGCATTACTGAACGTTTTTTTTCTTCCACTTCTGATAAAAGTTAAAACATTAGATGAGGAACAGCCCTAGGATCAAGCTTTTCAATATCCAGATTAAATCCCTTTAAATTAACATTTTGGCCTCAATTTATGTTTTCCAGTGAAAAGAATTGAAGTATGCACCGATTACCATCTCTAAAACCCTGACCTGCCAATTTGGATTTTGGCTAATACTGATTTTCTTTCTCTGAATTGTTAATATATCAAGAAAGTCACTTAGTTGCCAACAGTGGGGTCACTATTAACTGCAAACATGCAAAGATGACCTGGTCAGCCCAACCTCTCTCATGCAAGGTCGGCTGATCTCCCAAAATTAAGAAAATCAGGGCCGATCTTGCAGCACTGATTTCTTCACCTCGACGCCTCCAGGTGTTATTAAACATATACCCAACTACATTTTTAGATTTATGCTCACATTTCAGTGCACCATCTAGTGGCAGCTCCATACGTAATGCAGGATCATTTAAAACTTGGACACACAGAACCCATCACTGAGCTCAGTTGTAGATGAACAATTTTATCCCGTCCGTTCTGGTATGAACGCCAAACAAGCAGGACAAGCAGCTTGGTGAACAGTTTTTATTGAAAACAAACAGGTTCTCTTCAGGCGATGCTGCCAGCATTGGAGGCGATCCTGGGCCACAGGTCAGCGCACTCTTTGGCCACTGGTCCTGTGATGGCTGAACCTGAACATGGATACAAATAAAAATCTGTCACTATTGGCTAAACATCAAGCTGGTTACCAAGTAAGGCACAATTCAAAGGTTTTACATTAAAACTGATAAGGAAGCCAGACAATGATGTGAGATATGAATAATATGAATACTGTCTCATCTCTGATTGAGATAAGTCAGTCACTGGGTCACTGCCTTCTCACCCAAAGAGATGAACTCAGTCTGCCCTTCTACGACAACTCACCCAGCCACTGAGCAGACAACGCAAGTGCTTTTTGAAGGGAGTGTTGGTTTAACAACTGCACCTAAACTAACCACGACATGTTGATGCCCTGGGACTGAACAGACCCAACCATGAGTGTGTTGGTGTTCCCTGGTTTCATCCCCTGGTTCTAACACGGATCTCTAAACCCACCTTTCATTTCTCCTTTGTTGTTGACGATGACACCAGCGTTGTCTTCAAAGTACAAGAACACACCGTCTTTTCGCCGATACGACTTCCGTTGCCGTATCACAACCGCAGGATGCACTGAAGGAACATTAGAAAACCTTTAGCTCCTGGAATGCATTACATCTATAATTTAACTCATTAAAAAATGGAGTAAAAATAAAAAACATTGAATATTTTACCATGAACACCTGATTTATGTTCCTGTTAATGCAGGACGATACGGCTGACAATGTATCACAATATAAGGGGTTCATATCAGACGATAGATAATTATTGATTAGTTTTTCGTTTTAAATATCTGACATGCTGCTAACTGCTAACACAACCTTTCCTGTTTTAACTCAGAATGATAAGATTATTTTCCTGGCTCTCCCTCAGACCAGCTGTTAACACAATGCTCTGGAGGGTCAAAGGTCAACACTTTTACACCATAATTCTTTTCCTATAAATTTCTGAGACGATCACTTCTCAAGTGTTAAACTGAAAAGTTACTTGAACCCTAAAATCAGCATGCAAGTCTGTCAATAAATAAATACATAATCATATGATCAATTAATGTGACCTCTATCATTTCTACTTGGACAAATATTGTTAAACAGAAGCTCTCCTATAAAATCGTTGAAAAGCCGCCATTTTGAAAAAACATTTGGCAGCCACTGTGAAGCAGTGAGTGTACACAACTTTTGCCTGTTATGTACACAAATATTGTACACAATATTAAGCTGAATGATTAATACTTTCTGAAGTGCAATTTTGGTTACAGAAACTTCATTATGCATTTTAATTACGGTTTCGTTTATGTATTTCAAATATTTTTCAATTCTAGTGTTGAATGTTCTTTAGACAATAACGTTTTATTTTTATTTATTTTTTGACATTTTAGAGGTTGTATTATGTTTGTTAAATGACAGTATTACCATTTATTGCTGTAATTCCTGGGACAATCCATCATCCCGCATAATTTATTATGACGGCCCGTATTGTGAGGATTAACTGACGACACAGAAGCATCAGTATGAGCGGAGGTGCTGCAGGCTGGTCAGACTCACCCTTCTTCCTGAGCTCAGGTTTGCCTTTTTTCACTGTGGCCATGACCATGTCACCCACTCCTGCAGCCGGCAGACGGTTCAGACGCCCCTTGATGCCCTTTACAGAGATTATGTACAAGTTCTTGGCACCTGTGGGACAGATGGGGCCCCATCAGTGAAAACAAGCGTCATGGGAGACATGAAGACATTAAAGACTGAGCAGCTTGTCTCATCCCTGATTGAGATCAGTCAGCCACAGTGAAGCTGCCGTCTCACCCACAGTGATGACTTACTGTCTCCTTCTACGACAACTCACCCAGCCACTGGGCAGACAGAGCAAGTGCTTTTGGAAGGAACATTAGAAACAAAACCTACCACCATTTTGTTTCATGTGGAACAATGGCTCTCCAAGTACAGCTCTGCCTGAACTTGATTAATAGTTTAAGAGAAAGAGACATGGGGGCTGAGTACTTAAGACCAAAGTGTGTGATTTAAGAACCATTATGGGTAAAAATAGAAATGTATAGCATTGTTTTAGATTTAGACTGCTAAATTTAGATTATTTACTTTTTAAAGGCCCCCTCTCTGATGACATCATCTTTCACTGCAGTCTGGAGGTCCATCATTAAGAGACGCAACATCACTTCAGACAAGAAGTCCTTGAGGCATTCTTTAACCAGGTGAGTAGTTTCATTTTATTAGTACGTCATCTGGTATTTATTAAAAACAGCAAAAGCAAGAATTTTTAATTTTTGAGAACCTTCCCCAGACTTTGTGGCTTTAAATGCAAAACTCCCATTCAGAGCATGAAGCTCTGAGTGGGAGTTTCAGATGTGTGCTCCCATTCATGCTCTGAATGGGAGCACACATCTTAAAAGTTACTATGATACACAGAGATGCAACTGTAGGATCCAGTTGCTTTTTTCTGAGTGGAAACCAAAAAAATAGTGTGAAAAACTGAATCTTAACCATATTAATGGCAGATTATTGTTCTCACAAGATGCTTCATTCAGTCATTATTCATGGAAACAACATAACTGCCCGTTCTCGTCATCTGCTGTTTAAACATATGTATATCTTCGGCCACATACCTGTGTTGTCAGCACAGTTGATGACCGCTCCCACTGGGAGACCCAGTGAGATACGGAACTTTGCACCAGATGAACCACCACGTCCTGAAATAGAGAAAACATCATGATCTTCTGCCTGGAGCCTGTCCTGAAAATTACTTACTTTAAACTGCAAAAATATAAGTAACAAGTTGGACTGTCACTATGTTTGCAGATCAGCTGTAATAAGCAACTTGAAAACCCGGCTTAGTGCCAACCATCACTGAAGTGACCATGTGAAGTTGTCTGCTAGTCTGTCTGCTCAGCCAGTTCTAATACAATCATTCATTAAAGTTAACAAAGCCATGTGTTGTCTGACCCGTGTATCTATTAAATGAGTGCTGTAGAAACTTATGAATTAATTACAGTAGTTCTCCAACACCGCTCACGTTGCTAGCTGCTGCTAGCTTTAGCTACATTCAGTAAACATATTGTGAAGCACAGCCGCATTATTTAAAACCCAGGTTAGATAGAAATGAAGCAAGCGGTGGTTTACTGTGTTCTCAGTTGATCTCGAAAGAACGAGCAAAGTATACAAGTTCAAAACGGAATGTTTTAGCTGCCATGCTACATGGCCCTGACAGACAAATATGGCGGCAGTCACCAGAAAGGCGAGATGCTACAAGACTTTAATCGTCAACTACTTTGAGAAATCTACAACGAGCAGCAGAAATACATAATAGAGAATACTTATTCACACTTCAGTAATATTACATTCTCCACAGTATGATAAAAAACAGTGGATGGAGGTGGATTTTACAGGCAGTCTATCATACCTCTCTTGGACATTGCTGCGAAAGGGAAAGAGGAAGGCGAAGAAAGGAATTATGGGATATAAAGTTGAACACAAATCCATCCGGGTCATCAGTCTGTGAGATGTTCAGGTGCTGTTGGAAAAATGTAAACCACTTTACCATTCAATTCCATTGCTTTAAGATATGGCTTTTTAACCGAGTTTAAAAAAAATAAAAATCCAGACTATAATTTATAAATACATAAACAAGTAATAATGATATCCATAAAGCAAAACTTATGCTATTTACTATTTTAAACTCTATTGAACAGCTTCTGTGTAGTTTATATGTTTCCTCAAACCATTACCCAGATATGCTTCGGTTAGTGAAGAGTACACAGTTTAATATGATTTGTAGTCAAATCTTAATGAATGATTGTATTAGAACTGACTGAGCAGACAGACTAGCAGACAACTTCACATGGTCACTTCAGTGATGGTTGGCACTAAGCCGGGTTTTCAAGTTGCTTATTACAGCTGTTATTACAGCAATGGAATTGAAAACAGCTTTGTATTCAATTAAAATGCATAATGAAGTTTCTGTAACCAAAATTGCACTTCAGAAAGTATTAATCATTCAGCTTAATATTGTGTACAATATTTGTGTACATAACAGGCAAAAGTTGTGTACACTCACTGCTTCACAGTGGCTGCCAAATGTTTTTTCAAAATGGCGGCTTTTCAACGATTTTATAGGAGAGCTTCTGTTTAACAATATTTGTCCAAGTAGAAATGATAGAGGTCACATTAATTGATCATATGATTATGTATTTATTTATTGACAGACTTGCATGCTGATTTTAGGGTTCAAGTAACTTTTCAGTTTAACACTTGAGAAGTGATCGTCTCAGAAATTTATAGGAAAAGAATTATGGTGTAAAAGTGTTGACCTTTGACCCTCCAGAGCATTGTGTTAACAGCTGGTCTGAGGGAGAGCCAGGAAAATAATCTTATCATTCTGAGTTAAAACAGGAAAGGTTGTGTTAGCAGTTAGCAGCATGTCAGATATTTAAAACGAAAAACTAATCAATAATTATCTATCGTCTGATATGAACCCCTTATATTGTGATACATTGTCAGCCGTATCGTCCTGCATTAACAGGAACATAAATCAGGTGTTCATGGTAAAATATTCAATGTTTTTTATTTTTACTCCATTTTTTAATGAGTTAAATTATAGATGTAATGCATTCCAGGAGCTAAAGGTTTTCTAATGTTCCTTCAGTGCATCCTGCGGTGGTGATACGGCAACGGAAGTCGTATCGGCGAAAAGACGGTGTGTTCTTGTACTTTGAAGACAACGCTGGTGTCATCGTCAACAACAAAGGAGAAATGAAAGGTGGGTTTAGAGATCCGTGTTAGAACCAGGGGATGAAACCAGGGAACACCAACACACTCATGGTTGGGTCTGTTCAGTCCCAGGGCATCAACATGTCGTGGTTAGTTTAGGTGCAGTTGTTAAACCAACACTCCCTTCAAAAAGCACTTGCGTTGTCTGCTCAGTGGCTGGGTGAGTTGTCGTAGAAGGGCAGACTGAGTTCATCTCTTTGGGTGAGAAGGCAGTGACCCAGTGACTGACTTATCTCAATCAGAGATGAGACAGTATTCATATTATTCATATCTCACATCATTGTCTGGCTTCCTTATCAGTTTTAATGTAAAACCTTTGAATTGTGCCTTACTTGGTAACCAGCTTGATGTTTAGCCAATAGTGACAGATTTTTATTTGTATCCATGTTCAGGTTCAGCCATCACAGGACCAGTGGCCAAAGAGTGCGCTGACCTGTGGCCCAGGATCGCCTCCAATGCTGGCAGCATCGCCTGAAGAGAACCTGTTTGTTTTCAATAAAAACTGTTCACCAAGCTGCTTGTCCTGCTTGTTTGGCGTTCATACCAGAACGGACGGGATAAAATTGTTCATCTACAACTGAGCTCAGTGATGGGTTCTGTGTGTCCAAGTTTTAAATGATCCTGCATTACGTATGGAGCTGCCACTAGATGGTGCACTGAAATGTGAGCATAAATCTAAAAATGTAGTTGGGTATATGTTTAATAACACCTGGAGGCGTCGAGGTGAAGAAATCAGTGCTGCAAGATCGGCCCTGATTTTCTTAATTTTGGGAGATCAGCCGACCTTGCATGAGAGAGGTTGGGCTGACCAGGTCATCTTTGCATGTTTGCAGTTAATAGTGACCCCACTGTTGGCAACTAAGTGACTTTCTTGATATATTAACAATTCAGAGAAAGAAAATCAGTATTAGCCAAAATCCAAATTGGCAGGTCAGGGTTTTAGAGATGGTAATCGGTGCATACTTCAATTCTTTTCACTGGAAAACATAAATTGAGGCCAAAATGTTAATTTAAAGGGATTTAATCTGGATATTGAAAAGCTTGATCCTAGGGCTGTTCCTCATCTAATGTTTTAACTTTTATCAGAAGTGGAAGAAAAAAAACGTTCAGTAATGCCTTTATTGTAAAAATGGACAGTAACATAAATGAGGATTTTTTTTGTTCGCTGAAATAGAGGAAAGTAGCAGTGTGTTGGGTGGTAGCCTGAGGTTTCATCAAACTAGCGATTTTAATAGTGAAATAAGTCAAGCTGTCCTGATCACTACAGCATTAAGTATCTGTTTTGTAGATGTGGTGCAAAGGTTTGGATTCAGATAGAAAACCAGTTTGCCAGGAACCTTTCAGGCTGCTGATCTATAAAAGACCTGGATAAATGATTGGTTGGTTTAGAAAATAAGGTTCTGGTTTGGACAAGGCGATTCTAGAGGAGTTGTGAAGATCATCCAAACAGTAGGGGGCGCCTTCAGAAAGTTTAAAAAAGTGACCAGATGAAAATCTTGAGTGGAGGAGGGAATTGTTCAAAATTAAGAACCATAATAAAATTACAGAGATTTATTAAACGAGGAAAATGGGCGTCCAAAAACTAGATAGTCATAAAGGACACAAAAAATCACGGATAAATCAACACAGATATTTATGAAAAGATTTGGTCTGTGGCAGGTTCAGAACAGGAAACATCTGTATGCGACACATACAGCTCTACAGAAACAACTTCTATTTGCTCATCAGAATTCAATAAAACCACATAAACATATTCACATTATCTACAAATGTCTATTAAATACATAAGGAGGTTCCTGCATCTTTCTCCCAGTGTTAGTATTTATTTAAATGTTTTCACACGATACATTTATAATTTCACTCTTTTTGTGGTGTTTATTGCATTAGGTTGTTTACTATTTTGGGTGCACACATTTAGTAAACACCTTTTGTTTATTTGAATCATTAACTACTTTTTTTTGCTGAGTTTGAAGGACTGGCTGGGGGAGAGGACTGGTTGAAAGACAAACCATTATTTTTATTTTTATCTACAACTACTACTCAGTGGTAGTTGTTATTGTGTCTTGTCTCTATGCTGTAACTGCGAAGTAATTTCCCTGCTGGGATGAATAAAGTACTTCTATTCTATTCTATTCTATTCTAAACCAGGAAGTGGAACAAACCATCAGGCTGCTGGAAGCAGGACTTGATGTTAAAGAATCTGCCTCTCTCTCTACTAACAGTATAACTGCTAGAACATTTTTGGTGTTAGGTTGTTTTGTTGTAGTCAAAATGTTTTGGTTTGAATTAGTTATTTATGTATATTAATTGTTTGTCTTTGTCTTTTCTCCACCCCTCCTCGTTTGTGTAGGCCAGTCTTTGTGTATAAATCCCTGTGTGTTCATTGTGTGAGGTCAGTTTTTGGTTTGTTATCCTGAGTTAGGTCTGCCTTAGTTGATTTATTTTGGGCCCATTTTGTTATATTTTTGAGATTTGATGTTGGAAGTCTTTTTGTGAAGAATTTTTGGGAAAATAAATAGAAAATATTTTTTTATATACGCCTTTGTCCTTGTGCCTTACTGGTCGGACTGTAACAAGGTCCAAGTCACATTTTTTAGGAGAATTTAAATTTTCTCTTGTTTTCTGCAATAAATGTAAAAAACTGAAAATGTGACTCATCACATCGGCTGAACTGCACAGTAGCATCAATTCAGATCAGTTAATCATAACCAGATCAATTTCTCATAATCATATCAGAATATGTTAACAAGATAAGTTTATCTTAACCAGATCAGTGTAGCTCCACTCAGTCTGACAGGTGAGACAGAATGGAGTCAGGATGTGTTGCTGCAGGTGAACATTAAATACGTTAAAATATGGTAATATAATCAAATATGTTTTTGTAAATGTATATATTTGTTAGTACAATATTCACATGTCATTACTGTAATTCCAGTTGATTAGTGTCACAGTTAGAGCTCCAGACAGAAAGGTCAGGTAGTCTCAGTGAGAACATCAGAACGGTTCTGGTTCTGGTTCTGGTGTGATGAGGTTTCTTCAGTCTGTAACAGGAATTATTCGGACTTTGACAAAAACTAAACAGAATCTGTGTGTCACAAACAACAGATGTGGGCAACATCTGGCTTCCACCAGATCTCACCTGTTTGAAGTTGTGACAACAGTCGCTACGTTTCCGACACTTTTGACCATTTCCTCCATGTAATGTTGCTGTTAGTAACTCTAATTTGATCTAATTTCATCGTTAGGATGTATGTCAGTATTTATCAGTGAACCTAAACTTAACTTAAATAATGCTGAATGCTGGTGAGCATCAGGAACCAGGGGCTGGAGTCATGATTCCCAAACATTCACTGCTCTGAGTCCCACTGACTGAGAACTGGGGGTTGTTTGTAACTGACCAGTAACTCTGCTTCAGTCAGTTTGCTTTAGGGTATCAGATCCAGTCTAGGGAACAGTCTCCCCGCCACGTCCTCATCCATGGGGGCGTCGGTGCGGGTACGGAGTGTGGAGCTGGGCAGGGAGCGCTGTTCGCAGGTGGCCTGGGGGTGGGTGTGCCACGTTCCGTCCCTGTAGGTGCAGTAGCACACCGTCTCCTCGTCGATGTTCACACGTTCCCCTGCCGGGATCACCCTGCTCCCGGCAAAACAGTTGGGACCTAAAAGCAGAGAGACGGTGCAGGGCTTCACCCAGTGCTTCCCCACAGGCATTCATTCGGCTACACATAAATGTTAGTTAATCAGTTAAAATTTTACTTTTGGAAAAGAATAGCAAATACAAAACATGGTTTCACTTATTAAGGAATAAAAGTAAAGAAGTAAACCACATACTCTGAAGGTAGCAGACCTGCATCTAATCTTCTGGTTTGAAGAGTTTCAGTCTGGTTTCAGAACTAATCATAACGCTGAAACAGAACTACTGAAAGCTACGAATGATATTCTCTTGGCTTCAGATAATGGACTATCTGTTCTGGTTTTGGTCTCAGAGCTGGTTTTGATCCAGTCCAACACAATATTCTCTTAGAACATCTTGAACATGTATGTAGATATCAAAGGAGCAACTCCAGACTGGTTTAAATCCTGTCCGTCTGACAGGTCCCAGTTTGTCCATGTAAACGATAAATCTTCCCTCTCCAGATTTACTTGTGGAGAACTGCAGGTCTCTGTGCTTGGACCGGTTCTTTTTGCAGTATGCTTCCAATTGGAAAAATCACCAGACACCATGGGAATAATTTTCACTTTTATGCTGATGATACCGAGCTTTGTCTGAGGTCCATAAATCCTGATGACTCCAATCCGTCAGGTTTTATGGCCAGACAGACGTTGTTTTTGGACCAGAGCCACTGCCTTTTATTAATACCTGGATCACGAATGATGAATTTTAGCCTTTATCTCAATATTTTATCATGATAATTTTGATGAATGCAAAATGCTTGTTTGTTGTGTTTTCCTCATGTAAAGCACATTGAATACATTTTTCTCCTGAAATGTGCTGTAGAAGCAAACTTCCCTTGTCTTGATGTTCTCTTTCTGAAATACTGTGTTACTTCTATGCTAGTTCCTTCCTCGCTCCTTCCAAAAAGTTCCACTTTTGTCTCAGCCGTCCACAGAATATGTCCCCAAATATCTCTGACCCCGAGATGCATTTAGGTAAATGTGGCTCTTTGTGTACTTTCAGGTCTGGAAGCCATTTTGCCCAGCCTCTCTTATTGTTGAATCATGAACTCTGTCTTTATATGGCATCTTGGATGACCTGTTGATGTACTCTCTGAGTGACCCGTTCTTGGAAAGAAATGAGCCTACTTCATGTTGTCAGACAGGTTCTGTTTAAGTGATTTCTTGATTCTGCACACCTGGTAGTAATCACACCTGGCTGATGAAACTGAACTCATCTGTCCACTAATGAGATCAAATTCTTTAAAAAGAGGGCAGCACATCTTAATACAGGGTCAGCTTATTTTTTACTTTTAACAAATGAAATGATATTTTAAAAACGATTTTCTGTCTTCACTCTTGCTATCTTTGATATTAAAATGTGTTTGATGAACTGAAACATCTAAGTGTGACTCATTGGAAGGGAGCAAACACTTCAATGACACAAAAAAACATTTGATCATTTTCATCTCTCAGTCCCAGGCGGTTCCTTCATGTGGCAGCGACATTTGAAACAATTAGCAGCAGCGGGAGGCGGAGGGGACAGGAAGCTCAGTCAGTCTGAGGCCAGATCCCACCAAGACGCAGCTGACATGAGGGAAATTGGAGCGATGGCAAAATAAAATAAAAAAAACAATGACGCAACAAACCAAACCATCTGTTCCGCTGCCTGTAAAGACGTAACTGGATGGCACAAATTTACTCTCGCTGCCAAAGCAGCATGACCCCGGAAGCAACACCCAGAGCCTGCCCAGGTTCCAGTTGAGGTCAGACCATTGCTTTGCAACTTGTGTTTTTTATTTTTTTTAAAAAGAAAAAGAAATGCAGCAGTGCACAATGATTAGATTTTTCTGCAGCTCTCCACACTAATTCCACTAATATTTAAGAGGGTCTTAAAGGCTGAGAGGACGTGTGTGTGACATAACAGGGACGCTTCTGTAAGCTGCAGGGAGGCTGAGGTGATGTAAGCGGCGCTGCAGGGTGAACACACACACACACACACACACACACACACACACACACACACACACACACACACACACACACACACACACACACACACACACACACACACACATACACACACACAAACAGCTGCAGTAATGGCCTCAACTGACTTGAGGTCTGGTCTTAAGTGATGGGGAAGAGAACAGGCTTTAACTTACTGTTAGTTTATAAATCACTGAACGGTTTAGCACCACAACACATTACAGATCTGCTGCTGCTAGATAAACATTCTCTGGTTTTCTAGACACAAACTCACCTGGTTAGACTTGTTTTTGAGCCATCATAAATGAAACATTAACTAATATTTTGATGTGAATTGATGGCACTTGACAAAATGAAATGTTGACTGGTTTTCTTAATTGTTGATGACTTTGTGTTTTTGTGTTTTTATGATGTGAAGCACTTTGAACTGCCTTGTTGCTGAAATGTGCTGTACAAACAAGTAAGTGAAATGCTCAGCCATAACAATATGACTGGTTGTGAGTGAAGAAGGTGGCCTGGTGAATTATCTGACACCAACACACATAAAATCAGACATAATATCACAGCACAATGATGCAACCAACACAAATTTTACACGACTTCAGTCAGTCCTCTAGGAATCCTTCTACTGACACAGAGCTAAACGGGTTTAAATGACCCACATCTTAAAATGTACACTAAAGCCAACGTATAGGTTCATTCCTTGTAATCCCTGAATTCTAGTCCTGTCATCTGCTTTTACTAATACATGTGAAAGAAAGGTCTGCTGTCAGGAAGTCAGTGACCTTTCAGAGTGGAACCAGGACAGGATGCGACCTGTACAATAAATCCAGCCAAGAAAGTTCCTCTCACTCTGTATTCCACAGTGGTGTTCTAACCAGGCTGAAGCAGCTGCTTTTCTTCCTGTAAAGTGCCTTGAGGTGACGTTTGTTTCTAATAACATAAATGGATTTATCTGAACTGGGAACTGTGTCTTTGCTCAGCCACATTCAGGAGCCTCTGGAGCTTCACCGGTACTCACAAGTAAGAAGTAGAGTCTGGGCAGGGATTAAAAGTTTAAGATGAAACCATTTGGATGTTTGTTTGCTTGTGTTTTTTACTGTGTTTTGATTCTTAACCGTTTGGGGGCCAAAGTGGGCCCCAAAGCAAGCTGGTGCCAAGTTTTGTCAGATTAGTTTCAGAGAGCTTTGAGTTCTTTCAGAATAAAAGAAGTTTATTCTGCGTTTTTGCTTCCTCTCCTCTCAAACCTGCCTGGATATGACAGAACAGTCCCTGAAGATGGAGAGAAGGGTGAGATAGTCGTAGTTAGTGGGTTTTGCAGCAATGGCAGCACTGATGCCATTGCTGCCAGGTTCCACCAGGTGTTTGCTAATTGCTGCTGACTAGTCTGACGGAGCTGAGTGGGGGAGAACTGCTCTGAGACTCAGAAGTTTGGAAGCTGCAGCTCAGAGGAGGAGCTTCACCTCAAGGGCGGGGCTAGGTCCACCCAGGCATTTTGCACTGTGGAATGGTTGCCATGGAGATCAAATTATTTCTCATACATGAAAAAAAATCAAGGCAAGGCAACACTACAGGTATGTTTTTGATGAGGACAGTTGTTTATGTTTGTTATATATGTGTGTGTGTGCGCAGGGCTTGTTGTTTATTCACTCTTTCATCTATTGTTCCATAATAACACACCTCAGATACTGAGAGCTGTTTGGTTATTATTTCCTAATAATCAGATGGGGCCCTGACTTAATGACTCTGATTAAAACCTCCAACTTTGGCTCTTGTTAAGAGTTACTCTTAGCTAAACCAAAACATTACTGTACAGTAACTCAATGCATTTATTCTTATTAGACAGATATTTTTTTTTATTTTGTGGTAGCATGTCTAACTAATTTCAAATCGCCAAAGGCAGTAAAGTTTGACAGTGACATGACTGGAGCTGGACCAGTCTTACCAGTCTTACAGATGGGACAGCAATGGTTGGGCTCATAGGTGGGGTTCACGCAGTGAGGGGCCGGGCAGTCGGAGATGCTGCAGTACACCTCTCTGTTGGCCTCGCAGCGACACCGCTCACACCTCGACACCTGGAAGACACGAGACGCCGCGGCCATGTCCACTTCATTCCCAAATTATTCCCAACGGAAAATCTCAAAAACAATTATAAAATATAAAACAAAGTCATGCTTTGAAGTTCGAAAGGATCAAGCATTGTCACAAAGTGGAGAAGAGTTTGGAAACAATAGTGTGAACTTGATTCGCTTTTTTTTCTGTTTCAAATTAACACTTTGAAACAGACATGCAGACGGTATTTGGCTCGGGCTGCACCGATAAATCGGCATCGATTTCCTTAATTTTGGGAGATTGGTGATCGACCGATGCTTACATGTGAAGCTGATCTTATCCACTGATCTTATCTACCTCAGCAAAGGTCTAAATATCAGTCGGAGGGTCAGCCTCATGAGGTGAACCGGCACAGGGAGTGGAGGAGCAGGACGGGACGGGACGGGACCGGACAGAGAGGAGGGATGGAGAAGTCTGATTCTGTCTCACCCTGAACTCCTCCAGCAGTCTGTAGGTTTTGCCTCCGTAGACGCAGACTCTGGCCATGGCCTCACACACAGGGCAGCACGCCTTATACCTGATCCGTGTGCACTGCGGGTGGATGCGGGGACACCTGGGTCGGACGCACACGGGGCCGTCCACGGTGCAGGTGCAGGGGCACGCCGTGGGGCTCGGGTAGTAAACCTCTCCGATGCTGTACACGAAGCCATGGTCGTCAATGCACCACTTGCCCCGGTAGTCCCCAAACTCGTAGTCCGGCTCTGTCTTGGTGGAGTACTCGTCCGCCGCGCGCCCAGGAATCAGCAGCAGCGCCGCGAGCGCAACGGAGAGGCCGGGGAGCGCGCGCTTCACCATGGTGGCCAGGTTGAAGTGAGCGGCTGCTTCTGCTGCGCTCCAGTGAGCGCATCCTCACACTCAGCGCATCCTCACACTCAGCGCATCCTCACACCGACAGGGCGGCAGTGACGCGCGTGGGCGTCACTGCCGCCCTGCATCCCGCTGGTTCACCCAGAGGCTTCAAAAGTGTCAGGTTGTTTATGGATCTAAAATATTGATCTGACTAAACTCTTAATGGATTTCTGTCTTTATGGTTTTTATTGGTTCTCAAAAGAGAATGAACTTTGGAAACAATCTGCCACTTCATTAACAATAAAACCAGGGGCCCCAAACGGCACGAGGTTCTAGTCGGGGGACCCTTTGCAAACTCAGACTACGCTACTAATGACACTAATTTTCACTTTTTTTCTCACTTTTATTTACTGTTCAATAATTATTACATTCATTTAGCATAAATGCTAACGTCATACTTTCTGATTTTAGTTGGCAACAAGCTATGTGGTGGAAAACGTTTTGCCAAAAGATGACAGGCAAATAAAAAAAATCACTTTAGGACTCGGGGCATTATTTTAGGAAGGTCGCAGTTATGACTTTATTAATCTGATTTATTGTGTGCTTAGCTTTGTCACTTTACTTTTATGCCTTTATTTATTTTACTGATGTTCAGCGCCTAGTTTCAGCTGTTATTGGTGTTAATGTGTTTTATAAAGAAAGTTCATGATGACGTTGAATACATTACCAGATCAAATTTTCCACCACAATCCCCTCTTTCAATAAGAAAATTTCTTATTTTTATATTTATCCCATAAAATTTTATTTCCTCTCTAAAGTTGAGTTTTTTTGCAGCAGGGCTGCTGGACGGTTCCTCTGCTGCTTTTCCATTTCTAGTTTGAGGAGTAAAGCAACGTGATACATTTGACTGATAGCCAATCAGAAAGAGGACTATGGTAAACATTGTTTTTAATTTTCCCTTTGTGTGGCAACAATAATACATAGCTATTTTAACCCAGATTTTATAATGATTAAAATAATTACATTCATAAAATCCATTTATTGGATTACATATTTTCCTCGTCTTCCCTCTAACTTCCTGAGGTAATAATTTTGGTTGCAATTTCATAAAAGAAAAAATGTGGGTTCACTTTTCAGTTATATGTTCATATTTGTAATTCATTTAAAAATGTCAGTTTCATTCTGAACTAAATATTTAAACATTTTTTGTTAAGTGAATTGAGATGACTGAATTGCCCCTTTAAGACTAAAATGAATTGAACTGAACATAAGTTCACATGGAAAGGTCATAGTGCATGTTAGGTTCATGCTGAAATGTCATCTATGAGCTAAATATGGCCAACATTTTGTGAGTAATGTACATCAAGGTAAATAAAATAAAAAAAAACAGTCATTCACCCACAGATTGGGAAATCAAATTTATTTGAATCAATAAGATCAGACAGTACAAAAAGAGGCAGATTACTAAAAGGTCCATTTCAAATAAGAAACCAGTCCTTTGAATGGATAAATGAGGTTACCTTTGAATGGGTGGTCCATGCACTTCTCTGATGTATGTAAATGATTCTAATGTCAGCAGAAACAGGTAAATAAAAGACAGTCAGTAGAAAATATGATGAAAACCATTACAGAAACAACATGGAGGACATATCTGGTGTTTCAGCAAAAACATGGGGATGAAAGAACGATGCTGACTTTAAACTCACCACATCATCAGATATCAGCTGGTTTAGTTTTATTCCACATATTGTAAAGGTTCCTCATATCTACAGGAACCTCAAACTGTTGCAGATTCATACTTATCTGAGCATGCAGAAGGTTGGGAATCAACAGAAACCAAACAGAGCTTCTTCCAGCCAGCTGAGTCAGAAATGTTTCAGAAAAGCTGAGTTGGTCAAAGTGAAGGTTTACAGGTGGAGTATAGTCTCAAGTGTGTGACAGGAAAGCAAGAAGTAACAGAACCAGTTGTGTGTTCCCTACAGACTAGCAGAACGTTGGTCTGTCAGGTGAGCGGATGGAGCAGTAATGAACCTGTCTGGTTCACAACTTTACCACTAGAGGGCCCACCTCTACAGCTACTACTCTGTTCTAACTAAACTCACACATCGTACTGTTGGCTACTCTGATTGGGCAAAAGTAGAGGTGGTGGGGGGGCTACTTCTTCTGAGGAGGTTGGGGGTCCTGCAGCCCCAGGGTTGGGGGCTTCCTGTCCCACTGAGGGGTCCGATGACGCTGTGGCCCCGACGCTGCCATCTGCTGGAGGGGGCAAGCTGTTGCTATCATCACTGGGGGCGCTGCTGACCGGAGTGCTGCTCTCCCTTGGGGGCTCAGGGGGAGGGGCTGCTTTATCAGAGGCAGATGGGGGGTCAGGCAGGGGAGGGGCAGCAGACTGCTGGTCAGAGAGAGGCTCAGCCGGCGCCACCTCATCTGGGGGAGCAGGACACACACATGTTTACACACTTAAAGGTGACCCATCATGTTTCTTGAACAGGTTAGGGGGGAAAAAACAACCTTTTTTGCACAAATCATTCTTAGATAATGAGATTTTATACTGTTCAGTTCTGCCTACTGTGAGCTCCTTTCACAATGAGCTGTTTTAGTCTGCTGTCACTTTAGACCAAACAAGCTCCTGGCCACGCCCCCTCAACAATGTGAAAATGGCTGCAAACAGGTGTGCATCTGTGAAAAGCAAAAGTGGAGCCTCCTGCACAACCAACAAGAATGCAGCAAGTGGTTTTTGGATGGTAAGTCAACAACAAAGCTGGTCTTTTCCAACAAGTTTTGCTGTACAGCGAATATAACAGGAAAACCAGCTGAGCAAACGGGCTGGAGCTACAGTGGGGTTGCTACAGATCTGCTGTTGGTGTATCAACCTTCCAGACCTCTCAGGTCTTCTGGTTCTGGTCTGCTCTGCATCCCCAGAACCAAACAAGAAGCAGCATTCAGCTTCTATGCACCACAAATTTGGAACAAACTTCCAGAAAACTGTAAAACAGCTGAAACACTGAGTTCCTTTAAATCTCAACTAAAAATCCTCCTGTTTAGGATTGTATTTGAAACGTAATCAATTACCAATTTTATGATGGAACCTGACTTAATGTCGTGTTTTGATTGTTGATTCTATGTTGCTTTGTGTTTCTGTGTTGATATGATGTAAAGCACTTTGAAATGCCTTGCTGCTGAAATGTGCTATACAAATAAAATTTGATTGACTGATTGATTGCTAGGTGACCAGCAATGCCTGACGATTTGTGACATTACATTCTGGTTTTGAAATGACTCATCTTCCAGACACCAAAAACATAAACTTATTGTGCTGCTTTTAGAAGCAGTAGTAACCACATGGAACAACAAAGACGCACAAAATATGAATTTTACACAATATGTCCACTTTAACTCTGAAAATGAATCAAATATTTTGGTTAAAGTGATGAGTTTTATAAGAAAGCTCCATTGCGTGCTCACAGCGTGGAAGCATTAGTACCTGTCTCCATTGCTGTGGGCTTGTCTTCCTCTGTGGTTCCTGAGGTGGTGCTAGCGTTGCTCTGCTCTGCAGCTTTGTTGGCTGCAGCTTCCTGTTGCTGCTGCGCTGCTTTCTCTGCCTGCTCGGCCGCTTCTCGCTCACGTTCCTCGGCTCTCCGCCTGGCCGCCTCCTCTGCAGCCGCCATCTCGGCCGCCAGCTTCTCCATGTCCACCTCTACCTTCAGGCTGCACAGCTGCACACGAGACAAGGCCAAACACAGCACTGAGTACAGACAGGCTGTTTCAGGCAGGACGGTTTTACAACATGAACAACATATTTCCTCCACAGTTTTAACAGCTGTGGACAATACAACTTTTATTTTTTTAAATGCCAGACTGTAGAGGTCTGGCATTTAACAGATCAAACTAAACTCAGATACTGGTTGTTAAAAACATCTTGAGGCGACCTGGAGACGGGATTTAGGATGAACCTGGCACCTTCCAGCACTAGATATTCAAAATTAATGGTTGGATTTGATTGGATAACAAAACTTCAACAAGAGAACCAACAGCAGAAACAATTGACAGAATTCTCAAGCTCATTAAATAACATCATTTGTTGTTATGACTATACTTGTTACTTATGATGTGTCAGGGATAATCATATTTTACATATTCTTTTAAAATCATTTTTATCTATTTGCTTGTTGTTGTTGTGGCAAAATAATTTCCCACATGGGATTAATAAAGTTTTTCTTTCACAGAACGAGAATAAAATTGGAAAGTTGTGGAAAGAAAATATCAAAGTGGACAAAAATGTTGCGTACAAAACAGAAAATCAATAACTGAACTGGAAGAAAGCTGAAGGCCAGGGGGAAAAAACATGTCCTGATCCTATTTTTATAATTTCATAATAATTTCCACAAACACACATTACACCTGTAGCTATGGTGAGGCTGGATCTTATTTAGCTCCAATCGTTGAGTGGAATCTCACCCGCTTGAGTTCAGTGTTGAAGGAATCAGTAGTCTCCAGGAAGCGTCTCTTCTTCTCTTGGTGGCGATCTTCAATCTGCAGAAGCTCTGCCTCCAGCTTTCTCTGAAATGACCCGCAGACAGCCACTCAGAGGAAACCACCATCAACCTTAGCATAACCAACAGCAACACGCCTCATCCAGCCAACTAACCTGGTGCACCATGAGGGACTGGACCTGCCTCTTGAGGACCTGCATGCGGGCCGTGGTGACCACAGAGCGGACGTCGGGGACGACGATCTCGCTGAGGATGTCGCTGATGAGTCGGTGGTTCCTCTGGAAACGAGCGGCCGCCGAGTGCTTCACTGAAAAGCCGTCATCGTAGTCTGGGCACAGAAGGAAAAGCCAACATCATGCTTCAATTAGCAGCTAGCTAAACCAGAGCTGTCCAGTTAGCATGTAGCGCCTCAGCTCCCTGCGCTGGTCCTCTGGAGGTTCAAGGGGGCTTGTGAAAGTGAACTTGCCATCGGGGTCCTCGGCAGGCTGGATGCTCATGTACGGCTCTCCCTTGTCCATCCGACTCTGCCTCTGCCTGCTCTCCTCCTCCAGGGCAGCTTCAGCGCGGTTCTTGGCGTTCACGTAGGCCAAGTAAGCTGGAGAGTTGTGGTAAGCTTTCAACGAGTCGTTGTACTCGATCTGCAGGCAAATACGCTCAGTTAGGAGCCAACCTCCAGGAACGGATCAGCAAACATCTGGATAACGCTAGGAGGGGTCCAACAACTGAACCATTCATTTAGGAATCAGTTATTGATTCCTAAATTAATGGTTTAGGAATCAATATCCACATTATTTATTTGCATATTGTAATGTATTTCTAATGTAAACTTTAAAAATACGCAATATGCAAATACATAATTTTATTCTGTTTGTAAATAGGAAAACCTTTTAAAACGCAATAACAGCATTTCTTTTGTGAATGCTTAATCATAGCAAAGGACACATCGGCAGCATAAACAATCCTATCAACAGGTACAGTGCAGAGCTAATCTGATGACTGCTTTCTTGATTAAGTAAACAGATATCAAAATATGCTTAAGAGATTTTTTTTTATTCTTAAATTATAATCAGGTGAAGCTAGGACTATGCCACTTCAGGAATTTAGGGTAGAAGACACTTACGTTTTTTTGTCATCTTGTATAAAATATTTGGAGGGTTCTTGTACACTTTGGACTTAATTATGTCAAAATGTTGTTTTTGACATAAAGAACATTTTGTCAAATGTTTTGTACTCACTTTTGACTGAGTACAAAAGTGAACAATTAAAAACTTTAGGGCTGAAATGATTCTTCGAATGATTGGAGTACCTCGGTTATTAAAATTCCTCGAGGAAAATTTAATAATAATCGATAATCGATAGATTTCCCGATTAGTAAAATATTCGTTTACAACAGCCCTAAAATAATTACTGTTCCGCCAAGTCTGGTAGCAGCAGCAGAGAGCAGACAGCTTGCAATAATAAAACTACAGATTTATCATTCATTCTATGAAGTCCTGTGTCTAACTGTTCACTAGTTGTACATTATGAGTAGCATAAGTGAAAACGCACTTCACTGCTTCATCACAATATATAGACTAATCAAATATTGACTGAATTGATCTAGTAATAACTAGGTCTTGGACTTTAATCTGTTCATTTTGATGGATTATGGATTAATAACATATATCTTAACGTGTCTAACTTTTAAAACATACAAACGCCCTGATATGAAACCTTAGTATTTTGTTTCTAGTATAAAAGTAAATCTGAGGCGAAACAAAGCGATGAAGGACAAAGCTGCTTCAGATTCATTTCTGCTTCTAAAACAGATCTGCTGAAAAACATTGTTCTTGTGTTCAAGTTATGCTAAAAGGAGTTAGCCTGTGCGTGAAGCTATTAAAGCCTTACATCTCCATGCTGAACACGTAGCAGCAGCAGAGACGTCCCCAATGCTAACGTTCCATGAACGATCCTTCTCCCCTCACAGAGGACTGCTAGAGGACTGAGTACGAACCTTTTCAGCTTCGTACTCATTCAGGTAGTCCTGCTTCTCCTCGTCAGTCAGGTCCCTCCACATCCCTCCGATAATTTTCCCAATCTCCCAGAGCTTCAGGTCTGGATTGGAGGCTTTCACCTGGTCCCATACCTTCAGGGTGATGCAAGATGCAAACATACGGGCACAGACCATCAGATCACATCCACTTTAATGAGAGAACTAGAAGACAACAAAGAAATAAAGGAGGAAAAAAAACAAAGACAGAAGCAGTAAACTAGTATTTATTTTTTGCAGAAAGACTTGAGGAAACAAAATAGAAGTGCATCTCAGTAAATTATAATGTCCTCAAAGAGGGTTTTTTTTTCAGTAATCCAACTCAAAAAGTGGCTAAAGTGGGTCATTGCTATAGTAATAACTGTGTGTAAATAATGTGTGTTGCAGTCAGAGTAATCATTTCAAATGACATTAAATTTGCGTTGTATTTGGAAATAGAAGGTGTCAAGAGTCTGCAGAGTGGAGAGAAACAGAATCCAAGCTGCTGAGGTGTAGAGAGGTTTCCCAGTCAGACCAGCGTTTCCCTCTGCAGACAAGTTTTATGGAAATCCTGCTTTTGCTTTCCAGGATGTCTTGGTACCGGCCCACTCCACAGAGAACCAGAACCTGCTTTAATAAACAGAATGGCAGCACGTTGTAGCAGCTCTGTTATTTTCATTGACATTTTTCAGTTTCACTCCTCTCTTTCTGGGAAAAAAATGCTTTTTATGGACAACTGTTCATTCTTGTTTTCGATTCTGTCCAGCTGGATTGATTTTTGCCAATACTTTTAATACTTTGTTCTTTTGCTATGCTGCGTAACAATAACAACATGATTTAATTTCCCTTTGGGATCAATATAGTATTTAGCGAGATCACCAGTTCAGCACCCACTATACTGTAACACATCATTCTAACTGAACTATTCAATATTAGGCTAATAAAGTTATTTACAGCCAGTGCAGATCTCCTCTCTTCACCCACATGCAGCTTTGCGTGGTCTGCAGCTGTCAGAGGTTTGGTTTTTAGTACAGCGTCTGTCTGGGGTTGCCTCCCGTTCAGCCTGCTGCACTTTTCATGTCTGATGGCTTATTTTACCAACTGCCCTGATGACTGCAGCTACATCTTCATTTTTCCTCTAATTGGGACCAAAAGAGGAAGAAATTATCATTTTCATTTGTCCTCTGCATGCTAAATATGAATGAAGTTTATTTTTGGTAAAAATTAACTGTTTGAGAAAAACCCCATCACCATCGATACGTGACTCTTATTTAGAGGAACTCAACACATCTCACTGAGTCGATCTTACAGTGAACAAAACTTTTTTCATATTCCTGGTAATTAATGCCACAGCCACTGAAGTTGGGGAAATTTTTCCTGTTTATCGGCTCACATGCAGATAATGATATTCACTAATGTCAGTTTGGTAGCATAACTGTGATAAACAGCTGTAGTACACTGACAACATGTTGGCTAATGCTGATACGGCAAGATAAATACAGGGTAACCATGGCAACCAGTGACAGCTTAAAGGCCAGCACTTGCCTGTGTTTACAAATAGGTATACCTTTCAGAAGGCAAACCTTTCTATGGTAAAAAATATCTTTTTGTTGGTCTGTGTAGTATTCTAATTTCTGACAAGTCGATTTGGAGTTTCTAATAGCTGTGAGCCAGAATAATCCAAACTTACTGAAATGCATGCTGGAAACATAGAACTCCATCTGATTCTTCGAAATGAATTACTGAAATAGATTTGGATTTCCCTGATATTGTAATTCACTGAAATCCACTTGGAAGATGAAACATGGAGCTGATGGATTTATGGCTGCACAGTCAGAGAGCAGAATGTCTTCAGCAGCATGTAAGGATGAGATTAGAACTGTAAAACTATGAGAGCAAGAGAGGAAATAAGAGCAGCAGAGGAAGTGAATGCAGCATCAAGAAATAGAAGATGCTGGAGAATTAAAAGCTGATAGAATAAGAGTGGAGTTGCTCCACTTAGTGGTGGAGGAGGAGGTGGTGGTGGTGAGGCGTCATGGCTTGGCTGTTTCCCGCCCTCAAACCCCTGCAGACTGTCAGGGGAGGGGAGGACAAGCAGTAAAAGCAGACACCGTAGATGGGTGTCTTACCTTCCTGCTTACCTTCCGGCTGTACCGCATGTAAGGCATCAAAGGCTTGTCTGGAGGTTTGGGAGGCTTTGGGACGGTGATCCCTGACGAGTTCTGGGGAAAAGGAGAGGAGAAGAGAAATGAAAGGATTTCAGGTGGGACAGCAGCATGGGGGGGATGAGGAGGGAGAGACAGCAGGTGAGGAGGAGGAGAGAAGAACAAAGTGATCATAGAACTCCAGCTCTGGAGGTCCACTGTGTTATCACACACACCACTAATCCCTTCCTCCCTCTTTCCTCATGGTGTCAGCTCAGTGACCTTTACCCTCTTTAACAAGCAGTCAGCTGTTTGCAGCAGAGCACCATCTTGGCTGTCATTAGGAGAGTGTTAAATACACTGCTAGCTCTACAGCAGCTAGATGCTACAGGTCTGTTCCAGGGTTGTATGAAGAGCAGATGGCAGTTGAAACCACAAGTTTACATACACCACTTTTCCCCCCACTCAAAGTCTTAAGTTAAAGTAGACCAGACTTTTCTAGTTCTCAGTCAGTTACAATCACTGATATTTCTATTTGCTAGAACTCAGAATGTGTCATTTATCTATTGATGTCTTCAGAACCAGACATTTCCATCCATGTCCTCAGGGTGTGGTAGAGTTGCTCTGAGCTGGATGGCGTGGGTCAAAGGAGTCCTGGTCTGTTGGTCCTGACAGAACCGGCTCAGGTCTCCTCACTCACACACCTACAGCTTCTCTACTGGCCGTACATCACAGTTAAGATGGTACAAGCATCCCTGTTTTTCCTCCAAATGTAACCATGGCCATCATCTACTTGTATTTCCATCTGTGCTGAACATAAAACCAGTCACAGTAGTGTGTTGGTTCTGACCCACTCCAGGTTCCACTAACGGCTGGGATGTTACTGCACTCCTTAATGATTACCATTTGGTTTTCATGGAGCTGAATCCAACCAGATTATTCAAATTAGAGCATCTACATAACATGTTTTTATTCCCATTAGCCATTTATTCTGATTATTCATGTCCATGTGAATGTGGCTGATGTCCCATCAGCTTCAACAGCATCTTAAGGGCTTTAGCTTTAGCTCTGGAGTCAATCTGCATATTCTGGACCAGAACCCGTCTCCTTGCTGAGTGGAATAGATTTCTTTTATTCTAACTGAAATAGAACAAGAAAAGTTTGGCCTGATTTTACTTTAAAAAGAGAAAAAAAGTGTCTTTTATTAGGTGCATCTTCTGGTTTCAACTGTATATCCAATACAACAACAACAATTATTTAAAAATTAAGTCGGCACAATTTAAGTAAATTATTAAAAACTATCACTTAAAATAGCAAAAGTAATATTAACTGCAATTATTCCAGGTTTTTCCATGTACTTGTGATGTTTTACCTCCATACAATGTCCTCACCACTCTGAGCTTTAGTGTCTGTTAACAAAACCGACAGCAGGCGAGGCCACAGAGGACAACTCAGCCCTCATTTCCAACGGTACGGGTCGGTTCAGTGTGCCATTTTATGATCCAGCATATTCGAATGTTTCGACCTCCAGCTGGACTCCGACTGGGCAGGCGCTGCTAAACCCAAACACCTGACGTAGCGTCATGCTAAAGCAGCAACAAACGCGATGCACCGCTATGTTTTGTCACAGGTAAACAGAATTTATCTCCTTTTTTGAAAGAAGAACCAATTTTATTACCTAAAATGCAATAACAGCATTCCTTTAGTGAACAACTGATTGTTCACTAAACGATCTGCAGTTAAAAATCCTTCTGACATCAACAAGAGCTCAGCTCTTTCTGCTGGAATTATCAATACAGTGTAGGACTGATGTATTTACTGGATTTACTGATTCAAAATTGGAAATTTTTCTTAACAGAATGTGAACCAGGTGAAGTTAAAACTGCTGCTTGAGAAGTTCTAGGTAGAACAGATTTAAAGACAAAGTTTTTTTTCTTATCTTCATACAAAATGTCCATATTTCTGTATAGTTTTGGCTCTGTGTTTTTTCACCAAAATGGCCTTTTTGTATTCTGTAGAGTCCTTTTAATTACTAAATTAGTTGAAGATTATTTCAATAATGAATTCAGCCTCATTAAAAAAAGAGGGTTAAAAAAAACCTTTTTGCATTCACACACATAATTATTGTTTTCTTAATGCTTCCCGGAAAAGTCAATAACATATCAAATCATATTCCACCCCCACCACCCCCCAAATTTCCAAGTCCCGTTTTGAAATCCTTCTTCCATTCATTACCCTGCTGGAGCCTCCGGAGCTCCCTCCCAGCCGGAGGTTGTTGTAGGCCAGATGGCTGTAAGGGTTGTAGCCCACAAACCCTGGGGTGGAAGGCATTTGCTGATGGAAGACAAATGAGACAAAACACGAATGAGAAATGGCTCACAAACAAGAGGAGGAAGAGGGACAAACATAAAAAAGTAAAAAGAAAGAAACAAAAAGGAGTGGAAAACATGAGCAATTGTTTTGATGACCTCAACATGCAAGGGAAAAAAGAAAGAAGTGGCCAGCAGGCTGGCATTCAGAGTGAGAGTGCAACATGTCAACGCTGCATGGAGAATTAAAGCTTAGTTTAGTTTCTGTGGAGAATAAACTCTGGGCCCGAACCGTTCACAATGTTGCACCCTGCTGCTGAATGCGAGAAAATGAAATGCTGGGAAAAAAAAAAAAAAAACACAGACCGCTGACTCAAGTTCAATAAGATGTCTACCCAACCTAGGAGGATAGAGATCTTGACTCAAACAGCTACATTCTGTTCAAAGACTAGAAATGGTTTTAAAATGGAAAGAAGCAGGAGCCAAAGTGATTATGGAGAGCTGAACAAGATTTGTGGCAACCTTAGTGAGTTCAGATAGAGAGAAGGAATATGGAAAAGCAAAAAGTAGAGGACAGCAGCCCAGCTGTTGGCCAGCTAGGAGGAAAAGAGGCTGCAGCTGCTGGTTAGATACTCACTGTTGTTGGGGCGGGAGGGGGAGGTGGAGCGTAGGATGGGCGCTCTGTGCAGGAGCAGAGAAAAGAGACGCATGACAACCTGAGTCTGATCATAGTGCTCAGAATTACAGCTGCACTCAGAAATCAGAGAGAGAAAAGAAAAATATCTGGTATATATATATAGTCAGTGAAGAGTTCACACTCACACAACCCTCAGAGTGGAAGATGCTACTAAAGAAAATCCCAAACTAGGAAAAGTAGGTGCGTTTCCACTGACCATATAATTGCACAATTTCACATTTCAAAAATAAATCTACTTAAAGGAAATGTGTTACGTTTTGGTGCTAGGAAGAGATGTTTTTTTGGTTGTATCAAAGTTGGTTTATTTTGCAAAATTGCAATGGAAGCACTTCTTTTCTTATCACATGAGTCACATGACCAACAACTGGATGTTGCCACTGACACAAACCATGAAGAAGATGACGGGAAGCAGTTGGAGAATGAGGACGCTGCATGTTTATTAATGACTTATCACAGGAGCAAACTTCTTCACGTGTTAAATAATTGCGTTTATTTAATGGAAATTGTGTTTTTTCTACATTGACAAATTTGTGCGCACATTTGTAATGGCAACGCAGCTTCTGTTAGCCATTTTCAAAATCAGCGAGGTTTTTAAAACAAAATGTTGTATCCTTCTATCAGTGTTCAGAGATGAGGTCCATTGGACCCCACAAGTTTTTATTCTGTGCTCGCCGTCCGGCAGGGTCGCACTGGCCCCACGAGCGCTTTACCGCAAGAGGGTCAAAGAAGAAAACCATTTTTCTCCTGAAGAACGTCTGTGTTTATTCAGATCAGTAGAAACAAACAGAGCAAACCTCTCCTGATAATAAGAGCTGTGAAAAGGCCCCGCCATGTGGTTTCTGAGTTTCTGCAGCACCGGAGTCACATGTCAAAAAGCGAACACAGTGTGACATACAGACGCTAATGTTAAAACAGAAACTGCAGCAAACTAGATCATCAGGTCTGATATTCTACAGACAGCTGGAGGATTTGAAGCATTGAAATAATCTTTTTTTTTCCTGAAATCATTTAACAAATCATTATATTTACATTCAACTAAAAATGTCAGTAAGTACATATATCTCCATGTTACTCTCAGAAATCTGCATTTTAAGCAAAAATTTAATAAATGATTGATAAAAATAATTATTTAGACAAAAAGGTCCTGATCACAGTCATATGCATATATTGCACCTTTTATACAATACGTGCATGCATATTGATATACATTATACATATTGTATAATATGTGTACCATAAGTATATTATGCATATTATATAATATACATAATACTACCCAATATGTAATATTATGTAATCATATACATATTATTAATCTTGTACTCCAATGGTGAGTAAATACAAGAAATGTTATTCTGAAATGCACAAACCTGTTTATGTTTTTGAATGACTAAGTGGCTGGTCATATATAATATGAGGCCCATATTCTGATATGGGCCTCATATTAAATGCTTAATATTTGTATTATTTGTAGTATTAACATTGTTACAAAACGTTCCTTGCAGCTGCATAAGGGAAATAGGAATGTTAGAATCAAAATCATTAATAACGTGTTTTTACACGTTTATACTTACTTGACATCTTTGCTGAACTCTGGATTGCAGAAATCAGGCTGTCCCCATGTTGGTTAAACTGCAAAAAGAAAAAAAGCGCTAAGGCTTCAGCATTTTCAGCCACTAAAAGACAATAATCAGAACCAAAATGTTTAAATTAAAGAAATATTATGTGCGGACTCCTAAACGGTCTCGAAATTACTGCATATCTGCGATAAGCATCAATGAAAGACGGTCGACTTCTTTTAGAAAATCAGGCTAACTCTAATAGGCAAGGCCTGCTAGCTGAAGGGCTAACACTAAAACAGAGGAAATTGCGCCTCGGTAAACATAAACAGTCTGACAGAGTTCATTTAAACGACCCGTTTACACGCAGAAACATAAACAGAACCAAAATAAGTCCGCTGCTGAACTATTCACAGTCTAACTCTGGTCGGAGGAATGGAATCAATATGTTAGCGATGCTAAGCTAACAGTTATCAGAACGTAACAAACCAGAAAGAGCTCACGAGCCTAGCTGCTAAGCTAACCAAAACCAGCACATTTAGTACATTTTAATTTAACTTATTTAAGTATTAAACAAAAAAATTTTTTACACGCACAAAGAAATTACTAACACACTCACTTTGTCACCCTTTGTTCCCTTCGATAAGAGGCCTCCTGTTCCGCTTCTCTCCCTTTCACGCACAAACCGGTAATGTTTAAACAAAATAGATCCTTTCAGAATAAGAGCTTGACTACACGGGCGCTGGGAATTTTGCTCTTGTCCAGGGTGGATAGGGTACCCAAAAATTGTTCTCAAGAGTAGCACTACTTCAGGATAAAGTATAAGTAACTTAAAAAGCAACTGTTCAAGAATTCACTCAAGTAAGACAACAAAAGAATTTTGAGTAAAGACTACTATCACTACTTTTCTAACTATTATTACTAGGTTGCTCAATCAGTTGGGTCAGGGAGAGACAGAGGTAGATGAAAAAGCTTTTTAAAAGCTGACAAAATAGCATAGTAGCGACAGAAAAGAACACATTTGGATTAACTAGAAAATTATCCAGTGAAAATAAATGATTGTAAGTTTTTTTTGTCCATTCAGCAGTACTTCATCTTCTAAATTAATTTGATCAAATCTATGTTCTTGTGTAATGTTTCAATGTCACGTCGGCTACCTTACAGGAATTCACTTTGAGTAAAACCGATAAGCTGTTAAAGTTAGAGGAGACAGACAATAGTGGATGAGAAAAGAAATTAGAAAAGTTATAAACATGGAAATGGTGGAAATAATCTAACATAAACCAACACACCTCATATTGTTAGTGGTACTATCAGAGCTGATAGATAGACATTTGTGAACAAACATGAAAACTGAATGGATAAGTGTCTACACACTGCTTTATTATTATTATAATAATAATTATTATTATTATTACTATTATTATTAATGTTTGTCCTGTAACTGGGTTGCTGATTTAAACCACTCTCCGTCTCAGTCATCGTCGTTGTGTCCTTGGGAAAGAAACTTCAGGTGGCACTGTCATGGCAGCTTCTTCTCTTTCAGACTGCCACAGGGCAGTGTGTGTGGGGGGGTGTGCGAGTGTGTTTGCGTGTGGGGGGGTGGGGGGTGAATGTAGTGTGAAGCGTTTGGTGTCCTCTGGACTTGATAAAGCATCATACAAATGAAGGCCTTGGTTTCCATTGCTCAACAAAAGAAGGGGATACCGAACATGATGAAAGTGTGAAAGAACCAAACCAAGATATATCTGTGAA